>NC_080634.1:98858302-99164998 GCF_027579445.1 Ammospiza nelsoni
TTCGAATTTTTTGCCTGCCAGTCCCTTTGAACAGACACATTTTTAACCATAATACTATGGTTTCATGGGTACAAAGTTCAAGTTGTTACAGACTTTTATGGAAAGTGTGCTGATCACTTTCCATAAAAAGCTGATATGCCCATCACTAAAAACGAATCAAAATGTATTTTCCTAACCATTCCTTTTAACAAACATGTTCATTACATAAACTGGTTTTTATTTTGGATTTGCAAGTGGATTCTACTAATTGGTAATTTAAGTAGTGGCTGGCCTGGGGCCACTTCTGCAGCTTGTGGGAAAAAAAGGGTGACCACACTAATTTCAGATTTGTCCCAATTACACCATAAGAATTTGCCTTCTGCTCTTAAGGCATCATTTACGGCACGATGGATTCACTTTTCACTGCTCCATACCTTTTGTGGTCACTTAGACATGTGCTAAATAATTTCAAAGTAATTTCATAGAAAATTTCACATGGGAATACATCTAGCTAAAGACTCACAGACATTAAGGAATCAGAAGTTATTCACCTAAAACAAAATCAAAACTATAAATCATCTGCATTAAGTTGGAAGAAATCACTCTTCTTATTCTAAGCTGCAAAGGCCCAGGCCCAGGAAGGGGATAGCTGGAGAAGTGATGCTGGACAGTGAGGGCAGCAGGGTGTTCCTGCCACCAGCCAGGCTGGTCTGGCCAGGAATCCACAGGACAGGTGATTCAGGTTGGCACTGTACCTGCCCCATGAGGGGAAGCCAAAGCACAACGTGGGAATAACTTTGGTCATTCCTGTGGGATAATTTGCTGCTACTGCCAGAGCAGACAGTAAAAGGGAAAGGAAGAGAGAAAAAGTGGGGGGAAACATGTTTTTCTGGCAAATTAGCACATATTCTGAGATGGGGTTGCCTTTAACAGACCTGGCTGAGGCTGTTCCAAATCATATAAAATCCTGCATGTGTAGGGCAGAGAGAGGACTGCACACATTGCACTTGTACACTCACTCTGCTCATCCAGCAACTCCAGCACTGGGCCCTGTGCATTTCAGCCCTGATTGTGTAAATACTACATTTTCAGTCAGAGTGAATGGTCCTTGGTATAAATGCCCTAAATCTTGGTGGTTTCTGAGGGACAGAAGACACTATTTCAGCTCAAATCAGAGGCTTCTGCAAGTTAACCAGGTGCTAAAAATAGACAGATACATATAGTGATAGATAATTAAAGGCATCTCCAGGCTCTACAGTTTAAAATGTTTGATGTATCATCAAGAAGAGTAGCTATGCTTTGTATCTCCATCAAGGAGGAAAAATTAATTCCTTCTCCAGCTTACCTGCAGAACCAGTGTTTGACATCTGTATCACCACTAAACATTGCAAATGAGGCACAGACACACAAACTTAGGGAGCCACTGGCAAAAGAAAGTAACAGACAACTTACTGCTGGCAGTATCTGTGACTGGGAAATGATGCTGTTGGGCAAACTGTTCTGCCGGCTCTCTGTGGTCACTTCTGCCCAAGTGACCTGAAACCCTGTCATGGGCTGGTGAAGGTCTGCCTTAGATATCTTCCAGGAAAAATGGCCAGTGATGTTACCTTCCTGAACAATGAAAGATGCAGATAGATTCTCGGGTTTGGCCAACACTTTGGGTAGAACTGGCACTACAAATTTGGAAAGCAAAAAAAGATAAGCTGAACTCTTACAGATAATCTTGAATAATATTAATTTCATTTCAGAAATCAAGGTCAGGCAGAGTTTTATTTCTATTGTTACAGACGAGGCAGTCAGCTTTCTACCATCACATTTTCAGTGTTAACCAAAAACCTGTTTGATATATTCCACTCACATTTGGGGCCAAATTTAAACTTCAGATAAAATGCTCTCAGCTGCAGGTACAGAAAAGAAAGCTACAGCATGTGAAGACCTAAGTGCCTCAGTCACAGGGAGCCATTCTCCTGCTCCTCATATTTCAGAATAGCTGAACTCAGACAGGAAGTTCTGGGGCCACAAGAAAATGCACAGGGTAGCACAGAACTCCATAATTCAGCCAAAGAGTAAAATTCATGCACTAAAACTGTAGTACAAGTTAACAGGGCACTCTGATTAGGGGAAGTTATACCTGAGTTACAGTTGCCCAGGAAGGCTGTAATGCTGGGAACGGTCAGGACAGGCATTAAGGAAATGGCAGCGAAGGCCAGCAGGGTTCTGGGTGACTTATGGAGCATGAGGGTACCCTTGGGAACAGGAGGGACCCAAGGTGAGAGGGCTTCCCTCCAACCAGAGAGAGAGGTATCCACACCTGGCAGTGCAAAGCCATGGCTGACCTGAGCCAGGACCAGCTGACCACAGAAATCCTTTCCAACTAATATATCCATAATTCTGCAACTTCCATAGCCCTCCAGTTACACATTGTGACAATGCTGGAAAAGATTAGAGGGTCTCTATTTCTTATTTGAGAGCAGAATTAACCTAAGCAAAATCAAACTGGAAAACCAGCTTGCATCTGCAGCAAAACATTAAAAAGATGGGTCATACCACCATAATCATGTTTACAGTGATCTTCCATCATTATAATAAATACAATGGGGAACCATTTTTCCTTACCAAAAAAAAAAAACCACAACCATGCCATTACAGATATTTTTGTATGCCCACTACGATTACTCTTAATTGACAAAACAGTAATAATGTACTAGCCAAAATCAATGCTGTTGTGTATTTCTGTTGATTTTCACTTAAGCATTAGTGATATTTTTATTTGTTTTAAATCTCTCATTTTCTATCCTAAAACTGCTTTTTAAGACTCTCTTTTGGTGATTATAAATGCTTTTGGTACTATTTGGTAGTTCTGCAGATCTTGCCTTACCTCCTTCAGCAGGACAATTAATATGCTTGTGCTTTTTTTCTTTAAATGCAGAGCAAGGTGGGGTAACAAAGAAAGTACTCTCAGCCTTAAAACGACCTTTAGATTTTGCAGGCAGAACAGTTACTTTGTATTTGCATGAAAATGACAGGTCCTTCAGAATAATGTAGTTTTCCTACAACAAGAAAAACAAAAAGATCACATGCTGAAAATAGAGCCCAAAGGAAAAAAATATGAACAAATTGAAAAATAACTTTGGCAAAAGATTAAAAGTTCTCTCCACAAAAATATTTTCCTGGATGCTTAACACATGCCAATGTGGTTTTAACTCAGAGAAGAAAGCAAGTATTGTCAATGTCGTGATTATTTTCAGTAGTAAAATATATTAGTATGGTATTTGAATATGTCCTTCAATTCTACACAGTTCCTTCGACACATGGCATCAAAGCAACTGACTTCTAATATTTAGAACAGTCTCTGTGAATGATGGCAGTGGGGGTAGCAATGGGAGGATATAAATGCTAATCGAATTAAATAAATGTAAGAAAGCTGAGTTAAGCTGCTGTAAATGACAGGCTTCATCTATGTTTAACTTTTTAAAAGCACATTTAAAGTCAGCATTGCATTATGGATGCATATTTTTCCACTTGAGTACATTAAGTACTTCTATATTCTTATCAGGAAGAAAAACTCCACAGCTAAATACAAAGCAGAAGTCTCTATTTAAGGACAATGAGTGGAGAAGAAAACTTTACACAAAGTGTAAGTGCCCTTCTAAATTCTTTGCATTGCCTGAAGTACTTTCGAAAATTACAGTCTGAAGGCTTTAACACAAATCATATACGGAAAAAAATGTTTGATTGGTTGGCTTTTATCCTGAAAAAATCCCTAATAATATGTTACTGGCTAAGGTCAAAAGTCTTTTGCTACCTTTTAGATCTCTAATTCCCTTCAGAATCACTAATTTCCCAGGTTCTTCTGCATAACTCCCTCTTTTTTCTAATTGCAAATTAGTCCAACCTTCGCTTGGAAGGTCATTTTCATGGGACATACAAACTGGGCTGAGACTGGACTCTGACTTCCACCTGCTGGGAGAGTGTCCAACAGGTTTGATCTCTCCTTAAAATTGGGACAGGACTCTTTTTATTTATCATGACAGATTGGATGAATTACCATAAAATGACTGGAAATAAGGAAATGACTGGAAATAAATTCATTAATCCCACAATGCATTTGGACAGACGTCCAAACAGTCTTTCCTGACCTCTAGTGGAAATGAACTTCTTAAATGTTGTTTCTCCTATCTCCATAACATTATGTCAAAGTCATTTTTTAAATCCACCTCTGTCACAGACATCTTTTCATTAAAATCCTTTCGTTAGGATTTTTCCTGCTGAAGCTGAGAAGTTTCAGCAACAAAGTGTAAGCAGTGGTTATCTGCTGCTGTGGAATGCAACAGCTGGATCCGTGATTGGTCTCCTGTGGATGTTTGGATTTACTGACCACTCACAGCAAAGCTGGGTCTCACTCTCTGCTGAGACACAGATCTTTGTTATTCATTCTTTTCTATCTTAGCTTAGCTAGCCTTCTGAGAACTTTTACTTCTATTTCTTTTAGTATAGTCATAATGTAATATATATATCATAAAAGAATAAATCAAGCCTTCTGAACATGAGGTCAACATTCTCGCCTCTCCCTTCATCCTGCAACCCTTGTGACCACTGTCACACACCTCTAATTTGTTCTTTGCTGACCCCATGAAGCAGTAAATCTTATAAACTAACACCATCCTGTATGAGAAATCATGTCTTTTGATCTACTCCTTTACATGACATTAACATCCCTGAATTGATGGGGTAGTACAGATCAGGGTAAGAAGGAAAGGTGAATTGTGATTTTGTCCATTTTGCATAACAGACTAAACCAATTCTGATGCACCAATCACAAACTCTGTTGTTCAAATAATGTGTTATAGAGACAGATGACACTAGATTGCCATCAAATTGAGTAGGAAATACTGCCACTGCAATATATATTTGGGCTGCCATGTAGCTTACATGGAGCTTTTCTCCCCATCTGATATCTGTCTGACTTCCAGATTTAATATCCAGTATTTGTCACCAACAGTTCTTCTTTTCTTATCTATTATTCTCCTCAGGGAGAATAATCACCTGAAACTCATCTGCATGTCTAAAAGAAAACCTGATTTATTAATTACTATTATTACTGTTCAGTATTTGCACTGTGCTAAAGTCTTACATTATTAATTGCAGATAAAGCTCAGTGTTCTATATCTTGTAGAGATATAGAAGTACTTAGTTAAGAAGCTTGTCTGGTCTCATTTTCTGAATAACAACAAAAATAAATAAAATATTTTAGTCTAGTGTGTATTTAGGAAATCCAAGAAACCCAAAACCAGTCCAGAGACATAATTTTTATCTTTTGCCAAAGAGGAACATAGAAAAGAAAGCATCCTTACTGATCTAACAAACAGGGTAAAACACATTTTGTGTTATGTTACAGAACTATCCTTTCTCTTGCTGCCTAGGAACTACTCAGAGTCAAGCAGAGGGCTCAAAGGAGACTTACATAAGTCAGCTCTGTTACTTTCCTAAGTCCTTTGGTGTCATTGTGTGCACAGGACTCCAGTAACCAGTGAACCTGGAATTGATTCATGCTGATATCTAAATGATATAAAAAGAGAGGAAAAGACATATAAGTTTGTTTTCACCAAAAGACATAAAGTACATTTTCACCATTGCAACTCTTCTGGCTTCTCTGGATAAAAACAGAAGGAATTTTAAGTATTGTAGAGTTGGTAATTCCTCACTAAGCAATCTTTAATATAATGGAGAAAATATGATACACCAATGAAATTTAAACCTTGTATCAGCTAAAGGAGATAAAAAGTGAAATTTCATTTTCAGATATGTTACCATATGCTGCTTACATTAAAAAAAAAGAATCTAAACTGAGCATTAAAAAAAAAATAATCTCAATGCTGCTACTTCTAATCATCCTGCAAATACTGAGACAGACTTGGTGTCAACTGTCTGACTGTTTATATTGTTAGAGCATTGCAATACTGCTGCCTGGCACTGCTTGAGAATTCTGTGCCTGAAAATATGAAAATATGCCTGTAAATCCCCAAGCTTTCTTCTTTCAGGATATGCCATAAAACCTTTAGTTCAGTATCTGTCCAAATAAAATTCTATTCTTGATTCTTATGAGTAATGCTGAAGGCTTAAGTTTACTCCCATTTAAATCAATGACAAAACCTGCTGCAGTACCAACAGTATAAGCTTTCAACTTATTTTCAGCTCTTCTAGCTTTTTGTCTAATAATGCCTGAATAAGGAAGAAAAACAAAGAGCAAAAAAGAATTGACAAAAGAAGGAAAACATTAGGTAGTGCAAGTAGTTCCTGACATTTTTCTGGATTTCATTCTCTATATAGGGGATGCAATATTATGCAAAATTATGTAATTATTAATTAGCTTGGTGTGACAGAATCACTAATGTGCCTGACTGTGGGTGTCAGGAGGGAAAACAAATGTCTCTGATGCCTTAAGGGCTGATCTGGTACTAGACTGCTATGAGCAGTCTAGATTCAGAAGAAAAGGATTGTAAACTAAAGAGAAAATTACTATTGTAGGAAAATAGCTGAAATGGCCCCTTGAAGTAGGTTTTTGCAGCAGCTGCTCTTCATAATAACATATATGCTTATTATTTTTGCAATTTCTTTAGAAACAATACTTCTTTCAAAAAGAAATCCATTAAAAAGTACATTTCCTGCTTTGTGATTGTTCCCTCTCATTTAAAATAAATAAAGAAATGGATGTCCTTTTGCTTATCTCTTCAGGTTTCCCCACTTGATGTGCCTACTGGATGAAGACAAAAACTCACAGTGCATTTGTAAGTAGGTTTCATCTGATTTCATCTCTTCCAGTTGATTCTATTATCAAATATCACCTGCTCAATGATCTTTAAGATCTCTTCTGACCCAAACTATTCTATCATTCTCTGATTATTTTAAACTTTCTTCATGGGTGGACTGCTCTTTGCAAAGCTACAAAATGTGTATTTTTGCTTGTAATACTTTTCACTTGAAATCTAGAAATAAATCACTCTCCTCTGGCTAAACATTTATCCAAGCCAATTAAACCTTGTAATTGTCCAGCAGTGAGGGATCGGATAAAACACATCTCTAGGATAGGTCACAAAATACCACTACATGGGCAACTGGGAAAAGACAAATCCCAAGCATAAGACCTTAGAAGAGCTCAGCATTCAGATATATTGGTGTAGAGGTTTACTGGGCCTCTGCTCAGAAATGTAATTCAAGGTAGAATCGCAGAACCATCAAAGGGTTTGGTTTGGAAAAGACTTTGAGGATCCTTCAGTTCCAACCCCCTGCCATGGGCAGGGACACCTCCCACCAGACCAGGTTGCTCAATGCCCCATACAGCCTAGCCCTGTACACTGCCTGGGAAGGGAAAAATATTTATTTCCAGCTACTGCCACATTGGAATCCTCTTGTATTTTCAAGCAGGTCCACATCCCTTAATTATGTGAGCTTCTGCTCCCAAACAGTTCTTCTCTTCCTGCCTTCCTACTTCTTTCCTGCATTAGCAAACCCTTAGTAACCCACTTGTAAACACCTGCGGTTTCTGGTAACTTCTCTACTTGGAGAAAACAAAAATAGGTTAAAGAAGAATATATAAAATTAGAAATTCATTTTAAAAACCTATCAGCTTGTACTGTATACGTAGGGCGAAGTTTTCTTAATTCTTTTCCTAATTTTATTTGAGCTAATGAATCTTAAATTTGATAGTATTCTGGTAGTCTGATAACAGCATACACTGAAATAACGGGATTTTTTAAGTTTTCAGTGAGTAAGTAGACGTTATCTGAAAAAGATTTTTGTATGACATGTACAAGTACATCAGCTGTTATAAACTGGAAAGCATCATGTCAGCCAGCAAGACTAAAACTTCTTCAGTTCTCACCTCTGTATTTATGATTGCTGCTATCTAAAAAAATAGAAGATACACAGGTTAAATGCCATATGTTAAAAAAGAGAAATGTAAAAATAACTTGCAACAAACCCCCTCCAATTTTCTCATTTTAAAAAAATCTGTCCTGTCAGTGTCTAAAGCCTGACTAATACTGTGCAATATAACAGAATAAAGTATGAAATACAATAAGGAAGTAGCTACTTCTTGAGACAGAAACTTTTTAAAAACAGGGAAAGGTGGGAACTTTTGTGATTAAATAAAGCTAGAACCCTGAAAAAGTCAAAGTGTATATGCATGCATGAAGTATGCACATGAAATGACAAGATTGTTTAAGAAATTACCTTTAATATTTTTAAAAGCAAAAGAAGACAAAATGCATGAAATTATCTAAAAAGTCCAATAAGAAGCTGAGAAAAATTATTAGAATATGCTTTTGTCTCATAAAGTTGCTCATCAAGATCATTATTCTAAAGTTTTATGAAACATTAAAAAGCTGATTTTGTATTTACCACACATGCAAAAGAAAAGCCTCTCCCAGCCTCCTTTCAGCAATCTCACACTGTCCTACTGAGATCACTACTATAATTTTATTTAGATTTTTGGGTTTAGCTGTCCAATGCACCCTGAGGGATGGGTAATGGCTGAGCTGCACCCAGCTGAATGTCAGCCCCTGCCACCAGAGCCAAGGGCTCTGGATCCAGCTCAGCAAAGGTTCACACACTGAGCTCACAGCCACAGCTTTCTCCAAAAAGCCATCTGAGCAGTTAATATGAACAGAATATTCATTACCTAATGGGACTGATTTTGGAGAGTTTTATCAGAAAACTCAGCCATTCCTGCTATAATAAGTACAAAACACTGTCAAGAAATTGCCAGACTGCTTCAGTCTGCCTCCCTGGTATTTCAGATGTCACAGTATCAACCTCTTTCTGAATATCTGGAGTTTTCTTGATTCTAAATTTTCAATTATGAGTCTTTATAGAGCTTTTCAACTTCATTGTTCTCATGGTTAGAATGTCTATCATTTGATACTAGAAATAGTGATGCTTGCACAAACAGCAAGCATTCGTATTCCCCAGAACTGAAAATATTTGTATAGAAACAGTGAACCTGAAGGACATAATAAGTACTAGCACTTATTTCAGCAGCTCTAAGATTGTGAAATTAGTCAACAAATAGCCACTTAAGTACAAACAGCTGACTGCTTATTCAAATAATTATTTTATTTTAAATTTATATCAATAGAAAAAAAAAAAAAGGCAATCCAGGACAATTGCTTTAAAAACCTCTTAATGATACTGACATGGAAACTATCTCCAGATGCCCAAGCTAAAGATTTTTCGGTCTGTAAGACAAATGCACATAACTAATCTTTTCAAATAAACTAATAGTTGAGGTTAATTACTATGACTGTGATTTTTAAAGTAGATTTTCTGAAGTATAAATTGACTTTCTAGACTTAAGAAAAATGGCTGTACAGACACCACATGATCATGTTCTTAAAATCCCATGCACTCTTAGCTCTTTTGCTCAACAAGGGTATGCAGCTAACTTTGTTGGTCAGAAATCTTACATCTCTAATTAGAAATTTATGGCTCAAGGAATGCTTTAAAGCATGGTTTGTTTTTTTTTTAATTTACCCCAAACTGCCTTTATTTTCACATGAGTAACTCCACTAAGCTCTCTATCAATAGTGTTTACAAAGATGTTCTTCATCAGATTTTTGTGCTTTCTCCCCCTCCCCAATTTAAATGCTTTAGTTCAATTTTAATAAAAGCAAATAAATAAAATTTTGATTTTTCTGGATGGAAAATGTGCATTTATTCTATATCTTCAAGCTGTAAAAACAGCTGAAAATTCTACTAATGCCAATGCCAACTACATGTGTTTACCACTTGGAAAACTTCAGGTTCATATGCAATATTTAAGCATCTTAAATTGATAGACCTCAACGTAGCCTAAGCCAACGCTGCACAAAAGTTATTAGGAATACTAAATCACCTCCCCACAGAACTTAAAGCTCTGAGTATCATTCAAAACAATAATCCAACAAAATTTCAGGTAATTCTGCAAGTTCTCCTAAATTGAACTTCTGGTTTAAATGGTCCTATAGTTTATTTTAAATAAACTACATTTTAAAGATTTTTTCTTTTATTTTTCTCATCTTTTTCAACCTCTTCCATGTTTCTGTTTTGTACAAATACATTGCTGCTGAATAATTTCATCTAATGTGGTTTCTTTTTTTACCATGCTACTGCAGACAGCTACTTTCTCTGCCTCAAATACTTTTTCTCCTTTATATTGCAGTTACTGTTCCAGGAGAGTGCCAAATTGACTCTCGCAAGGAGCCGAAGCTTTGTACCCAAAAAACTGGCATAGCAGGGGCATTTCAGCAGGGAAATTTGCTCATGCAGCCCAACATCATCAATATGGAGCTACCCCAGAAAACCAGCTAAGCAGAGATTTTATTTATTTCTTTGTATCCTGTGATCCACAGCAAGAAAATTGCAGCAGACTGTGTCAGGAACTGGGGCGAGTTCTGCCACTGGTGTGCTTGAGGTCTTTAGGCAAAGTACGTCATGGCTCCTTGTCTCTGTTCCACCCTGTCAAGTGGTGAAAATGATAACGGTGTGTGTTGTAGAAGTATTTCAGCTCTTGCATGTTATTCTGATGTGGGTCTCTACTATTTGGTAGAAAAATGCCAATTAATACCAGCTGTGACAGCGCTATTATGCAGGCAACTAAATTACAAAAACCTTGATAGAAGGAAAATCAAATGGGATTTGCTGGAAAACAAGGTTTCACAGCAGAATTGTTCAGCAACAGCAGCTCAAATTAAGGTTTAATTACAATAAAAATGTCTGGCATCAATAAACACGGCAACATCAAGGCGATTTCTGCATCATGACAGGACTGAAAGTAATTAACATGCAGAGTCTGATAGATTTTCCCATTAGAATAAAAAAAGGTATAAAAGTAAATTTTATAAAATAAGACATATGAAAACCTTTATCTGCTAGCATAAAATCAGTAATTTAATACAAATAACCAGCAGCTTTGAAATAAGTATTTCATTAAAAAAAAAAAAAGTTCTGTACTTTTTGTCGCAATACCTCAACAAACTGACTCCCTCCAAAATATTTACACATAATTAATATGCTAACTGTATGTCAAAAGGAGCTGTTATCAAAGCTTGGAAGATAATGAGCCATACGTAAACCTGTTGTCTTCATTCAAATTTCTTCAAACAGAATGCCATAAGGAGGATGAAATATCTCTGAACCTATTGAGCAAGAAAATTATTAAAATAATATGTTTTGCGTGCAGCTAAAACTTTATTATATTTTGTTAGTTCTGATATTTCATCTAGCAAACCAAAATGATATTTTTGACATGTTTTTTTGTTTTTCTTTGCATACTGGCGAGATTGTTCTTACAAGCTTCTGAGAACAGGGGCCATTATTCAACAAAGCACTTGGGCATATGAACAGTCGTGTTAACTTCAATAGTTAAGGGTAGCTAAAGCATCAGGCCAGAAAATTTAGATAGAACCTAGCAAAAACAAGACACTAATGACCATCAAAACTGTGGTTAAAAGAACGTCTTGAACATGTCTTTGATGGTCTTAGACTAATAGGAAGAAAGACATATAAAAAAATTAAGTGATTTCCTTTCTGAATTACGTGTCCTGCAGCATTACTTCTCTAAAAATAGGCTAGAGCAAGGGGAAAATATTTTATATTTAATATCACAACACAGGGCAGAATCTGCTCAGGGCACATGAAGTACATGCCTCAGTATCTACAAGCTTGATTAACTGATTCTACTGTAAAGTCATAGTGTGATTTTTCAGAGCTCTGCATAAATCCTGTGTCAGTATAGCATCCAGGAAAAAATATTTACCTCACTGTATTGAATGGCAAAATTGTAGCAATGGTAAATGGTGAAATTAATGATGCCTTGCATAAATCAAAAGATATTATCAACTATGAAGTGCTTAAACACTTGTACAAATCAAAGGCTTCCTGAAGAAATGTTCCTGCTCTTTCTCCTCCCAGTACATAACCCTCTTTACAGATGGGCATCTATTACAACCCAGCACTTACTCCAACCCACCACCCCAGCAGAAGGATGAGCAGCAGTGTCTGCCCTGCAGCAGCACTTGCCTGCATTTCCACACCACAAACTAGAAAGGAAATATTTGACATTAATGTGATGAAGTGTCTGCTGCTCTCTCAGCCTCATGTTCATCTGTTTATTGGACAAATATTGTTTTCCATGTCTACACAGACATCTAATATATGCAGTTTACCATCAATGCTTTTTCCTGATGAAATTCAGTTGCTGGAGAGGTGCTGAAAAATATGCAGGGAAGGCTGAAATATGGACAAAATCCAAGTGAACAAATGAAGCAGTGTTATTTACTACTAGATCCTTCAGTTTTGAAGACATGATTAGTGTGAAGTGATTCACATTGCATTTTTTACATTTAAATAACAGCATGATGGAATATCAGTTTGGGAAGAGATACTTCAGTGTACTGCAGAGAAGCAAAATATGATCTCAGTCAGTAGTAGATCATAACATTTATTCATTACTTCATATACTGGTTCATGAGCCATTGTATTACTCTGATTCATGGTGTCCAACATTTGCAATCTGAATCTAATGATAGGACAAGAAGAAATAATATAATAAGAAGTACTATTTTACTCATGGTACTTCAGCAAATGCAAAATGAGGTAAACGCAATTTACCTCCAACTAATGTTAAAATGCTGCACTAATGTGCTTATGTATTGCAAGTCTCTCTGCACTCCCCTTTTCCTTGTAAAAACCACTTGTTTTGTCACAGGTGTTTTAGGTAAGTTCTCTTGAAAAAAAATAAATTATAACAGCTCTGTGTCTTTTGCTTCCTCTGCATTGATTCACCCGATGGTGTAAAAAAAAGAAAATCCAAAGTTCTTTTTGGTTATGAAATTCACAGTACTCGTGACACATCTTGAGAAAAAAAGCTTTTTAATAATCACCTATTCAAGCAGTATGTTTAAAAATAACACAAAAACCTTCAGCTGACATTTAAACTTCACTCAACAAACAATTCTTAAGAAGACAAACTATACTGTTTCCTGCTCTTACATGGAATATAAGCAGTTTCGATTAAATTACAAAGATTTTGTTTCTCACGTTATGCCATTTAAAACAAACTTTCTTTCTACAGAACACATTCTTTGTATAATAGAACAGTAAGCCTTTCCAAAAATGATATTAACAATTACTGTGTAATTTAAAGACAGGCCTGAGACACAGTATTTTTGTCCCTATCTGGACCTAGGAAGCCTCAAGGTTTGAAGATGTTTATATTGAGGGATTTAAGCCTGGGATCATCTCTAAGCCGGATTACCTCTACCCTTACTTATTTTCCCACACACAACATCCTATACAAAGTGAATTCAACAGTATCTCATTCTGGTTTTCCATTACAAGGAAATTTGCCTCTTGTAAGCTCCAAGTCTCACAATAGCTGCTTGTAGCCTGAATAGAGGCTTTCTACATTATTCCCTCATAGCTAGATTTTCAAAGCTAGCTAAGCATCCCAGACCTGAATTTAATGGAAAAGAAAAAAAACCCAAACAAACAAATCCAAGGCTCACCAAGGTTACACATACACTGAAAATGCCACCAGGTACTCTACCATTAACTTTAGACTTCTGTTTAACTTTGAAAAATAATTTAGACAAGCAGACTGTGTAAGTTTACTATATTGGGGGTAAGTAATCTTGGAATCTCACCCAATTCCTGAGCCAAAGTACAGACTCATCTTGCCCCTAATTCCACAGTGGGAAGAGAGGCAGAGATGGACCAGCTACTCCCTTCTCTCTCAGACCTCACGCAAAAGCCATACATGGGTAGGTTTGCATGCAGTGATCCATGGAGTTCCAAAACTGGACTTTCCTGATATGCATTATGGAACATCATACCAGGATGTTGCTTTGCTGAACTGGTATTCAAAAAATTTACTACATTATTCTGCAGCTTCTACATCTGCAGTTTAAGATTCATGTGTCTACGAGAAACAGAATACAGCAAAACCAGGTTAAATATCTATAAAATCATGTGCATACAGACAAGGTAAACAGAGCAAGAATTAAGATTCATATAAATGTGGAAGAGTTGGCTCCAAGACAAAAAAATAAAAGTGGTTCTACATAGAATGAGCACATAAAACTCAGGAACTTCATTACTCAGGATGTTTCAGACACCCTGAAACTTGGTGACTCTCATAGGACACTGGATATTATTGTGAAGATAAATTCATCAGAAGTGAATAAATACAGTGAAATCACACTGGGCTCAGGAATTTTGACCACCTAGAAGTTGTCTGAAGCTGGGACAGTAATATGCAGAAATGCTGTTACACTCTTGCCTTATTCTTATGCTCCTTTGGATTTGCTTTTGGCCACTGCCAAGGACAGAACACCTGTCGGGTGGGATCTTTGGTCTAGACTACTATGGATATTTTTGCATCTAGTTTATCGTCACAGGAGCAAAAGAAACTGACATTAACATCTCATTATCGTCATCAGCTGCATATATGGGTCATCTTAAAATTTAGATTATAATTTCAGTTTCAGAAACTGTTTTTCTGGTTTCTTTTCCTGCAACTCTACCTAGTCCTTCAAATAGTCCCGTTTCCTTCTCCTATTTGTAGTGTTTATGAGACTGGTTTTATGGCCACCTTATAAACCAGCTAATTAAAAATAGAGATTAAAAAGATGCACGTGGAGGAAAATTGACCCAGTTTACAAGAGGACACTCATTAGTTTAAACCACTTTCACCATAAGGATGATGACTCCCTGCTGACAGGTTAACCTGCCCTGGATCAAAAGATCAATGCTTCATCCAGAACTTAGGCAGGCTAAGAGAGTACTCATGAGCAGTTATTAGCCCATAGCTCATGAGAAGCATCCTGTAAACTGCTGAACCTCAGTACCTTTTACTCACAGAAGGAATGGTAGGATTGCTCCAGGTACGAGAGTGTAAGCCTGTGAGACAGAACTTTGACTTAATCTGACCTAGTGATACAGTTTGGGGAAAGGAGAGGAAGAGCTCAGCTGGTCAGAGCACGGTGCTAACAGTGCCAAGGTTGTGGGTCTGATCCCCATAAGGGCCATTCACCCAAGAGCTGGACTCAGTGATCCTTCTGGGTCCCTTCCTACCCAGAATATTCTGTGATTCCATATTTGGATTGTAAAAAGCTTGCCATTTTACCCCTCAATTATCAAGAGAGCTTCACATCAGACATTGCCATTGCCAAGTTTAGTGATACTATATATGTATGCATATATATTTATAAAAAGTACTGTGTTTGTTGTTAAAATAATTAGCTTTGTAAGTTGTGTTAATACTCAGGAAGTAATTAGAAGTTGAGAAAATTGTACTAGTCAGACACAGACATATTGAAGGTACATAAAGATGCTGAAAATGCATTTTGAAAATGCATTTTTTCCTGAAGAATTAAAAATCAGGCAAGAGTTTATTAATTAGTTGGCCAGTTAATTTCTTCGGCATCTCCAAGTGGATTGTCTTGATAAATGACTTTGCAATGGAATATTGGAAGTGTATCTGCAATCCAACTGCAGGTGTGCATTCCAGCTAATGATGGTCTATCTTTGGATTGAACTCACGGACCAGGTAATTTGCAATTACATTTCTATTTAAACTTTTCATGTAAGTTCAAAAGAAATCAGGGTTAAATGTCTATCAGTCACTAAATTAAGAATTAAAAGAAGACTTATTTTAAATGCATAAATTAAGGTAAATTAAAAGCACTTTCACAATGACTAAAGGTGTTCTGGATTATGATTCAGGTCATACTGAGGACTTGTGCACAGCCCAAACTACATAAATTAAAAAATTAACCAATAAATGTATAAAGTGTACAAATGTACAAACCAGTCCAGTACAGCCTTCAGCAAACACCAGCGGGTGCCTGTTAAGTAAAATCTGTGTTCTGTGCTGTCTGTGCTCTGGGAACTCAGTGGGTAGCTCTGATTTGACTTGTGATTATTTGATTTCCTGGCAGACTTTGAATCAATTCCAATTACATTCCTGAGACTAGCAGTTGGACAAACTTGCCTCTAAATCTCTCATACCAAGAGCTTTAACCACCTACCCTGAAAGGTCTGGAGGTTTGGAAGCAAGTGCAAGGCAACAAGTAATGGTTTTCTGTTCTGCCTGTGAAACCATGAAGAAATGCACTAAACTGTGCCTTTGGAAAGACTTTCCAATATTGTCCCATTTTCAGGGGAGATGCCACTGAGGTTGCCATCATTGTAAATGTAATTTTAAAACTTTTAAACTGGCCTCACTAATCAATTGCAGACTATCTGAGAATTTGAAAACCATCTGCTCTACCAAATTTTATTATTTGTGGTTGATGTTTTTCATGACTCCCACTAGTAACATTTTAAGTATTGTAAGTATTTCACATTTGGACAGAAACCAGGGTCCTATAGGCACTTCATAAAGCAAAACAAGCAGAACTGGAGACAGTCAGATGCTACCCTTTACATCCTTTTAAAAAAGGCAGAGAGATTTTTTTCCTGAAACTACATTAAGACAAGGTAAAGGAGAAAGACAAAGTTAGGGAGGGGTAGGAACCATAGGAACCACACAGACACTTCTGACAGGATGTTCTTTTAACTCCAGAATAATTTCCCATGATAAATAAAGCTTACAGCACTACCTATCTCCCCAGGCTCGATGCTGTGGAAGCCCATAAGATAGAGACATATGAGTCAAGAGTAGTACATAAGGAAAAGCAAATTCTGTAATATCTGCCAGTGCATTTCTGAAGAGGTGATCTAGTTGAAGAGTCCTGTGCTTAGAGCCAGTTTACTAATTAAATCCCTAAGAACTAATGCATATTATGCATACCCACACAATCAGCCACTGCTGAGACAAAGTCCCTGTATTCTCCTGGAAGTCTGACGGCAATATATTAGTTTATACTTCACTATAATTTGTTGAAAGAACCATCTGGACCATAGTGATATCTTGAAGTACAAGTATTTTACTGCTACAATATCAATAATTAGAATATGGCCAGCTGCTCAAACACTAATCTGCCCAATGCAACAGCTAGTACCAAACCAAATAATGCTTTAGCGTTCAGCAAGTACTGCAGAATTCTTTACAGTAGGAGCTGGAAACTCCAACTGCCACTGAAGGATTTCTTTACCCTCAATGGCCCTACTTGCATGAGAAAGGACCATTTGAATGTGTTATCAATGGGAAAGCTTTCACTTCAAAACCTGCCATATGAAATACCTTATTACAAACAAAGAGTCAGCACACACAGTCACTTCATTTATGTCCCTGAACTAAGTGAAAGTTAATTTTGTTTTCCTAAGATCTGGGTTTAAAAGCATTTGTGTTAGCTCTCTATTTGCTTTGCCATGCCTTGTATTTTATTCTTCTCAGTAATTTAATTCATTATTCTTGTTTGGTTGATTTATCAGACAATAGTAGATTTTCTGCCTCTTCCTGCCTTAAGTATTCTTTTTTCTTCTGCTTTAGCATTTACAGAAACACAAAGAAAGAAGCCTGAAGCCAAGTCTTAATGCATTTTAAATATTTGTCTTTTTAAGCAAAACCAAGAGGCAGATATATTGATTTTGAGTATCTAGAGGTACTTAAAATGTTTAATTTAAACAGGGGGAAGTAAATGCACATAGACTTAATTCAAAGAAAAGGAAGCTAAAGCTTTACCTGAGCAAGGAGAGTTGTATTACACTCAAATAACAGGCACTGAGAAAATAGTAGTGAAGGCAGAGTAATGACTTTAGAAAATATTGTTGTGACAAGCGCTTTGGAAAGAAATTACATTCTGATATTTTAGTGCATTATAATTATTGCAGCAAGTGATGGAAATTGATGCAGAGAGTTCATAAAAGGTGGGATTTTTTTTCTTATGTCTGTCTGGGCAAAATTTTATTTTCATATACAGATTTGCAGCAACTTGGTGGATTTTCAGCTAAGTCCAATACTCAGCTCTCTAGTTGCCCAACCACAGAAAAACAGAGAAAACTTCAGAATTTTTTATTTTCACACTTTCAGTCTTGATTACTGCACAATATACTGAGGTATATATTCTTAATCATCCCCAGTATCCAATCACTTTAAATAGGGGTTTCAGAGTGCATCCATTTTTGGTAACAGATGGTACTCTGTGACCTCAGCAACAAGGAGTTAAAAGTGATTTGTTTAATTTTATTTCACTATTTGATGATTTCTAATTTCACACATCAAGACAGCCAAAATATCTGGCCATGGAACACATTCTACTTTTCATTTACAAAAGGGGGATTCATGCTGCTTAAGGAATGTACTGTTTCTCTAATACCAGACCTAAGTGAAAGGCAGCAAGGAAAAGACATTTTTTCCTTCAGAAAGAAGCTATTATATTCATATACAACATGCTTTTGGATGGCTCTGTCTAGCAACATCATGTGCACTTGCTAAGTACCTTGTACTGCCTGAAGTGTGGAGGTATTTTTGCTAGCATACATCCTGAAGTGATGATTGTCACCATACCAAAGCACACAAACTGAAAGACTATTTCAGAAAGAGATTTATTTTAATGTAAAGTCCAGATTCTACATTCCATTCATGCCTTATGCTTACTAAAGTTAATGGGACTTAAGAAATGACACTTGAAGAACAGGCCCAGATAAGTCTTTCCTCCTTACCAAATTGTGGCTCATTATGATGCATGTATATGTAAATCCATCCCCTTACTCAGACTTTTATTCTAACACTGTGTTCAGTTTCTGAGTACTGATATGCAGTCACTCCTTTGCTGTATAACAAACTCAGCAACAGTTTAGTTCAATAATAGTTTGCAACACCCCCTCTGATGCAGTTGTTGCACAGGACAGAGGTCTGATGAATTCTGTTTAGAAGGATGATATAAAACCGAGAGCTTTGGCCCTGATGGCATCACTGTGGTCCTTTCACTGCCTTCCCAGAGGCTCATCTGCAAAGTTCACTGAGGAAAACATCTTCAGTCATGGAGGAACTGTCTTTGAATAGTCAAGAGACATCACCATACCTTCTGTAAGTCATAAGGCACATTGCAATACACCTAGATGGCCTCTGCAGGTTTGTATTGATGGAGGATGGATTGAAAAAACAGTGACAATATCTGTTACAGGGCCTTACAGACAGAACTGAATAATTTGATTTAACTTCACAGTTAGTTTGACTTTGAGCAGATGGTTGCACCAGCTGCCCTCCAGAAGTCCCTCCTGCCCATTTCAACTCTTCTATGACTGACCTATATTTAGCTCCTTAGACTGAGCAAAACGATTCAAATTCAAAAGCAAAATAGCTTCTCAGCTAAAATGGGACCAATGAAAATAAAGAAATCATCTAAAACAACCTTAGGAGCATGTTTGTTTTTCTTTAAATGATATAAGCAATCCACACAGGTTTTTCCTTCTGTTTCTGTAATCTGTGGTATCCTGTGAGGCTACAGTGTTGGGACACAGTAAAAAACTCTTCTAGAGAGCCATCTTAATTTAGGAGGAAATTTTTAAAAAATTTAGAAAATCTCTGGTCTGCATAGAATATTATGACCACTGAATTAGGAATGCAATAAAAAACTGAGTAGTTATTAATATGGAAAAGTAGTAATGGTTTTTACTGAGAGAAAGACTGCTGTTATAGCAGGTATTAAAGTTTTCATTACAGCTAAAAGAAACAATTTCAACATAACAAGGGCAACTGTAGGGTTGAACAAAGTTCTGTAGATTTCAGCAAAGGCAGGGTCCTGCACCTGGGGAGGAACAGCCCTCTGTGCCAGCACAGACTGGAGTGACCTGCTGGAAAGCAGCTCTGTGGAGCAGGAGCTGGGGGTGCTGGTGGACAGCCATCTGTCCATGAGCCAGCAGTGGGTCCTGGGGGCCAGGGAGGCCAGTGGGATCCTGGGGGGCATCAGGGAGAGCATTGCCAGCAGGGAGGTGATCCTGCCCTCTGCTCAGCCCTGCTGAGGCCACATCTGAGTGCTGTGTCCAGCTCTGGGATCCTCAGCACAGGAGGGAGATGGAGCTCCGAGGGCTGGTCCAGCGGAGGGCAAAGATGACTGAGGGACTGGAGCCTCTCATGAAGAAAGGCTGAGGTAGCTGGGCCCGTTCAGCCTAGAGAAGAGAGACTGAGGGGGGATCTTATCAATGCTTACAAAGGTCTCAAGGATGGGTATCAAGAAGATGGGGCCACGGTCTTTTCAGCTGTGCCCAGTGGCAGGGCAAGGGACAATGTGCAAAAACTGAAACAGAGAAATGTTCATCTAAGTGATGGTGACAAAACAAGTGTAACAGGATGCCCAAAAGGGTTGTGGACTCTCTTTCTCTGCAGATACTTGAAACCTGTCTGGATGTGATCCTGTGCAATCTACTCCAAGTGAACGGGCTTTAGCAGACAGCTTGGACTAGATCATCTCCAAAGGTCCTTTTAAAACCCAGCCATTCTGCAGTTCTGTGACAATATACTGGTTTAAATCTTCATATTAACAAAAACCCCATCCAAAATCTAAATAACATTTTTTTATTTCATCATCTCTGCAACCACATCCTGTTCATGTTATGAAGTCTAACACAGAAAATCCAAAAATACTTGAAAACTATACGAGACAAAGCAAAGACTACTACAACCAATTGAAATTTGATCAATTTACAAATGTCCAACATGTTTAATCTTGAGACATTTATTTCTTTAATTATTTTTTTATCATGGTAACTCTTACGCTTATCAACCTACTTATTTCACATGGTTTCATGCTGGCCTCGTAATTTTTCTGTTTTAAAGTTACACATTCTAATTTAGGACTATAGAATGGCTGTGTTTCTCCACCAAAAAAAAATGTTGATTTTTAATAGCAAACTGCACAAAAATGAGAACATTAGTGCAAACAACAGAGACTTCTGTGTTCACCCACTATGTAGCATACAAATATGTCAATTTTTTGGTCAGGAACTATTAGAACTCTAATTGCCTACCTGCAATAAAAACAGATGCCATGCCACTGAGCAGGCTCAGGTAAGGTCTCTTTCAGTATCTCCTATTATAGTTGCTGCACTCTACTACCTCCTACAAGTCCCTAAACACAATCTAGTGCAGTTCATAAAGGTGAAAGATGTGTGGGTTCAGTTCCCAGCACAGCTGTCTCAGTAACTGCTGTTTTTCATGAAGACAATGTGATTTTCCTGCTGTGTTCCTTGCACAGTCACACAGACCTGCTCTGCAGTAAATTGTTGCTAACAAATTTACAGTACCTCATCCATGCACTACATAATCTCCAAACCCTTGCAAGAGCTTATAAAAGCTGCTGGCTCCTATATTTCAGTTCCACACAAGGCAATGTTCCTGCACAGTTACTGCATGTTCTGTCACCCCGAATACTGACATTTTCTTTTTTTTTTTAAAAAAAAAGAAGGTAAGAGTGATGAACTGCCATATTCTGCCTCTCTTCATACACCTTTGCTATCACTGCTTGTTCTGCAGGAAAAAGGAAGGCATCTCCCACTGCAGGGCTGGGGCATGTACCTAAACACCCCAGTGCACCTCACAGAATTTGCCCCCACTCAGGGCCAAAATGGGTTTCTGGGTGTCCCCTTATGTCACTGGATGCACACAGCTCCACACAGGATGAGTCACTGTACACTCAATAACTCAGCAACTCAGTTAGTACACCCCTGGCACAAGGTGACAGCATGAAAATCCATGTCATTTTTGACAGGTCTGTGACATAGCTGTCTGTGACATTCTCCAATTCTAGAAATTACACCACTTTGAAATCCTCTTATTTCCAAACTTTGAGTCACTATAAGGATGCTGACTGCATTATTTCTTTTTATAGACATTTATAGCCTTTAATACAAATATTACCTCCAGGTATGTTGCAGACAGTGAGATTCTGCTCCAGATTTAGATGGTTTCTATGGTGCAATGCCTCTAAGTTCAATAACTATAATACCATTATAAATAGTGGCCATCTAGTTCAAGATATCTGTGTTGGAACAAGAATATTGCTGTTCTGCTCAGGATTTTCCCTCCGTTAAGTATAACTAACTTTGGCAAACTATTCACAAGGTGAATGTCAGTAGGGGTGTTGGCATTCTGGTCACAGGACACATGCTCTTTCTTCTGGCAGGAAAACAGCTGCAGCAGGATTGATTGTTCCACTGGGCTGAATCTGCAGACTGTGAGTTGCACAACCCTGTCTGACGCCTGTGGGAGACATCGTTGTCTCCTCATCTTTGAATCCTGCCCCTCACTTTTTTCAACACAGACTGCCAAGAATAGAACCTCAGCTCACAGGGAGACATTAGGCATCTCTAAGGTTTCTACAAATGAGCTGTCTAGGCTCCCCTCTGTCCTCAGTAAAGAAGAGAGGCATCTCCAGAGAGCAATTCTGCTGCTGTGGGGGATGGATTGCTACAGAAGTCACCTGCTTTTCTTTTCTAGCAATAAAAGAAGCTTGGACAATGAGTTGACATCTCACTTGCAGAGGCTAAAGTTCAAGGTGATCAGTCCTGACAAAGCTCAGAATATATAAGTCTCACTTTGGGTAACGAAAACCAGATTTTTTTTGTAAACTGAACATTCCCGATTAAAATTGACTCAACTTTTATTTAAACTTTAAATTGTTCCAGCTTTCCATGAAACAACCCAAAAATGAAATATAAGGGGGAAAGGAAGAAAAAAGACCTAGCATAGCCAAGACAGGGACAAATATGCAAAATGTGCACATACTCAGCTGAAACAAAGCTTGCAGGTTTTAGGGAGGAATAAGGATGGATTTGAAAGTAATTGGCATAGCAGGGCCTGGAAGGTAACCATTTAAAAAGGCAGGCAAAGGATAAGAAGCAAAGGACACCTCTCACAATCCACAATATCCAGTGTGACATATTCCTATGTTACATAGCATAACTGAATATTAATACAGCCTGTCCTCTTTCAGGGTGATGCCACACACATCTAAACCCAAAAGCACTTAAATAATTCTGAAATTCTTTGAAAAATTCAAGATGAAAACGTGACTATCCACTTTGTAGCCCTTGAGTTCAAGCACAAGAATTGAATGGATTTAATTTAGTGGTATTGCTACACATGTAGATTGAGCCAAGCTAAAAAATGAACAGTGTGAGCACATTTTGAAATAACAGCATATGAGCCTTTATGGCTAAACTGGAGCAGCCTATATGCTCTTAGACAACAAGAAAGGAAAATCCCTTTTTTATTTCTGAATATGAATAGACACTATAAATTTATGTCATTTTCCTTTTGACTGGAGAAATAAACAATAAATTTGTTGTTAAGACTTTTCTGAAAACCAGAAGGATGCAGCCTAGAAGAAAACTAACTTCAAAATGTTTTCTGGCTGTGACCAACTATCCATTCTGTTCTAAATCAAGGCGACTGATAAAGTTTGGCATAAAGCTAAACATTCATATGTTCCTCAGAACTTTTGTGGGTAATGTCAAATTCTGCAATTTAAAACTTTACAGAGGTAATTCCTACCAAAATAAAAATTGTCTCAGCTCTATGAAGATTCAGTGTCCCAGCATGACTGACTATAATTTTTGGATAGCTAACTCATGTCATTTCCTCCTGTAAGACATACACACAGACATAACACAAAGAGGAGAGGCAATGTTTCTCTCCAATGTGAAGATGAAGGGATGAAAGGATGGGTGTAGGATTCTACTATGAATTACTTACAATATTGTGTTAATGGTTCCACGACTCTGAGATGGATGGGAAGAGTCCTCCTTAGAGAAAATAGTAAAGCAAAATTTGACAAACCTGTCTTCTTCCAGTAAACTTTGACCTGAAGTTGATTGTCCTGATAGAAGGGAGTTCCAATTTTAAGAAAACGAGTGGTTTTCCTTCTTTGAAAGGCTGGGTAAGGATCTACCAGTCCTTTCTGTGGTTTCCCAGCTGGTGTCCGTTCCTCTGCAATACACAGAACAACAAGGAAACTATTTAGTTAACTACAGGGCTGTATAATGGCTGTGCTAAATTTGGTGTAATTCAGAAAATAATAGTATCTTTATTCCAAATGATCTTATTTCAATTTCTTACCTAAATGAAATAAATATAAAGAATTAATGGCTGAAAAATCACTCATTTGAAATTCAGTCAAATTTAGAAAGTAACCAAAAAAATAAATACGTTTTCATAGGGAAATGTCTGTAAATTTTCTGAAGAGTAATAAGGAAATGGACTGTATTTATATCTCAAAGAACAAGAAATGTTAATACAAAGATTTTTTAAACAGGCACAGTATCTACTAGTAGTTCCCTCTAATACTTCACAGTCTTTATATTCATGCAGTGTTTGAACATGCACAAAATCCAAGGACAGCATTGAATGTAACCCACAGAGTGCCACATGTGGTTACTACATCAAAGTAAATATAGTCCTCTGGTATGCTATATATGAACACTGTGGTCAGATTAAAGATCTGTCTTGCCCACTTTCCTGTTCCCAGCAGTGAATGGTGAAGGCTTAGGAAAACATTGCAAGAGCAGAATTTTCTTTCAGCAATTCCCTTGGTGCTGTGTGCCTTGCTTCCAACAAGCAATTGCAATTAGATGTCCTTCATCAAGCATTTTCTTTGGTAAAAATTTATCATCATTTAGCAGGGTTGACAGTACTTATAGATATTTTCAGTTGAAAAGAAAGAAATGTTCATTCAAACTGCACTTTTCATTGCACACTTGCAAATGTATCTGATCTAATTAGGAGGATCAGATTATAACCAATGTATTTAATTCAATATTACACCTAAGTTAAAACTAAAGTGTCCAATAATAAGGAAGTGGCAAATTATTAACTACATACCTGAGAGAAAGAGGGAAAGATTTAGGTTTCAATAATTGCCAGGAGTAATATATAAACTTGAACATTTTGCCTTGTATGCAGCTTCAATTAAAACTGAGTTGCTTTATGGCCAAGTTTCACTGTCTTGGCCCTTTGCTGAATCTGATACAGTTTTTCATTTTGTTATTTTGTTTTATATTAAACTACCAAACTTAATTCTTTCTTAAGGTAACCATAAAGTTACTACTACCCAAATGAAAATGAAAAAGTTATAGAGAGAAGTACAAACTAAAATCTATTAGGTATTCCTCAATTTAAATTATTTTAATTTTATTAAATCTCTCCTTTGCTATCTCTGTCTGCTCCACTTCCACAAAAACCAGGACACCAGTTTAGAATATTTCTATATAAAGATCAAGCAAGAATCTTGCTACATTTCCCAGAAGTGAAGCACACAAATACAGTGAGGCAATGCCTTTCTGAGTGTGGGGAAATGTAATGCCAGAGGGCTGAGGTCAAAGCTCACAGAAATTGTAGGACTAAATTACTTCAGAGGGGTATTGGCTATCTCTATTCTGACAATAGGACCAGATACCCAAAAACCAGAGCTTAATTCCACACAGAGCCGAGTACCTGACAGTGGGACTTCAGCAAAATTGGCATGTTGCTTCTGGAATTATTTCCCAAAGTCCATGGAAGTCCCAAAATAAAGACAAGCCAAAGATGTCATGTCCTAGATAATACTTCAGGCAATTTTTTTTGTTTCTTTTTCATATGTCTCCATCTGCTTCTGAGTATTCTCAAAATTACATCAAGCAAGATTGGCTATGTACCTAACTCACCTGAGTGAGATATAGAAGATGAATTTGCATCTCCTCCAGGAGAGGTTTTTACTTGCTTTTCTATGTAAAATATAATCTAGCCATTTAAAAAAATGTCCAATAAGGCCTAAATACATCTGTCATTGATAGAGTGCCCTATCAATTAAAGTGAGTGGTATCAGTGGTTTAGGTTCAAAGAATCTTGACTCCTTTACCTCATGGCTTTAAGAGAAGGGATGCTTAAATTTTTTCTATAAATTTATTACTGAAATACTCAAACAAATATGTGTTTTACTTGGTACAAGCACTGATTTGCAGTTAAAGAGAAAATACTGCTCATTAAATAAATGGATATTAAAAATTTGAACAGTCAAAATTCTTGAAGTAAACAAGATCAAAAAGATATTGTTCCCAATGTAGTTTTACTCTAGTTTAAAATACAATACAACAATTAATGAACTTTTTAGTACAAAAAAGTCACCCCAGTAAAGCAAAATAAAGCAGAAGGCATTAAAAAATCTGTACTAATTAGACATAAGTAG
This sequence comes from Ammospiza nelsoni, assembly GCF_027579445.1. Taxonomy (NCBI): domain Eukaryota; kingdom Metazoa; phylum Chordata; class Aves; order Passeriformes; family Passerellidae; genus Ammospiza; species Ammospiza nelsoni. The sequence goes on from NC_080634.1 coordinate 98,884,426, forward strand.
GTAGCAGATTTTTAGAAAAACTACTGATGGTCCATTTTCTGAAGCAAAATCATGGAGAGGGCAGGGTATCCAAGCAAAATTGTGGAAGGAATTTAAATCTAGTTGTGACAAGGAAAGGAAAGAGGTTCCACTGCAGTGGACAGATAATGATGAAGCAGTGGAGTCACATGTGAGGTATAGCATAAATTAACTCCATTTGGTGGGGAATTTATAAGTAATAACTCAGATGTGACCTGCATCAGATTCTGAAAAATGGTTTGAAGAAGGAAAACTGAATCAAAGATTTTCTCCAAACATAAACCCAGAGGTGATATAGACCAAGAAAGTCAGAACATTAGTGAGGCCACAGAGAGCTAATACAGACCTACCAGTGAAAGGATTTCTCACAGAAAATATGAAATGGTACAAAAAACTACATGCTTGTATCTCAATTACTCACCTTCAGTTTAGAAGGCTTTTGTTGTATGGAAAGTCTTTATTTACTATCATGTTTAAAGATTATGGTGGTCTGACCTAATATCAGGAGTACCAATAAAGCATGACAAAGGTCAGTTGATTAATTTTCTCTGCTGCCAAGATGGAAACACTTATAAAGCTATACTGATAATATAATGAGACAAAGAACTCACAAAGCTTGCCCATTTTCTCTCTGGCTAGTTGTATCCAATGGCATCTAGAATTTTCTCCCACTTAGCAGGACACAGACCAACCTCAGACAGATAAAACCTCACCATCAGGATTCTTTGATTTGACATAAACTCAGCTGTGAGCTGAGTTCTTACTTAAAGCTGTGATGTTGTGGTGACATGACAGTCAAGATGACTGCACTGAAAACTAAAAACCTTAAAGTTAGCACCAGGAGCCAGAACTTCACAGAAACTTTATTAAAATAAGCAGGAAATTGGGTAGGGGGACAATGTGGAAAAAAATTTTTGCTTGTTTATCTAGTGAAATTTGCAGGGGGGGAGAAAGAGAAGAAAAAAAAGCAGCAAACCCCACAAACAATTCTTAGGAAAAAACCAGCAAAATCTGAAATCTCTCAAACACCAATGATACTCCTCTACCAGAGCTCAATGGCTCACTGTATGCAATTTAACACCCAGTTCCCACAGTTATTTTTTCCTCTATTACCTCTCCTGTGTACATACAGAAAAAGAAGGAGAATTTAATGTGATAACTGCAAGAAGATTTTGATACCATGCACAGTCCTGCAAACTAAGCTCCTTTTCTAGGGGATGAAAAAAAGCACGGGTACAATCTAGGAGGGCCAATAAGGAAAAGGCAGAACTCTTTTACTTACATTGGGCTTCACTGAGGATTTAACTCAAACTGGCCTAATATAAAGACAGTGGAGACTCAAGCTGATATTTTGGTATGGATTTGAAGCAAAGACTACGTGCATGGAAGAGATGAAAACTTGACCTTCTGCTGTCTCTCAAGATGGCCCAAAAGAGTAGTAAAGATTAGTTTAAAAAGGAAAAAGAAGGATGCTTCAGCTTATTTTTTCTTCTTGATCTATTAATACCAACCACAGACAAGAAGGTCTGTGATAGCTAACAATCACATTACAATATTTTATGTATACCCAAACAGAATATGGCAACAACAGCAGTTGATCAGTGAGGTTGAAAGTAATTACAGATCTCTTATGAAAATGGCTACAAGTTTAAACTATGAGTGTACTTTAAAGAAAGAATGTAAATGAATACAAAATGAAATGGAGTCAGGACAGAATAATTAAAATCATATTCTTTAACATCTTATTTTCAGAACTCTGCTGTATTAGTTAATCAGCAATTGGGGCAGTAACTCAGTATTGTACTGTAACTGTATAAATAGCATTTAAACAAGGTTAAGATTCATGGTGTTCTGCCAGATTCAGATACAGATACAGTTTGCAATTACATTACTTAGCATGTGAGGTTCTAAAGACCTTTACACTATAATCTATCATCTGAACACCTTGAGATTTTAATTTGAATGTGGGTCCTATGTGTGCAATATTTTGAGAATGCATGGTTGACAGACATGGAATGTTTTAGATTCCCTAAAAGAAGAGTCAGTGTTTTATATATCAATTCATAGCAGACACAAGCTTTTGTGTTCCAAGAATCTGACTCAAAGGGCTACTAAAAATGGCCAGGATTTTGGAAAACATTGCCGGTTAATACTGTCCAGTTAAGACATATAAAAATGATTTTATTCCACCATTTAGAAACACAGTATCTATACCTGTATTGAATCTAACAAATATTAACACTACAGTTATGCAAAGGCTTCCATTTTCTTTGCAACTCTTTATTTTAGGTTAGTAGAGTCTGAGTCAAAGAATTAGGCAAAAATTGTCACCAATTTTTAAGCAAGAAATTTAACAAGAAAAGGGTACTCAACTTGACCAGGAGATGATCACTGTGCTATGGAACAGCCTACTTAAAGAAAATTATTTTTTTTAAATTTAAGATATTGTATAAAACATTCAAATTCCAGATAAAGGAGAGAGACAGCATTCAGGTGTTTGATTACTCACTATTATTCCTGATGTCCTGAGTCGTGCTAAAATGGAGAGAAACCTTTGCACTTTTTAGGCGTATCTGACCCCAACGTGTCACTGCCTGCAGCTCCACATTGTAGTTGCTGTTGGGTTGGAGCCCCTCCAGGACCACAAAATTTTGGGCCTATAATAGAATAAATATACAAAGCAATTATAATATTGCTGAAACACATGCCTTTATTAAAGGCAGACTTGTTATCTTAGGCACAAAACCTTTTTGAAGTTAGAAAACTCATATATAAATTTCAGAGCAAAATTTCCTTTCTGCAAAAGATTTCTTTAATTGGACTCTGTTCTTCTGTGTCATTTAAAAAATACTAACCTACTTGATGTTTGCATAATTTTGGCAATTTCTTGGCAATTCCATACCTATTGTTTAGGCAAAACCAATGAGGCTTTCTTCTATATAACAAGGTTTTTCTCTTATGCCAAAATCATTTTAGCAAAAGGGATTTAAGCACTTAATTCCACAATTTCTGTGTTTGAAAACTTTTTGCTAGAGACAGTCAGTCTGAAGATAGCTAAAGTCCAACATTTAATATTTTTTAATACATTCTATTTGTTTAAACTCTTGAAAATAAAAATTTAAAAAAACATGCACCACCTAAAAATACACCCTCACTGGAAAGAACACTTCTTCTTCTGTAGAATGGAAAACAGAACAGAAAAAAAACAATTTCTAATGTCATGAAAGTGTACAAAATGGGGAAACAACAGATCAGGTTTATCGCTCTCCAGTCAAAAACCCATTCTTTAAGGCAAGGCACATGATATTGTAAAGAAGAGTCCGGCCTTCTCAGTCTTATATTTTATTTTGCTAGATTTAATTATAAAAATATCCTTCTAGTCCATATGCCAGGTTGAAGACATTACTCCATGTTTTTGTTAGAATTTCTTGTGCCTTTCAAGTTTGAAAGTCCATATAAAGTAAAAAAGATAACCATGTACCAAGGTAACCACCCTATATTTAACATTTAGGATGATAAAAGGAGATTGCCAGAAAGTATTTAGTAGTATCTTTACTTGTTTAGTGCTGACATATTGATTATAACTTTTGATTAACAGTGTCAATATTGTAGTCAAACTAACTCAATGTCTACCTCGAGTGAATTCATATGGAAATCAGTAAGAAATTATTTGGGTTGGGCTACATCTAAAGGTAAAAACTGGACAAAAATAATCTTCAGTGGTCTTTAACAATTAAGAATTTTCCACCTTTCCTTTTTTTGTTTTTAAAATGTTCGTGCATTTGCCATTCTTTAGCCTAAGAGTTGCTACAATATTCAAATGACCACTGATTAGCAACATCATCTGGAATGTCCTGAATCTCACTGGCAGTGCTGTGCAGTTTCATGACATGCTGCAGAAGAAAAAGTACAAGTCAAGAGCAATATGAGAGATATTGTAAGAATCTGCCTTTTCTATAAGGCACCTTGTATTTCCCTATATTCAAGGTCAGAACTTTGTCTCAATTACCCTAATGTTCTAATGGACCTGGTTTAGTATTATTTCTATGTAGGAAGATTGCAATGCAAGATGTTTTCAATTACCATCTGTAGGGCAGATTATCTTTTGTCAAGTGGGCAGTTTGCTTTATCTCTCTCTTTGAGTGACCACATTCACACCTCCCTGGGGAGGGGACACCTGCTGATAACAGCTATTGAATGTCACTTCACGACTGATAAGAACTACAGCATCCCATTGTGAGATGCTCCGCCCAGAGGGAGGAGCCAAGCATTGCTACCCAGATATAATCCAGAGAATTTCGAGACACAGATTTCTCCATGGGATTCCCCAGAGGAACAGCAGCTGTCTCTTCTTCCATGGGATCTTTGGAGGAAGAATACATCCTTCTCTACAGGATCCCTGATCCAACAGAACCACACCTGACACTTCAGGAGGACTGCAGCCACATTTCCAATTGGACTGCTACCAACACGCTGACCAAGAGGGTGTCAGTGTTGTTCTAGTGTAGTGCATTATTTTACCCTTTTATTTATTAAAGAACTGTTATTTCCTGCTGCCATATTTTTTTTTACGTGAGAGCCCCTTAATTTAAAATTTATAGCAATTCAGAGGGGTGGGGAGGGTTTACATTCTCCATTTCAGGGTAGGCTCCTGCCTTCCTTAGCAGACTCCTGTCTTTCCAAACCAAGACAAAAGGTATTAAAGACCCAGCTCAGTTTTAAAATTCTCTGGGGTTTCTGATGTACTGACTAGCTTGTAGAGAGAAAGCTCCCTGTTATCTTTAGGCTGAAGCCTCTTTCCTGAAGGTCTTTACCCAATGTAAGGTTTCTTGAGGAACACAAACTTTTCTGTGGAGCACAGTCCAATCCTACTCCTATCCTGCCACAATTATTTTTTTAAACAACAATAAAGAACTAACTTTCCTTTCTGTGCAAATTGACTTGCATGATTTCATCACACAGCCTTCACTGCCTTTATTTCTGTCATGGTTTGGTGACTGAGGGACAGAGGGGGAATTGTGTCCCTCTGACTGTCATTCATCACAGGGCAATGGGCAGACAGAGCCAAAACACAGTGTTAACATTGACATGGGGCCAAAGTCTCACTATCAAAAGCACTGAGAACCAAGTCATATCTAAGTGATTTCTGTTATTCCTATCTATTTCTATTAATTGCTCTAAAATAATATGCAATATCCTTAAGGATATCATAACAAGAAGTTTTTCAGTAAAGCAATATTTAACATATTACTCAATAAACTCATAGGAACTAGCTGCTAAGGAAATATTGCCAGATCTTTGGCACAGGAGTTTATTTAAAGAGTTTTGTGTGGTTTTCCCTCAGACCTACCCTGACTGTTTAACGATTACTCTATGACTGTGTCACAAGTTTTACTTGCATAGTGAAAGAACAATGTGACAGACAATGACAGGCTTTCAAACAAAATAAACATTTTAAGAAGCACTAACTGAATAAGCCTAAATTTAGAGAACTAACAGCATTTAAATTTCATTCATCTTTCCTGAAAAATCTTATCGTATTTACCTGTATTCTAAGGCAGAAGTTTACTTCTCTCCCTGAGTTCAATGTAAGAAAAGAATTGAGAGATCAAAATATTCTATGGGCTTCATGATACTAAAAATTAGGACCACTATTTTACCAGTGGCTGAAATCACTGGAACTTATCACACATTTTATACTTACACTCTATTTTGCATAAACATAAACCATATTTCTGTCACAGTTACTGATTTGTTTCTTACCCCATCAGTGATCTTCCTTCTCTTTTTTTTTGCTGGAATTACATATTTGCTGTACGTCCAGCTCCAGAAGACTTTGTAGTGGTGCACTGGGATATCAGGCTCTTCTGGAAGATCCCAAGTAATCATTGCATTTACACTCCCATCATTGTTTGCACTGATATTGGCAATCCTGATATTAGATGGAGCTGGTGGAGCAGATGGATCTAGAATTTAGAAAAAAAATGAAAATATTTTAAGGGAAAAATCATCTTCATTAAGGTAAAGATTACCTTCTCCTCATGAATTTATGAGGCATTCACAAACTGGATTAAACACCCTAAATACACTGAGGAAAATCTGGGCAATGCCATCCTGTAACTGATATGGCTTCTTGTAAATTCTAGAAATTCAAACTCTACTGAAATAAAAATTATGGGCTAGCATCTAGTTTGTCATTATTCTGTGTTGTTGACAGTACACAAACATTATGAAGCTTTATCAAAATGCACCAGACTACCAGTTTTCCTTCTGTCACTCACTTTAAATACACAGTGAGTGTAAAATACTCAGTTGTACAAGTGGCCTTGTAGAGCCCCCACAGAACTGCATGGCTGAAACACTGAGTATCTTTTCATTGCCAGATAATTCTCAGATTATTAAATTATTTTTTGACATATTGAATCTTTCTTCAAATTTCTAATATTGATATCTACCGCCATGGGACACAAACACTTCCTTAGACTAAATGTAATTAAAGCATAATGATATATTACACTGTGGTAGAAATCTATAGGGGTTTTTTTAGAATGTCAAAAAGCAATTAGCTACCCCTTTGATTTATTTCACTATTCTAGTTCAATTCCTGGTCAATATCAACTGAGATTGTATTCCTTCAGTTGTCTTTGTGCTGACTCCAGAGTCAAGGACACACAACAGTCAGAGTTTGAATAAGATTAAATATTGAATCTTTTCCAATATTAAATGTGAGGTCCTCCTTGTGGATTCACTATATAATATCCTGGTCTCAAGTAATGTCAATCAATGAAGATTTTGCAACAATGCCTATGAAAGTCCAATTTGTTGTTTACTAATTCCTACTTTTTAATTCGACTTTTTAATTTTTACCCTTTTTTAAATATCTCTGTCAGCCAAAAAATGATGACAAAATACAAGGAACCTGCAAAAACAGGTTACATAGAAGTAAGCAGTGGGACTAAAAAAAAAAATTAAAAGCATATCAGAAGAATAAAGGAAATTCATAGCAATTAAGACATGTTATGAATGCACAGCCACATGAGCCATCACTTATTTGCCAAAAATAAAACTGGAGGTGTGAGGAGAGGACATGATTCATTCACTTACTGTATGGTTCACCTGCATTATTTTAAATTTGTAAATGAGCTGTTAAATAAACATTCCAGACATACCTAATTCATCAGATAATCCCCATGACAAATGGTCTCACTGAAAAATTCTATCATTTACTTTATAAAAAAGACATATTCTGAATTAATAGACAGCATTTCCCTTTTAAACATCAGCATATGTGAAAAAATTACTTATTCCTGTTATTAAACAGGACTTTTGCTGAAATAACAATGGATATTCCTGTTCCCTCACACATTCCATTTTCGTTAAATAGTAATGGATGTCCCTGTTTCCTCACACATACAATCCAATCTAAATTTTGGCCATAAAAGTTCCAAAGCATACTTAAGAATTCTGGAAATTGAACATAATTTCCAAACAGTAATAATGCCTCCCTTCTCACTTGGGTTTTTTAATCCACTAGCAAGTCAGTTGTGTATATTTTTTCTGGGTTTGGAGAAGCACTGCTATTACACTTATTTCCTCACCTGTGAAGCTGCCAACCACTCCATCTTAAAGAATACTAAACCATTTATTCCAGAATTAAAGAAAAATTAGCTAAATAGTTTGTACTATTCTCTCATACAGTTTTTAATTTACTTCTGTTATTTTAAAGGTAAGTATAAAATGGAATTTAGGTAAACTAAATATAAACAGAATAATGATTCACATATATAAGACATTTATTAAACATTCATCTGCACTGATTTAAAATGTTAGGGGCTTTTATATGTTATACGACATTATATTAGGGATATAAAACATTTATAACCTGAAGTGCAACATGATCATATTACTGTAGGTGAATTATTCAGGTTATCTCCCAGAAGTGCTATGCATCATGTATTATGTATACAAAACATATGGGATAAAATAAAAGTGTTTCAGAGAATATATCTTCCCAAATGGTGAGATATAAACAAAACAATTCAACCTATAAAACATGTTTGTCCTCTTTCTGCATCTACAAGAGATAGAGAGTCATTTTAAAAAATATTTTAAAAAATGAAATAGCTCCTTTGGACAAAGTGTATTACATGATTAAAAACATTTTGAAGTTCTCTTCACCAATTTTTTGTAGGTCTAAAAACTAATGACCAAATTTAGGTTTTTTTTTTCTTTTCAAATGTTTATATGTCCATTCCAGCAAAAGAAAGTAGTTAGAAAGAAATATGTGTGTACTGAAACCAACAGATCATTTCTTCTAAATTCTACAGCACCAGTGTATCTGTGCTTTCTATAATTGCACAGATTATTGAAAACATTATCAGTAGAATTTCTTCTGTGCTCACTAGACACAGTCCAGGCAGCAGAAAAAATGCTGATCCACATTTGAAAGAAAATCTATGAATGTTTCTACTTTGCTGTGTGAGAATACAAACATTACAATAAAAAGTATTGGGTAATTACAGTTAAGGATAGAAAGAATGTCCTCTTAGAAGGAATATACATGTGATATAATACAGCAATAGCAGATATTTTCCTGAGTGCCCTCTTTCTTCAAAGACTCTTTTGCAAGCCTCTCAAATGTCATACATAAAAAGGCCTTTGAACAAGAACAGTGGTGGTGGTAGAAGACAGAAAGGAGGAGATGTGCAGCTAACAGACATGAAAAGGTGAGACACTGAAAGTGTCTGAAAAACACATTTTCTATGAGAGCTTTATAAAAACTAGTAGATACATTAGGAAAATAATTAGCTATAAAAATATAAAATTTCAAAGATAAAACTTATTACAGTTTTGCATTTAATCCAAGGAAAAAAAATCCCGTCTTTTTGTATGGATGCATCAATAAAATATTTCATGGATTTGGGGTGTATTACCTGGAATATTAAGACACTCAGTGAGCATTTTATATCAGATTAGGATCCATTCCATATTAAGTATTTCAATACCACTATATAATTTATTAATCTATTTTGATATATTTCTGTGACATTCATCACCATTACAAATGACAGAATTATCATTTTGTAAGTTAAGAACTCAAGAATATTAATTATTTCTTCATTTGAAAGAATTTAGTTTCACCAGCAAAGCAGACATGTGAAAAGGAATAGCAGGGTAAAATAGTGTGATCTCTGTTAACAGGAAGAAAAACCAAACAACCCAAACCCCACATTAAAGAAAGCACTGAAAAACCCCTACACACAAAAAAACAAGAACCAAGAAAAACAAAAAAAAAAACCTGTGACATGTTTATGAGCATGCTCCTCTACAATGCATGCCAGCCAGTTACCACATAACAGATTAGTTGTTTTTTTGTGCGTTATTGAATGGAAAAGTCATGCTTCTACAAGGTGGTCTGTTATGCTCATGTCCATGTAGACATTAAAAGCACTATACAATTCATGCTAAAATACTTCAAGGTCTAATAACTGGTACTGAATCATAAAGCTGCCTACATAAGGTGTTTGTTAACCCAACTATAAAGCTAAAGTGACGTTCTGCTGACTATAATGCCAATAGCCATCCTACTGTTATCTTCATGTACCTGTGATCCCTTTGACTGACTGCCCATGTGTATAATTCAGATACACAGATGTAAAATTACTGGAATGAAAACTGCTGCCAATTTTTCGAATGCAAAGTACTGGTACTTTATATACATGAATTTATCTGAGTGTTAAATCAAATTCTTTGGTTTGCAGAAAGAGTGATGCTGGTCGCAGCTTTTCCTTTCAGTTTATACAAATAAACTACAAGTCATTCTATATATCCCGGAATTTGGCACAGACAGCTGTCCTCAAATCCTAAAAAATTCTGGTCTCAGCAGCCTGACAAGTAAATCGCTTCTCACTGCTAGAAATGATAGCTTCATTAGGTCAAGGCTGAAGCTGCTGTTCCAGCACATGGGATAAGTACTTCATTTGTCTGGATTGTGTTTGGCTTGAGTATACCCAAGGGACTTAAATTCCTGTCTTGCTGGCTACTCAGCCATCACAAGCAAAATTCTGTCTCCAGTCCCCAAAAGGGAGGATCTCTTGCTGCAAATAAAGGAAAGAAAGAAAACACTCACATCATCACCATTTCAAAATTAACATCTTCCCACACTCATATTTGTGAACATATTAATAGTTTATATTTTCCAAAATTCTTTAAATCAATAGTATTTTCAAACACCTTTGCAAAACCTTAAAAAACAGTATGGACTAGCAAAACACATGAATCACATCATACACTGCTTCAGTGCACTTTGTCTTTCAATGTGGCAACTGGAGTGAAAACAGTAAATGATCTAGAATGGGTGTCAGAGAGGGGAATAATGGCATTGGAATCAGAATTCTCATTCTGAGCTGTAAAACTGAGAGCAAATGTGATAATAATTTAAAGCGGTTTTTTTTTTAGCATTTTTCCGGACTTAAAATAGGTCTCCCACTGCTATCTTTCAAACATGAGACCTTCCAACTCTAAAAGTCTGCTGAAGCTACTCTACAGACAAGTTTCCAACCATTAAACAGTTCCAGGGTGTAAGCAGGAGGACTGGCTCTGCCCGATGGAAATGGCACACATAAACCAGCTGCGCAACAGCATAAAAAAATCATTGGTCTCAAAGGAGCAACAGAAAGAGTTTTATTGCCATGAGTGGGTGTCTGTTCTGGTTTTTCTAACACTCAGTAATGTATGCATGAAATCACATCCAGCCTGGTACTTATGTGCTGTGAAAACAATGTTGTCTGCTTCCTTTTGCTTGACAGTCTATCCAGTGTATGCTGGCAATTGCCCACATGGTGAAGCTAAAAGCCTTTAGCAGAGGTGGAAGGGTCAGATATGGTTTGGGCTCATTGTGTTGATCTTCTTGTCTCTGGAAATGGCACAGCACCTACAGACCAGTGAGATAATATATGACATAGAAATGCCTAACACTGAGTCCTAGAGTTAACTAAGTCTCTGGTACTGAGAATTCATTCCCATCACAAACTATAAAAAGCTAGGGAAAAAATAGCTTAGTTACTCTGAACCAAATGCAACAAATTAAAAATTGTATTACTAGTGCCAAGCAGCTTCTGACCAGTCAGGTTAAGCTATCCAGTGCCTGCTTACTGGAAGAAAAACACAGGTAGTTTTCATCCAAGGAGACTAATTTATGGATTCTAGGAACAGTTCTCTCCTGCTTCCAGAAGAAAGGAAACAGCTTGGAGAGAGCCAGTCTAAATATGAATAGAAGGATATTTGTATCTTCATGGATCAAAAATGTTCTGTCAGGTATTCAGTTACTTTTATTTATTGCTGTTATTGGAAGTTGTTGCCACTCAATTAAAGATAAAAGGAAAGCACACAAAATTTAAAAATACTGAAAAAAGAAGTGGAAACCACTGCCAAAATAGCAGAATATTTTGATCAATTTCAGTTGAAAGTATCAATGTAAAAGTCCATGTGCACAGTTCCAGTCATATGAAAGAATCCACTCTCTATGTGCAACATTCACTTAATTTTCCAGCCACTCCATCGCAGACTGATCTAGTCCAACCTGTGTTTTTGTAATTTTGGAGTCACATGTCGGCAAAACAAAGCTCCACTTTATTCCCTGTGAAGGGTCATGTCAGACCAGTACATGCAAACCCTTTGTTTACTTTATAAAAAATAAATAAACAGAGTTTAAAAAGGAGCTCTGCTTAAGCTTTGAATATTCCAGAAATTCTCAGCCATGTCACTTTATTTACTATTTACAAATTAATGCCAACAAATTAATGTTCATCCTAGATGAACACATGAGGCAGTATAAAACAGCTAATGAACCATAAACCTTCACCTCAAATGTTTATAGCAAAGAAGTATCCAAAGGTGCAGTAGATCAGACCTCAAAACACAATTAGATGAAGAATGGCAAGTTGAAATGCTTGATGAAATATTCATGTTTTCCTTTTTTTGTCTTTTTCATGACTGAGAAATTAAATTACTTTGGAAAATGAAGAGTTTTATTTAGTGATAAATAAGTTAATGGTAATTACCGCAGAAGACTTAAAATCATTTTGAACAAAACAAAACCTTATTTTGCTGTGTCTACTTAGAGAGCATGTTTTTTGCATTTTCAAAAAGACAAAACAGTATAAAAAGTATTCTGGTAACCAGACAAAAAATTCTCTCTCTGAGTAATTACAGCACGTTTTTGAATATTCCTCTTAACATCTTAAAATATTTAGTGACAGAGACTTTGTGGTGCCATACTTCTTCCTAGAAGAAGATTAAATATCATGTTTGTCCCCCTTTAGAGGAAAAAACAAACCCAAATAATTTTCTATTCATTATTACTTATGAGCAATTGGTAAAAGTTCAGTATCTTGCGTGAGAAACTGTCTTAGGAATTACTGTCATGTTTCCTGATCAAAGGGTTTATTTTTGAAGAAACCTACTGCTAAGTTTGACCAAGATAATAATCTTCTCTTAGTCTTGGCACAACAGGGTGAAGTGAAACACTGATGTGAAATTCTGTCCACACTTCACACAAACACAGCACAGACAGGCAGCAAACTTCCAAAGGTGATGTGCCAAAATCCACTTTTCTTTTCCAAACTGGAGGTTAAATGTGCCTGTAGGAGCTCAGCAGGGGCCAGTAGATGCTGGCACTCAAAAAACTAGGCACATCTGAGCAGCAGTTTCTTGCCTCTCTACCAGGCAGGAGCTGTCATTTCCCACTGAGCTCCAAAGTAGTAATTAAATGTTCGTGTGACACTCACTGCTACCACTCTGACGGCTCACCTGGGGATATGGAGGCTCAAAGACACCAACAGGAGCATCCCAGTGTCTTTCCCAGCAGTCAGCACCCAGCAGCACCTTCATGTGAGTCACCTGGAGTGACTGCACATTTCATCTGGCAAACTCACATCTTTATAACACCACTGGCAGCTCCACAGCCCCCAGAATGGCCAAATGAGCTGCCAGCACAGGCTGATGGGGGCTAACTGAACTCCCTGCTGCTTGTCTGTCAATTCACAATCCTCTGCCAGGGGCAGGAGCCCAGATTTGAAAACAGTTATTTTGAGAGTTACAGAAGCCTTTTGAAGAAGGCTGGCTACATACTTGCTGCCATTATCAAAATTTTGGTTTATCAGGTAAGAACAGGCAGAGGTACTGCTGAATCCCACTGCCCTTGTCACAAAGCCCTAAAAGTGCTCTCCATCTCCACTAGACAGCCATGAGCAGTTCTCAAGGACAGCAAGTGCTTCAGGGGTAGGTGCAGAGACCACAAGAGGACTCTGGTATTCAAGTAATGATTTCAAAATCACAAGTTCCTGAAACACAAATTACTGCCAGCTGGGAGACTATTCTGAAGAAATACCCCTATGCACTTATCCTGATCTTACATTGTTATCCAGAAACCCACCTGTGGCTGGGGGCAGATTCTGGGCTAAAGAGACCGCCAGGATGACTTAGCATGGACATTCTTACATTCATTACCAAGGGTGCTTTTTGAGCATGGCTAGCACACCCAGAAGGGGGCCAATTTTTTTGAAAGTTATACAAATCCTGCCTGAAAATGTCATGTTGAAGTCAAAACCTCGGTGCTACCATGACATACCTTTCTGTAATTGTAGTAATGGTGGCTTCAAGCAGAATAGTTGGAAAATATTTACAAATCCAATAAAACAACTGTCAATGATCTCAATTTAAAAGAAAGTTGGTGTCAGATTCAGCAACAAACTGCTGTATCTGCTGAATTGCTGTTGAAGAAGAGAAAAGTACTGTTGCTTAAGAGTTCTTACAGTAAACTCAGCTCAAAGGAACTGTATTATTTTATGTTTCTGAAATTGTATGCTACTTAAGTATCATAGCTCTTAAAATAATACTTCTTTTATGCATGAAAAGGTTTGTGGTCACAGAAGTAACAGGACAGCTATGCCAGCCAACCTTCCTACCACAAATACGGCTAGAGCACAAAAAAATTATTTAGACTAACATATAGTTATTCAGTAAGTGATTAAAACTTCCATACCAGCAAAAGCATTTGCATGCCTCTATAAATGCACCACCAAAAAGATCCTTTTCTAGGACTGACTATGGCCAAACAGAAAGCTAAAAGCCAGCACAGGAACTCAAAGATGGCAACAGCTTGTACTGCAAGATAATTCAGTCTGCACGAAGAGGAGGAAATACAATCCTCAAAGTATGCAAAGTTATACCAGCATAAAGATTCTGTCACTACTAAAATAACAAAAAGTCTTTCTATTAGAAACTGCTTCTATTAGCAGAGTGAAGAGTGCTGGATCTCATTCTTTGGCACTAAAGTCGACTAGTGTCGTCTGGATATGCCCACATTATTGACTGCCTTTAAGAGAGGGTGACCACATCCAGATCATCTGTCTAATGGGTATAATTTCTGGCCTGTGCTAACCCCAATACTATGCCTAAGAGTCATCTGGGAAAATTCTTCTCCATGTTGGTCAAAAGCACACCAGGGAGAATGCCAGGAACTTCACAGGATGGGAGAACTATTTCTATCTCCTCCATCCCTCATGTACCATTTACTGGTACAGAAATAGTTTTCAAAGTTATTTTATTGCCCAAACAGTTGGAAAACCAGAAATATCAACAAAAATTCCTACAATACTTTGTGGATCATCAGGCATGCCTTTGTAATGAACAGAAACATGCTGCTTTGCATTTATGCTCTTTTTTATTCTTAAGCATTTACAATTATTTCTAGCAAGGGGAGTTCTATTAACAGGGTCCAAAGTTCCATCAAAACAATGCTGCTACAATTATTTAGATACAGGCAACAAAATATACCAATACTCTATTAAATATATGACAATAACATACTTCTCATAATTAAAAAAGAAGGAGATAAACCTCTTGGATTAACACACTGAAACCCAAGTTCTTCCCTATTTCATGGTCAGGGTCGTGAAGTTTGATACGAATCATGTGGAAAATATTTCAAAGGAGTTTTATTCATAGACATCCTTGCTGATAAAAGAATAATGACATTCAGCTTTTAATTTGTTTGCTGACTTCAAACAAATCTCACACCATTTCTAAAGTAAGTGACAAAACTACTCAAAAACCCACCTGCTCAAAACCCTCTGCCACAAAAGCAGGCAGACCAGGCTGTGCTGCAGGTGGGGGTGACAGGAAGGTGGCAGCTCGAGGAACACTCACCTCGGGAGGAGCGGAAGTGCTTGCTGGGCGCAGTGAAGCCCCTGGTGCCGTGCACGTTCACAGCGGCCACGCGGAACTGGTACCAGCGGCTGGCGCGGGTGTCCGGCAGCCGAACGCGCTCCTCTGTGGTCTGGGGGGAAAATGTCACACTTACACTGCTTGTCCTGACAAGGTCACCTGCCATCTGCTGTGCAACACCCCAGTATCGGTCTGGCTGAGCATCACAGGCTGCATGCAGCCACCTCACCTGACCCCAGCCACCACTCTGCACTGCAAAGCGTTTACAGCTGTGAGCAAAATGAGAAAACCATCCAATTTTACAGTGCATTGCAGGTTTCTTCTGGAAAAAGTAGCCTTTAGAAAATAGGTAAAGTGCTGTTAAATTCACACAATTAGTTCTGCAGTTATCACAACCTTCAAGCCAGTGTTTAGGGTCTCACTGTTCAGGTGATATTTCAGGGAACTCGTTGCCCCAGGTGACAGGACTGATTTCTTCAAATCTCAATTCTCAGAGAATTAGGGGTCCAAAATAGCTTAATGAAATCCAGTGCTGTGAGAACCCACTTTTTCTAGTTCATAGGAAACACAAAACTCTCAGATAATGAATGTAAGCCTTTTTCACATCTTTGGCACTTAGGTCAAAAAGACACTTACAGCCTTAACTCTTCCCTGAAGACTTTTCTCAGGTCATAGGAGCTGACCTTTTCTCCAACAACACCTACTGAGATTGCCAGTGTCATGAGTTCAATTTCCAAATCCTGAGGGGAGAACCACTGAAATATGACTAAGCATAGATACAATCTGAACCCTTTCAGTAGCAAGTGCTTTACAGATTCTTATTCTGAGCTCTGCTTTCTTCCATTTTTTACCCCATTAAACTTTTGAAGAACTATCTTTTGCATTCTTTCTTTTTTTTTCCCCTAAGGTACAAACACCAGAACTGAACACAGCCTCCTGATAACCACTGAATCACCTCCAGCTACAGAAGATGTGGCATTTTTATAGAACTCATCAAAAACATATCCACTTGGAATTTTTACTTTTACAATTACCTCTCAATTATCCAGTTTTCAATTTACTTTAATATGTCATGTTTACTACATTTTGATTTAATTCTTTCATCAAAGTAACACAAGAACCCGAACCAGATGTCATATACATGTCTAAATACATTATACAATCATCACTGACTACCATTACTGACCAAACATGCAAGCTCATTAAAAATGTAGTTGCACCAATTTATATTTACAAGCTCTGTTTTATACAAGTTCAAGAAGTCACCTTTCCTGTATATGATTCAACATTACTTGTAATGATACTAAGTAGCTTCCAAAAAAAGGCAAAACATAATTTCTGCTTCTTGCTCCACTTTAAATCTGCGTAAGAAATCAGAAGCTGCTGACATAACTCAGATAACCAGAAACTGAGGAATTTGCTTCAGCTCTTCAGGAATGGCCTTTTAGAGCCCTCATAAATAAAATTTGTAGGTGTTATTCTCCACTTAGTCTCTTCATTTGGTGACAAACAAAATTTAGGGAAACAATTATCTCATTTGTGTGTGCATGTAGGGAAAGGAGACCCTTTCTAACCCATATTATTGACTCTCTCAGACTGCTGAGTGTTGTAGACTCCGAGTCCATCACATATTGCTGCTACTCAGAGTCCCTCTCCATTCAGACCACTCTCTTCTCAACTTAAGCAGGGGTAACAATCCTGACAGTCAACCTCACCTCCTTTCCCTTTTTAACCTTTATGTTACTTGTAGAGTGAATTATCCAAGGTTTGCCCCAGGGAAGAAAGAGCCTACCTGAAACAACTTTTGCAATTATTTTTATTTTATGGAGTACTCAAACATCCTATTTTTTTCCAACAGCCAGCTCCTCTATTGCTGCAACTGAAAACAGGTTTGGGGCCAATATATAATTGTAAATAACTAATTACAGTCTTCAGGGGTTTTAAAAACATGTTTGCTGAACTTTGTAACAAGGCAAGCATAATCTGAATACACTTAATGCCAAATTCCTCAAAAGAGTGTTATTTGTCACTGGCTCATATTCTGTTGATTAAAAGAAAGTGTTTCAGTAGTATCAATTTCCCATGGCAACCACAAAATAATGTAAAACCAAACAAACTGTCAATCCATAATGCCAAAATTATTTTAACTTATGAACATGCCTTGGGCCTATTACTTTCATAATTCATTTTGTTGGCCAAGCTCCTGCTAAGCTCAATGGCATGCAGGAGGTCTACCTCCAACCACCATGATATAAACCACTTGGCACCTCTAAGTACCTTTTACATAGAATTAATAAATTTCTAGAAATAACTAAGTACTGCTGAGATATCTTACATTACCTTAATGCTATAACTATTTTTTTGTTTCATTGCTTTAGTTTAGTTAGTTCTCACTACTTAAGTATTTTTGGAGCTGCAGTCATAATATTCAGAGTTCTTTCAATATCTTTCACATTAATTTAAACCCACTAAAAGCTATGCTGAGTGGTTCCAAACAACTAATGGTTAAATTTCATCACACACCTAAAATTCTGTCTGAATATGAAAGAAAAAACCAACACTTTTAAAGAATTTTTAAGAATCATAAATAAAAGACAAAAGGAAAAAATCACCACTCAAATCATTACAGAATCATAATTACCATTTATTTGGCATTGTTTAGTTATAAGATGAATGTTTGGAAGGTAGCTTCATATTCTAACAGGTGTTTTATTTGGAATAAAATAATAAATTAGTCCTCAAACAAAATAACTGGCCAACATGTCCACCTTCAGTATCATGCAAAGTTCAATGAAGACAAGGGAAAATCCCTATTAATTACATTCAATACAACTTCATATAAGAGCAGCATGTAATCTCAATGACATAAGCTGGACAATACACATAATACCTTGACATTATTCTCAAGAGCTCATTTTAGGTTCAAGGGACAACAGGCCACCTCCCATGGCCAGAAAGCAGAACAAGGTTGGGCTTTTTGTGAGAACTTCACAGAGATTTGACAAGAACTGCTCCATTTAAGAAGCACTGAAAATTCTATTCCTCTTACAGCAGCTCTTAACTGTTCAAATCCTGAGCCCTTTCCTGTAAGTAGTCTCCTCATCCTGTCCTTCAAAAGGGGATTATCTGTTATTGTCTTCAACACAGCTACAGAAATCTTCCTCTGCTGCTCCTACAACTGAGTAATGATCAAGAGCATCCCAGAGCATGGATGACCTATCTTCAATTCCAACCTTTGTATGAGAGGCAAGGGGAAGATATTCCCTAGCACCCTGGATGTTGCATGCTACTTAGAATTATGACCTCATATATAACTATAACTATATATATAACTATGTTTTATATTTACATCCAAAACTGTTCCTTGGAGAAAGAAAGGCTGAAAGTTAGAATTTCTTGTAAGGAAAAGGTGGGATTTACTACAACTGGAA
The DNA here is from genome assembly GCF_027579445.1 of Ammospiza nelsoni. Taxonomy (NCBI): domain Eukaryota; kingdom Metazoa; phylum Chordata; class Aves; order Passeriformes; family Passerellidae; genus Ammospiza; species Ammospiza nelsoni. The sequence continues at coordinate 98,903,103 of NC_080634.1, forward strand.
GGGAGAAGAAAAGAGAATGTCTCACCCAGCAGCATAGCAGTTTGACAATTCAGGTGGCATTCTCGTGTCAACACTACAGACAGTGTATATATGTTATGTATATACATTAAAAATTGGTGCAAAGAACTCTTCGCAGCGAAGACTTGCACAGAGGACTCTCCTCTATCCAAGGATTACAGTAATGGACAGTTTCACTGTGCTCATTCCCCACTATGAATCCTGGACTCCTCCCTGTAGCACAAACATTTAATAGAAATAGGAGAGTACAGTCTTACCCTGCTGAGTTCACAGCTCAAAACCTTTGGAAACAACACATTGATAAAAGAATTTGCATTTCAAAAAGTGAAGGGATACCACCCAGGGTATCAGAAAAGCTGAGCTTCTGTTTCCTGTGATACAACAGAAATTCTGAGTGTTGTATCCACTACTCTAACAAAGGACAGCAGATCTGCCCTACTTCATGTGAATACAATCCCACACAAGGTGGGTTCATTTCTCTGCTTACCAAAGCAAGTCTCCCCTGGGAGATGGAGAAAGAAACCTTTAGTGTACAGGACTGGTGGTTAGCTCCATCCAGCAGGTATTTCTCACTGTCAAGGGCTGAGAACTTCCTTGTGATCCTCAGAACCAGAATTTTAGGTGTTTCAGAAGCTTTCTTTTTGAAGATTAGCTGTCCACAGAGTTTATGCAATTGCAAGGTGAAGCACTCAGGTCTGTCACAATCAAGCTATCAGTAAATACTGCCCCTTATTTGTTTTAGTAATGGACTAGACTGATGAATGTACTTCATCACTGTCTGCCCACATGTGTATATATGTATATATGCGCGTGTGTGTGTACATATTACATCCATTCACACAACACAGACATGCTCTGTCTGAAAATAACTGGCCTGGTATATTTTAATCAACTTTATTATATTATAGTAATATGATTAAATAGCTGAATTTCCAATGTAAACAGTAATGCTACTATTTTTAGAGAGAATTAGTACCAAATGGAATGGTAAGTCTGTTCACATGACATGCAGCATTTCCATAGGATAATGCAGCACGTCCTGCTCAGCTGGCTAAATCTTAAGTTACAGTACTGTAGGAAACTTCACATAAAACTTGGGACAATCTACATCACAGCCAGCTTGGCCAACTAGCATCTTAGTTATCATAGTTTTTATATTAACCAATGGAATTAGTCAAATGGTTAATCATATCAAATTTACCCCAAAATACGCAGTTAAAAACTAAAGCAGTTTAGTTATTATACATTAAAAATCCCTTCCTGCAGAAGTGAGAAATAACTAAAATAATTTTCAATATGTTTGCATTCCTATATAATTGGAGAGCAAAATAGTATACTAATAGATTGTGCCTTCTTCCTTAAAAAGAAAACATAAAGATGACACAAAAAACATGGCACAATAATAAACAATTTTTTTCAAAATTATTGTTTCAATACAAAATCAAAATTTCTACCCAACATGAGAAATTACTTGCAAATTAGCTCCACTAAGGCCAATAAAATACATCAAGTTTTTTTTTTTTAATTTAAACCCCATTTTTTCTTGGACAGACAAAAAAATATTAGATGAGTAACTCTGATGAAACATTATGAAATTTCTTATAAGAAAATGCAAACAATAACTTTGTTTATGCTACATATGTGTATAAACATAGAGAAATTCAGATCCTCACCCACAGCCTTTTTTATCTTTGGTTACTCTTTGCACAATCTCTATCTTAAGTTGCAGAGTAAAGCAAAAGGCTGAATCATCTGCCCTGGACTGAGATGCTCCAGGAATTTTCAGATAAATGGCTGAGCTCTTCTCAGTCTTTGTCTACAATTAAGGGCTCATACCTCAATGTTTTGGAATCATACAAGAAAAACATCTCAGTTACACAGACAAGGGAAGCCTGGAGGCTGTGCACACAATCACTGCAGTCAAACTGGATATCCATCCTTGCTGCTGATATTGCAAAATAAATTCTATCACATTTGGCAGACAAATTTGATTGCCTGGTGGGATGTCTAAAACTACAAGCACCATGGAGGTACACAACTCTCTAAAGACAGAAATTCTGATTACTAGCACCCCTCAAGGGTGCCCAGCCTGCATGTCCCATAAGGTATACACAGTTCACAAAGCCAGTCAGGCATCCTGAAGTGTGCTCTGAGCTGACATTCCCAGTGGGGTCCACCACACAGTCAAATTCGTGTCTCCTGTGATGCAGAAGGGACAGGGAAGTTGTCAGAAAGATTTCAGTCGGAGGAGGCTTCTCCTGCCACAGTGATTAACTCAGCCCCTACTGCCTGCATTCACCAGACCCCAGGAAAGGCAGCTGTCAGGCTTCTCCTTGCTCTAGCACAGGAACACGTTCCTGAAACACTCTCCTGCAGATGCACTGCAAGGCAAGGGTTCATGTACGTTCAGCCACTGTGGAGCATCTACAGGGCATGTTCCCAGAAATGTGCACGAGGTCTGGGATGAGAAATAGCAGAGCACTGTGCTCCCTTTGCAGCCTGGATTCACCAGCCACTGCAGCTGAGCCTCTACAGCCTATCACATCCACATGGTTCAGTAACAGAGAGGAGTAATTCAGATCTGGCACATTCTCACTACTTGCTATTTTCCTTGCAACAAAGGCAGGAGCTTGTTTCCTGGAATGGAGAATGCAGGTTCCAAGACCTGCACCTCAACTGAGAGATCAGAAGCCACTGTGACCTGATCAGTTTTGTACATGCTCCCATGGGCTTGCACAAGCAAGGCTTCCTGCCAGGGTCTGCTGCAGGGGGCTTTTCCTGAGCAAGACTACAACATAGTGACAGCTCCCTCTAGCACCATGCTGGAGCTAAGAAATTCACTTCTGAGTGTTCAGCCTCACAAGCTTCATGTTTTTATAAGACAGCATTTTCCAACACAATCTGAATTGAGAATGAGCACAAACTGTCACAGAATTTAAATCCCTTACTCTATTTTGTGGATGGTTCTACTTATTCTCTCTTTCCTTTTTTTCCTAGCTATAATGATATTTTGCAGATCTTTTCAAAATCAGCATTTTACTTTTCTTGTCAGCAGGGATAAGGGTGAAGCAGTAAGATAAACGACTGGAACTCTGCCATCCAGGTGGACTGTCAGCATGGTAAAAAACAGATTGAAACTGGGAAAGAACTAAGTGAAAATTTATGCTCTGTTGGCTGCTTCTCATTAAGAAACATTCGCTCATGAATCTTACATTTTAATCTGGATTGCACTGAGTGATAAGAGCATGACATCATAGACTTTTCTGAATTAGGAGGGTCACACCTGAGAAAAACAACTTTACAAAGAATAAAGGTTTTAGTAATTTTTTTTCACTCTGTTTTTTTTTTAGTCTTGTTTTTTGTTTTTTTGGTTTGTTTTCTTTTAATAAATAGCCTTTTCACCAGCTTGGTTTTTTAACTTTTGACAAGAATCAAGCCATGCCTTGGACACTGTGCAATGAGTCCCACTAAACTCAGAACGACTATGTCCCTAATGAGCTTCCTTGAATGGATTTTGGTCTCTAATTCTACATTTTTCAAGAGATTTGTGACATTCTGAGACTAGATCCATATTGCTTACAAAGAACTGACCTGTGCCACAGTTTGCCAGTTCGTAGCATCATCCTCACTTGGATGGATCCCTTGATTCCACCTCCTCTGAACAACATAGATCACAGGCTCAATGGAAATATTGAATTTTGAAGACCACTTCACCTCCAGGTCTCCAGACTGATGTTCTATGAATTTTAATTCTTTCCGGGGTTTCAGTGGAACACCTGTAGTAGGAATGCACAGATAAAAATATATGAGTAATTTACAAGATATGATTAAGCCATTTGTAGATGAAGCTGTATAAAAAATAATTGAAAAAAAGATTGTTTGCCAGAGAAAATGCCAAAAAGGGAGGAATGATAAGCATGGAAGTTTCAGAACAGTTCCTAGCTAACCCATCTCTGTTAACATTAAAATTTGTTTTAAAAAAAATCTTCAAAATTATTTATTTATTTCATTAAAAAACTGAAGGACATGAAAGTTGTAAACAAAAACTGACTTTACAGAGAACATTTGCCCAACAAAACCGGGAGAAAGATCCCTTTGTTCCCAAGCAGAATCAGCTGTACCTGTTGTTCAGTTTTTCACCCAATTTTTCCTAAAACACATTTAGTAACAAAATTTCCATAGCATCACACAGTAGTCTATTTCACTACTTGTCTATTCTTGCTACAAGAAAGTTCTCTCACTGCCTTGTTTAGGCTCCTCAGCTGCATCAGGAACTCAGTAGTGGTCCAAGATGTTTGTGGATCATGGGGAACAAATTCTTTCTGTTATCTGTGGAGAAGCTTTCCGTGTACCACAAGACTGTTATCGTGCTTCTGAATGTTTTCTTCTTCAGTCTAATAACCTCAGTGCACTCCATTTCCCTTTAATTTCAGTGTTCCCAGACCCCTGTGCATTCTTGCAGCTCCCTCTGCAGATTCTCCAGCTTTGAGCCCTTCTCCAGAGACAAGCCTAAAACTGGACACAGACTGTGTCTAAGCTCTCAGCAGTGCAGACCAGTGAAGTGTGATTATTTCATACATCTTGCATTTGTCTGATGTACTTTAGAAAGCTGTTTGCTTCTCCGTGGCTGCATGATCTTATTGACTCACATGCTGCAGCTGTACTGCATGATGTGTCCCTCTCCACTCTTCCCTAAAGAGCTAGGAAAGGTAATTTCAAGACATCTTGGAATAGATATGTTATGTATATTGCCAAATTGTTGCATTTCAGAGAAAAAGATATATTTCTAAAATATTACTGTAATTTCTCATTACACAGTGACACCAAAAGACGCTTATTTATGTTGTTATACTGCCAGTAATATCACCTTTCTGAAAACATCTGTAGTAGCTTGAAGGAGAAAACAATTCTTCAAATTGGATATCTTTTGATTAAATCAACAAATCAAGTGCTAGCTACGTTTCTCTAGACAGAGATTAGGAATATTTATTTTTGAGTGTGCAGCATTTTGTCACTTGAGGATATGTCACAATAAAATCTCTGTGTTGACATATAAACCTTCTTAGCAAGTAATCATATGCACTTTAGTTATTTTGTTGTTTCAATGACTGTCCACATAAGCCACCTGCATGTGTTGGTTAGAGAAACTGTTTCCTACTCAGACTGCCACAGATGACTTAGTACCGAAATTTCCTCAAGTGAACAAACCACTTTTACATTTTAAGGCGTGTTCTTAAAACCTGAGTACACAAGGACCTAAAACTAAATGAAAATCATCTTGTAGATCTTCAAGAAACCTAAAATCCACCTTAAAAAAAATACAGTACCTAAATGTGGCTATCACAGTAGTTTAGACCCTGGATATCCTTCAATAGCCTAAGGTCATAGCCTAACATAATGAACATTACTTTGGATTTCCATATTTGCAAATCCTTCTTTAGTTATGATACACAACAATCCCACAATTTGCATGTTCAGAAAACTTCCATCTGCTTTGCATTAGGGGCAGTTGGATTCACTTGATTGCAAGGATCTCGGTGTTATGTAATCATGTGCAGATGGAGCACGGCAGCACAAACAGTGAGAGCACGGCACAAGTGCACTTTAAAATACTTCTGTGGAACCAGCACCATCAGTTTAATATCCAGATGTGAAGATCCAATTACTCTTCAATGTGCCTTTTCTTATGTAAGTGATCAGCCCCTATTTTCATGCTGGAACAAACTAGCTCTCAGTCTGCAGTGCTCCAAAGTTTGCATTAGTCCAAAGTCTGCAGTGCTTAACCAAAGAATTCAAATCACTGATCGCTGTATGTGTGCCATAGCAGAGTCCAGGAAAAATGGTTCTAAAGGTGTCTTTCAAACAGCACATGCATCTCAGTGCCATGAAAAGTAGCTGCACATTGGTGTGTCATGAAAACCTGTATCTTAAACATTGATTCCCCCAGAATTCAAAACGTCTCCATTGGAGTGCCTTGTAAAGGGTACATCCATGGCATCAACACAATTGCACACAGAGTTCTGCAAGCACTCAGAGATGAGCACATTTAAAACTGTACACTATGTTTATAATACAAAACTATTTTGCTTTAAGCATGAAGAGTCATAAAAGTGTGGGTGACCATCTGACCCCAGTTATCCTACCATAATCTTGCCACATCATCAGACCCTTTGAATGTCCAAATCTTCCCTTCACAATTTACCTTTATCTACACAGATTTGCAGAGACACTTTCTCAAGTCCTTCACTAGTTAGAGACAGTGTAAAGAAGGGGGGGGGGGTGAGGCCATAAGAGTAGGAGAGAACATTTGATATCTCCACTAAAGGGATATAAATATGTGAAGACTACATAACCAATTAGTAATACTCCCAACAGAGATGCAAATTTACTTGTTACATTAATCCAAAAGCATTTGTAATATGTCCTTGGTGGCAGTGTACTTATATTAACTTGGGTTTTTTTTTAGGATTTGACTTAAGCACTCAGTATTAGAGAGCAAATTAGTCCAGTAATCCAACAGATCAGATGGGAATTTTACATCTACTGTTGTAACTAATCTCCAGCACTTGATCAACAGTGAAACTATGGAAACTTCTGCAGACTCTTAGATTCAATCTGAGTTCATTTTCAAGCTGTGAGCGCTGTCAAAATGATAAGAATAAGTACTGAACTTATTCACTAGATCTTAGTCATGCTTGCAGAGTTTGCTCTTCCTTAGTGACAGGAAGGTCATTTACCCCTGGAGGAAATGAATAGCAAGGCTGCTCCACTTCTATTTGTCTTTTGTTGCAGCAAGACAGGTTGAAGAGGCTAATTAGCTGAATTCATCGGCTGAGAAGGCAGTAGGGTACAGAGCTTGCCCTTCCTCTGCAAGACATATATGCTCTTACAAGCCAGCACCTCCTGCAGATCGGTGATAAGATGTTAGGGAAGGTTAGTTCTGCTCCCATTTAATCAGGCCAAACAGAGGAGACCTTCCAGTGTGTGGTTACAGAATGTACCACATCCTGTCATATGCTCTGTCAGCTCCAGGAGAATCTAATCTTGTTTTATTTGCTTGCTTGTTTTTACCTTCTCCAGTTATTATATTTACTGGAATGCTTTGCAGTTGTGGCATGGAGCTTGAACGCGTAAATCATTACACACACAACATGAATGCCTCTCTACCACTCTGGTCATTTGTCTCAGTAAGACAAAAGAAACAAGTAAGTGATCCATTTTAATAGCTTTCATTTTGAAAGGTGCTATATGTTGGTGTGTACCAATTCCTTAGAGTTTTAAAGGGGCTGCTCTAAAGCATCCTGCAGACAAGACAGTTTCCTTTCTGAACACACTGAAAAAGATTTATTAACATTTTAGTTAAAATAATTAACTTAAAAATAAATTCACCATCTTCTTCACCCATTTTATATGTTTCCATCCACATTTGGAAATAAGCATGGATTCAAACCTAAGCCTGGAGCTTAGATCAGGGTTCAGCTGATTAGACTCCCACAGAGAGCCCACTCTATCTGAATAATAAGTGAATAACTGAATAATATTTATTTTTTATCACTGACATAAGAAGATTTTATTCTTGTACAAAAACACCAAGCATGTGGTAAAAGAATATTCTTTTCACAAATGCTTATTTTTCTGCATTAGGAGAACATTTTTCAAATATTTAAGTATATAAAGCTTTTTTAAATTCCAGTAAATTAAACTCTGAAATTTGTCTAAGCAAAAAATTTCTTGGTTTATATTATCTTTTCTAAGGATGTCAAAGAAAAGGTTTATTCACAGAATCTCAGGACTCAAATCAATTACATTTTTTTAATAAGATTGCCTTAGATTCAAATAATGAATTAATATACATCTGTATGCAGATATTATAATCTTGCACTATATTGTTCTGTGTTGATTTTTCTTTAACCAGATTATTTCACAGTTCCTACTTGGTAGTCCCATCTGCTTGTCTTGTAGACAAAAATGTTATTTCTGATTACCTGAACTGTTTACCATTAAATATTTTCCTGCTGCATTCTCTCTCATCGGCATCAAATAAAGTGAGATTTCACCTAAATTGGCAAAGCTTGTTCTGCTTAAGCTGACTCAGCCACAAATTTACATTCCACAGATTTCCAGACATGGGCTTCACAAGGAGGGAAAAAAATCAGAAATTGAAGCAACATTTCTCTCTGGTTTTCCACCCTTTCACTGTGCAGCCACATCTCTACAGGTACCTCTCCTTTTTCTTCCTATCCATAAAAACTCCCAGCAAATGGGAGTCCTGGTTTACCAGGAGACTTCACCATGGCCTGAAGTTGTTAGCCCAGTATGAGTACATATTAATAATCTCTACCTTTATAGAGATTTTTTGGAATTTGGCACGTGTGACCACATCCATTGGAACAGCATTTCTTCACTCCAGAACATTCAATATCAGCTTCACAGCTTTCAACACAGGCAGCTGCAAAACCACTGGCCTTCTCAGGTGCTGGGCAGTCCCCTTGCTTCACAGACAGGATGTACTTAAGGAATTCACAGCTAGTTAGGCATTCATAATTCTTCTTGGGGAAAAGAGGCTAAAAAGAAAACAGAAGAAGGGTATGTTTTCAACAGGAACAATGAAAAAGAAAACATCCCAACCAAACCCCATCAAAGAAAAAATGTTATAAATTTTCCAAGACCTCCTAAAGGATTATTCAGATTTCCAGCTTTTGCAAGACTTGCAAGACTATCCCTGAATATTTATATATTCAAGCCACTTCTGAAAAAGCATTCCAAGTACAGAATGATGAATTCCCTCAAGTAAGACCACCATATTTAATGGAACTGTGTTGTTTATATCTGCCAGCTTTCCCTTGTTTTCCTCACATTGACTGGCTATAAAGTTGCTCAATGACAGATTAAAAACACTCTCAAAACAAAGGGGAAGCAATGGTCAGACAGTCTGCTGTTTTTGGACTACCCCACATTCTTTTCTCTGTACTTTACAACACTTTCCCCACAATATCTGATGTAATGCCATTCTAGATAAATAAGAGAAATGTTGTTTCATTATACTGTTTGAACTAAGTTGGCTAAGACAAGATTTTGCAGCATCTTTATGTTCTTGCCAGCATAGTAGTAATTGTATAATTCTTCATGGAACTGCATTTATTGATAAAATGATCAGCAGAAAATAAAAATTAAAATAAGCTTTAAAGATATTGATTAAAAATCAAAGTGAATGCTACTTACTAGAGAAATCTAGTCCTAGATATTTAAGAAGATGCTTCAATGCACAGACATTTCACAGCATATGTTACACTCAGAGGTTTGCAAGGTCCACTTAAAAGAGTATTTAAAATAGCTTCTACAACCCTGAGAGAATATGGTGTGTGACATGGAAATTACATTTCCTCTTAGTTTAGTTTGGTGCAGAACCAGCTGAAGTGATTCCCTCAGAATGACTGCAGCATGTAAGTGGCATTGTCTGCAGCTGGTCCTGCCATACCACAGCAACCAAAAACCTTCCACCCTGACAGATCTGATTTACAGGCTCCTTGCCTACACAGGAGTTACAACCCACTCTCTATAGCCAACAAGGCACGTAACTTCTAAAACTTCTTCCATATTCAAATGTTTTATTTTCTTGTTTTTACTCTTCCCATATTTCTGGTGAAACGAGGAAGCCTTGGCTATTACAGAGGCCCAGGTGTTTCACAGACAATTCTCTAAAGTCGCTGTGGCACAAGAATGTATCCCTACATTAGCTCTTCCATTTTTCATACAGAACAGTCCAGAATCTTGAACCAAGCTTTCAGGCATGGATTTGGGTGTTACAGGCTTTAACCAGCCTAAATGCTGCAAAAATTAGCAATCTCTATGCCTTCTACAGACCCCAGTGACTCTTGGAAATGCACTCCTGCTTTTCTCCCCATTGGAATGCACCTGATGCCATGGTTAACCAGTTAAAAAGCTAAATGAGTAGGAAACTAAGTTTACAGGGGAAAAAAAAAAAAAAACAAAAACAAAAATAAGGAATCAGATAAATTGTCCCTCAGACATAAGGTTCCCTTTTAACATTCAGTAATACACTCATTTGGTAAATAAGAAGTAACACATGAAGCAGGAACTTTGAGAAACACAAATTGCTAAATTGTTGCTTCCAGATTTTTTACAAAATGCAGAAAGATTGAAAACACTCTCACAGGAAAACAGCCTTCTTTCACTCAATCAATGTCTATGGAGTATGCATGAGTCTGAGATAAAGGAAAGTGATCCCGGGCTTTTGTGTTTGAAGCTAATTTCAAATCCTAAAACATCACAAATTTGCAGCTACTTAATTAAAAATGTTATAGCTCCCTGAGGCATAATACGTCCTCAAGGCTTCTCCTCCTCACCCTATTTCACAGCTCATTTTTCAGTTAGCTGCTAAATGTGCTGCTCCTCATTATGGGCCTTTGAAGTTCTAAATTTAGCTTTAACCACAAAACACTAATCAAAGAAGGATGCTCACTGTTTTTAGCTACAATAGAACAGTGTTCTACAAATGTTTTCATTTTCAACCAATTTTATACAAATTTTCACCCATATCTGGAAACACATAGTCTGAGTGAAGAGCGATATACAAGAACAACAAAAATTAGATCCACCAAAACTGCTTTTTTACAGTACTCTAGAATTTGTATTTGCGAAAGTAGCAAATAATCTGAGATAAAAAATTCTTGCAAGGCTTGGTTTCCATGAGAAACTTTTATTTTGTCTTCTGTGGTAGCTACATAGATCAGTAATTTAGTAATCCCTTTTAACACATATTTTTTTAGTTGAAATTACAGCTTTTTCTAATCATCTTCATGATGCTTACAATAATTTAAACATAGGACATTCTCTTATACCAGAAAAAAGTGTCCACAGTAAAGAGAAGGAGTTAAATCAGTGTACCAGTAAGATCATTATATCAAGTAAGGTAATTTCTATTTTTTTACAGGAAAAGATTAAAGTCTTCCTAAGAACTCACTTTCATAGACTTGAATATATTTGAACCTTTTCTGTAATAAGGCAAATTTCTATTAAGCTGATACTTCCATTTTGAACTAAAAACCACTTAAGAACTGCAACAGATCACTTCCACCAACTCAGAGCCATGTTTCAAATCTAATAAAAAATCTCCTTCTTTGTTCTAGTTTGACTGATTCAAGTTTGCTTCTTCACAGATTATTGTGATAGATGGTGCAAAAATAGTTTTCAAAACATTTGCTCTTGAATAATTCCATATTTTGATATTAGTCTTCTGAACTTCAGTTACTCCTGGGGAACTACTCTTCTGTAAATCAGACTGACTTTCACATACAGAAAAGTCATCTGTTCTAGCTATCCTGCACAAGAATTTTTCACACAATAACATTTTATCTTTTAAACAAAGATTGTCTTCCTTGCACATGGTCAGAAAAGATAAAAGGGCAAGTGGTAGAAATAGCAGCTTAGAGAAGGGATGTCAGAGCACCTTCTGAGAGATGCTATGTGTGACTGGATTGAGTCTTTACAAGTCCAGATAAATCATTTGGTCAGAAAAAAAATTTAACTCAAAATTAATATAGCTACATTCTTAAATGTGTATCCTTTCAACTAAAGGCAAATGCTGCCAAAATACCATGGTTTTCAGCTGTCTCCTTGAAGCCAATAATTTAAAGAGGCTGCTAGAACAAAGTGAGAAAGCGTGCCCTTGGGCTGACCTACCTCGCAGAAGCTTTGGCAATGGTTTTCCTTCAGGTCCCAGGACTCTTTGCAGGGCTCCAGGCACTAGGAAGAATCAGGAGGCAGAGAAGTGTCAGAAAGAGAATGAAATAAACAACCACAAATAACCTTATTTCTTCTCCAGTTTTTCGGCCCACAGGAAGTTAATAATCCACTTCTCCTGGGGATAAAATTGTGTCAATGAGTCATGGTGTCAAAACAAGGTCATGAGAAGTCATGGTTAGATCACAAGAAATATTTTCAGTATTTCTTACAGTACAAGGCAATTGACTCACTTGTCTATTATGCCATCCTACTTTCCAACTTACTGGATGTAGGTCTTAATACCAACACCATGTTGCTGGATCACAGAGACTGCCAAAAGCACTACTCTAAACTACAAGAAAGTGAAATATTTTCCTCACTGACCAGCCTAAAGTAGACAGGCACATTTCCTTCCCAAGCAAGAAACTATTTCATCAGGTTGTGGAATAAACTCAGCAGAGGTTAAAACACTATTTCTGTATAAATGGATAATGTTCACTGGTCTGTTAGCAAAATCACCTTATTTCAAGTACCATATCATCATTATTTCACCTTCAACCTCTGTTGCAATGGTTACACACAGAGCTGAGATACAGAGCTAAGCTTCACACAGCATAAAGCAAAATCACACTGTTAAGAGCATTTACAACAACTGAAACATAAATTTAAATTCACATCCAGAAATCTTTTCTCTACCTTTGTTAAACATAAAATGTTGAAAAATACTAGCATTGTTGGGAGCTAATGATACCTACTCCTCCTGGTAATAGTGGAAAGATACTTATTGTACCAAAACTAAAGACCTTTGACATGCAATGCAGTATTTATGTAGTTTCCTTTTATGCACGGTATTAGATTGGATCAATATACATTTATGCTATTCAAAATCAAACATGAATACATATAGGCTGCACCTCAGTGGTCCACTTGTATCATCAATAAAAACAATAGTGTTTTAAAATTAAGCATTTTTCTTACTAGCAACACAGCCTAAAAATGTAATAAAACCATTAGTCACAGAGGCTACATATTTCAGAAAAAAGATACCACTTCAGCATTTTCTTTTAATATATATATATATATATATATATATATATATATTAATATTTTAGACTCAGTTTCTAGCTCTTCAAAATTCACATGCTGTATACAGATTAATTAGAGGATACATTATAAAATGTCACTGAAGTCAGTAAATTCAATTAATTCCACAGTGTTGTTCCTCCTGTGGTATAGATACTGCACATGAGCTCAATTCCCTGTCATGTAATTTTACAGTTCTCCTGTTCAATGAATTTAGTCCAAAAATTACTGAGATATAAGTGGTTTAAGCAGAAAATGAGAGACGGATGCCCAAGACTGCCAGGTTTGTTCAAGGTGTTTGTACCAGTCTGTATCTCCAGTGCAAATAAGGCTGCAGCACCTGACACCTCCTCTGGCTGCACTCTGTTTCAAAAGCCGCTCAGGACAGCCCAGGCTGATTTCACTGGGCCCCAGCAGCTCCTGCCTCAGGGCAGGCACAGACAACGGGCACCCTCAAGAGACAATGGCCCTAGAAGCTCTGCCTCGGGCACAGACAATGGGCATCTTCAAGGGAGGATGGACGAGATGAACCAGGCCTGAGCAGCACCCTGCAGTCCAACTGCTCTTGGAATACGTCAAGGAAAAGAGATGATGGAGCCTGTCATAAGGCCTGCAGAGACTCTTACAGACTCTGGTTAGGGTACACACTTACCTAAACACTTACATAAAAATAATCTCCCTACTCCTGCTGTATGAGGAGTCCCCAGAGCACTGGGCCAGCCTGGCAGCATGGGCAGCTGCAGAAGCCGACAGCCTGCCTCTAGTGGAGCTGTACGATTGCACCATGTTGGGTGAGGAGACTGGAGCTGTACCATGGCACCATGTTGGGTGAGGAGACTGGAGCTCTACCATGGCACCATGTTGGGTGAGGAGACTGGAGCTCTACCATGGCACCATGTTGGGTGAGGAGACTGGAGCTCTACCATGGCACCATGTTGGGTGAGGAGACTGGAGCTGTACCATGGCACCATGATGGGTGAGAAGAGTGGAGCTCTACCATGGCACCATGATGGGTGAGGAGAGTGGAGCTCTACCATGGCACTATTTCAGGTGAAGACACTGGAGCTGTATCAGTACACCATTTTGGGTGAGGATGGTGGAGCTGTACCATGGCACCATGTTGGGTGAGGAGTAGCTGCTAGCAGACTAGCAACAAAAAAGGTGCCAAGATCTGGAACTGTCTTGCTGAAGAGATAGCCATTAACCTTGCAATAGCAGAGATGAAGACACCTCACAAACACAGGTTTGTAGGGGAATAGAACATAAGTAAATAAAGGTAGTATAGAAAGTAATCTTACCCCTAAAGAGTTGCAGCTAGCCAATTATTAAGGATTAGGAGCAGGCCTGATGTTAACAGGCCACAGCTGTAGCCAATAATAAGAAGAGTGTTATAAAAGAGTGGATTGGTTGGCTGAGGGGAGCTTGAGTCAGTTGGCTGCTGTGAGGACAAGGAAGAGTCAGTGCCTGGAGGAGCTATCTGTGAGAAACATCAAGGAGGTATGAAACTCTAGCAATATGGAACCCTTGCAATGTAATGGCAATAGAACTCTTGCACTATAATGACAACACAGGTCTGTGCATTTCTTCTCTTGGCTAACTTGTTATGAAGGTTATTCTACTTCCCTAAAGTGGGAAGTAGAAACATTGAAAGCTTGGATCCAAGTCTCACCTTTGAGTCTTTGACTTAAAATGAAAATGAGCTGAGATCCCTCCCACTGCCTGGTGATCTGATTCAGAATTAGGAGAAATCTGGGCAGAGAGCAGCTGGTTTGGGCTCTACTTTATCTAATAAAAAATACCTTGCAGACATTGCCACCTGCCCACAGAAGCTAGGCTGAGGCATGAAGATGGCAGACCTCCAGCAGGCAGCAGGGCAGTGGCACAGGGAGCATCCCGGCCATCCATTTGGCAGGTGCCACTAGTCCCTTGGAGCCACCACCCACCCTGCCCTGGCACCACATGTGGGCTCTGCCCTGCTGAGGCAGGATGAGATGTGGGGCACAGCACTGAACATTAGGGGACAGTGGCACTGGTCAGTAGATCATGGGGGTCAATCACAGCGGCCTTGATAACTCAAATCCTCCTAAAGGGCTTGTTTCATCAAACACAGTGCTTAAATCTGGAACTTGGAGGCTTTATTTCCTCATCCAGACTACTGCAGAGTGATTATTTTCTACTAAGTAATTGTATCAAAAGCCAAAATTGCTAATAGAGAGCACCCCAGTATTTGTCATCCCTCAAAATTTGAGGGGACGGAGGGTGTGTACATGCACACACTCTCACAGATACAAATCTATGCATAATATATTACTACAGACCTGCTGGTATTTAGACCGCATAAAATCGGAAACAAGGAGCAAAATACTCTTTCATTCAAGGAAAATGGGTTGTGATTGCTTTAAAATATTTTGAGTTGAATTTTTTATTTCATCTTTAAAACAAATGTGTATTTATTTAAGGGCCATGTTAGAGAATTCTTTTCTGTTCGAATTTTTAATCTATAAATAAAGCAACCAGGAGATCAGCATATGATGCATGCCATTTACATTAGTTACTAAAGGGGTTTTCAAAATTAAGTCTACTAACACTTTTGCTTAGGAAATGATGCCTTTGATCTGAGTGGAAGAGAACTGCACCGACAGAGCACTTTTCAGAATCTAATGAATTGCAAAACATTATTTAAGTACTGAAATACATATTTATTCAATTACTATATATTTATTAAAATATATTTAAATTAAATGGCTGTAAATTACATATTTTTAACTTTTATACAGCAAAAAAACTTATTTGTCAGAGTAGAAGAGACTATCCTCAATATTTTTGTCTAAAAAGGCTTTTTACTTCATCAGAGTAGAAACTAAGACATATGCAATCTGTCATAAAAACAACAGAATCTAAATATTACAACTGGACTATAATTATCCTTTTCATTGTAATTCACCATTGCCACTGCTTCCAACAGCAAGTTCAGAAATTATTGGTTTATGTTTATAATACATATACAATATAAGTGCTTTGCTGTCCTATGGAACTTAAATATATGGAACTTAGATGGTTGGGAGAAAAAAAAAGAAACAAAAACAGCTTTTACTGGACAATCTCCTAATAACTGGCCATGCATGAGAACAAGTACCTGAAAAATGCATTTGCTCACTATCAGACACTACCTAGATAACAGAGTCAGGAATTTACCCAGAGTCAAAGGAGACTATGCTGTTCATCAGTCCCAGAGATAATTATTTTGTGATGGGTACATTTAAATATACAATTGCAGCCAATGGAACCACGAGAAAAGTGATTTTGAATATGGAAATCTCAGCACAGGGGCAGTAAACACAACATAAAACAGAAACAGGCAGCAAGAGAGAAATAACTATTTTGATATTTGGGCTTTTTACACATCTTTAATGTTTTAAAGATGTTTAAAAACATCTTAAAGATGTTTAAAAAGCATCTGTTTCTCAAAAATCAGGTTGTGAGATGTCTGAAGAACAGTAAATGGACATTTACATAGTTCAAACCAATGAATACCACAGTAGCTTGGTGAAAAATATTAGGAGTCTGGATGCCCATTTGAGGAATGTACAACATTTTTGTCAATTCATTTTATAAAAATCTATTTGCACATTTGTCTCTCCTGAGTTAACTCATGTCCTAAACTTTTAGATGAGTATAAAATGAAGTACTTGCATTCTGCATATTAAAATGAAAGAAGTGTTTGGTTCTGAAACTGAAGTTAGACACACTTTATTAAAGATCCTTTTTTTTTTTTTTAATCTGCAGTTTAAATCTCTTCCCCAAAAACCACAGATGTGACTGTATGTTATAAAATTAAAAGCTCAACAAAAGGTCAACAGGACTATATGCAGTAAGAATTTCAAGAATGAAGAATCCTGCACAGGCAGGTAGGTAAATCTCATTGCCCCAGTGGATCATTCCCAGTGCTCTCCAATACCCACTCTCTTGGGCAGCTCAACTGATTCAAAGGCTGCTCATGAGCACTGCTCCATGTGAGTAACTCATGGTATAACACATGGTATTGCACTCAGCTTGTGGGCACCTTTCTTTGAGACCAAGTGCCAAAGACGAGGCATTGCAGCACTTGAGCTATTTCAGCAATTTCAGGTGCTCATACACCCTATCAGGTCAGGCACCCCCTGAACACATCTGTCTTGTTTAAAATAAACTATTACCAGTAAAGCTGATCTAAAAAATCAGTTACTCAGTCTGAAAAAAATCCATGAACCCCAAGAGAAGGGTTCAACTGCAGAATCAGTAGCTGCCATACTAGCTTGCAGGTTGATGTATGCTGTTCAAGAAGCCTCTGAGCATTTTGTGAGATCCATTTTATGCCAGGTCAGCCTCTTGCTTCTCTCTTTTCCCTCTCCTCTCTCATTAGCAGAATGAATCATCAGAGCACTAGTCATCAGCTTTCTAGAACTCGGTGTGATATTGTGACATTTTAGCTCTGTCCTGGTTTAAGCTGGGACAGAGTTAATTCTGTTCACAGTATTAAAATGGCATATGCTTTGGATTTGTGCTGGCAGCAGTGCTGATAACACAGGGATGTTTCTGATGCTGCTGAGCAGTGCTTAAAAATACTTACACACAGCATCAAGGCCTTTTCTGCTTCTCACCCCATCCCACCAGGGAGGGCTGGGGGTGCAGGAGATGGGAGGGGACACAGCAGGGACAGGTGATCCCAACCAATCCGAGGGATATCTATCCTATGCCACAGGGCATCCTGCTGAGCACATAACGATGGGGAGGAAGGAAGGGCAGGGCATTCAGAGGGATGGCTTCTGTCCCCCCAAGTCATTGTCACATGTGATAGAGCCTGGCTTTCCTGAAGATGGCTCAACACCTGCCTGTTCATGGGAAACAGTGAGTGAATTGTTTTGCTTTGTTCAGATGCACAACTTTACCCATAAAACTCTGTTTATCTCAAACCACAAGCTTTATCACTTTTCTGAATCTCTACCCCCATCCCATCATGGGGGGAACTGATGAGAGGCTGTGTGGGGCTTGGTTGTCTACTCAGTTTAAACCACAGCCAACTCCTAAATACAGTTACACAATGTAGACTGGGAGAGGCCTACATATCTTCAAAACTTTGAAAGCCTAATGGAAACAGCTGTGAAACATAATCTTTTTGTGTAAAATAGTAGTTTCATGTGGCTACCTGGAGTTACTCCTCTGTTTATGTTAAAAAGGTTCTCATGAGAATTACACTAGTAATATATTTCCCTTGTAGCTGAATAAACAAAAGGGTTAAATGACAGAGAATGGTTCCCTGTCTGTGCTGCCTCTTTTCCCTCCTGTAGGTCAGTGAGCATCACGATTTGGTGAAAGGGAGTGATTTTGTATTCAAGGATCAAGTCTTAATTAAATTAGTTACAGTTGGGGTTTTTCTGTGACATTATCATGTACACTGGGAATCCAGCTGATACTGTCTAAAAGTATTGCTAATTGTAGAGCTGGTTTTGAATGAAAGCCAGGTCCTGGGTTTTAAATCGTTAAGGGGTTTTAGATTTCTTGAAATGTGTTTTTTATTGTTCTGTATTGATGACATCCTGATGTGATTGTGATAGGATAGATGATAAGGAACAGGTTGCTAATGTGGAATTTATCATCTGCAAGTACTACTTTATTCTAATTAATGAGTGTTTATATCCATATATAAAGAAAAGGAAAAATCCTTCATTTGTAACCAACATTTAGACAGTCTAATCTTATGCTTTAGGGCTAGCAATGATTGTGTTGTACATTTTAGAAGTCTACTGCTGATAACAAGGAAACAACAAAATGGCTGGCACAGAAATGAAGGGAATGGTGTCTCTGTTGGAGGTGCAGTTACAGCTACCTTAACTATTCTGAATCCTCAACAACTGTAAGGTAAAACAATGAAGCACAAACCTCCAGGGTCCTAGAGCTGCAATTACAGACTGACAGGGACAAGGAACAGCAGCCACATGGCCACCATCACATCAGATTGTAACACACCACACAAGGGTGCACCTGCAGGTTGGGATTCATCTGAGATGGACACACCAAAAATCTTCCCTGGTAATTCTCATGGGACCTCATGCAAAGCAACTTGGCATTAAAAGTGCCCAGGGTTAGGTTGTAGGAATGCAGCATTTTGTCTTGAGCACTAACATCAAAACATAACAGGGAGTATAAGCTATTCAGCCCTGACCTTAGTCAAAAGGGTATTTCCTGGCAGATTTTGCTATATCCCTTATGAAAACAGTAACAAAACTGTATAAGAGAGATACAAAACATATTATATATGCTACTGATATTTATTTTTAATAATTCTTATCTAATGAGGATGACATATACAACCTGCAGGTGAAATACAGAACTTAAGATGTACCACTTACTTTAGATAAGAAATACTTTTTAAAATTGCATTTCTAAACCAGCATTAAGAAGTTTAACTTCTGTTTTCACATCCAAGAAGTGTGCTCTCAAGGAAAGGGTTTCTGCAGATGGGACTGTCAGTGTCTCATAGCAGTCCATTACAACCTTCACCTCACCAAGCCATGCAGAACATACCTATATGTATTTTCCAATTACAAAATTCTGAAGGACATAGAAAAAAAAAAATTGTTCAAAATAATATCCAGATAAGTAAGAGAAGGAGAATACACTGACACATTTCTTTGAAGCTCTATTTTGCTACTTTAGCAGAGATGTGGTCAAAACCTTGAGTACAGCCCTGCTCACTCAGCCTCATACAAGGCTTAGAAACACAGCTAGTGAAGCAACCTACAGCAGTTTTAGCTGCAACTGTCTCCTGTCTGTTACCAGCACTTTGGAGAGTGGCCTGGTCATTCAAATGATTACTTCAGAGCAGAATGGAGCGTTTCTGAGAAATTCAACTGGGTGCAAAGTTGAGCAGCATACTTTAAACTGCTATAGCAAATAGCTGCATTTGGTGTGTATTTATTTTACTTGGGTGTGGAGGGACTGAAAGCACACACAGAGACAGGCATTACCACTCTCCACAGTTATGCAAACTTACCAGTATCAAGTTAGGACTTAGAGTAAGGGAAATATTCAGAAGAGCCAATAGTTGGTTATCTAACAAAAACATGAGCTTGCAACATTTATTTTTCTTAATTGCCCAGTTCATTTCAGTGCACAGCATCAGGGTGCCAGTCCCACAATATTAACTGTCAGCAATTTGAGTTACTGAGTACCTTCAATACCCTAAGCAAATAAAGGAAGCCTTATGACCTATAGGATCTAACTAGGAACAATACCAGTATTTCCTGGAACAGAGATAGGGAAAGGGCTAGTCACAGTATATCAGTTAAGTCTGTCAGACCTTTAAATATACAAAGTAGCATTACAGGCTTTGTTCCTAAAATTATGGCACCAGAAAGACCAAGACCATTGCCAAGAACTTCAGGTCAAATATTCTGCAAGTCCATGTAGCCTTTGTTGTTAATTCCCAAAATTAAACAGAAAGTAAAAGGTGCCATAAAAGTTGTACACATACTAAAGGCAAGAATCACTGAAAGTGTTGAAAAAGGAACTGTTTTGACATTAAATATTTGAGAAGTAAATTACTACTAAAAAAATAAATTAAAAAATAGAAAAAGAAAGAGGGGAAGTCATACTATTGCACTTCAGCTGAAATGTAGCACTTTCAACCATAATCCTTTTAGAATGAAAAAAATTTTCAACTCTGACAGCTTGGTATCTATCTGTATAGCTCAGTTGTCTGGCATGTCAAATTTTGCCAGCAGAAGTGTTTGTTTGAAAAGACAGAATAATCCTAAGACTCATTTCTATGTTTCTATTCTTTGTTACCTAGTCAAAATCATGGCCAGCAATGTCAACAGAAAGTTGGCTCCCAAACATTTGTTCATTCCTGACCAGTTCTTGTCAAAATTTGTTTACAAAGTTTTGTACCAGCATATGAAACCAGCATATGTACTTTCTTCTCTTTTTCTGCCTCATAACCTGAAGTTTAACAGTCACCAAAGAACAATTTGAGATCTTATTTTGCCTGATTTTGAAACATGGAATTGAACTCAAATTTCCTACATTCAAGATTAATCTCCTAAACATAAGAGTATTTGATGGAGCCTTCTCTCCCCTGTTGAAGTTGTTTCCTCTTGTATAAGCAATGAGTTCTTCTCTAGAAGAGAGACTTGAATGTCAACCCTTCACCATGAAGAGGTATGCCCTAGCAGCATTCCTGATCCTCCTGGAGTTCTTTTGAAATGCTTAGAATAGATACAAAATATTTTGGCTCTTTCTCAGTGCCATAGGTGTTCCACCACCACTTCTTTGCTACAGAGATAATACTCTCTTATACTCCCTTCTTTTTTTCACATCTTTGATTCACCTACCAACCTACTATGGACTTAAAATTGTTTTTCTAATTACCTCTATTCAAGTGTTGCCTCAAAGACCATTTCCCTATCCTTCTGTTACCTTGCTTCTATGTGCTGCATCAAGAGCCAGCTACTTTGGGGTTTTTTTCAACCCTTTCCTAGCCCTTATTCTAAATCTCCACATTCTGAGTTTTCACCCATCAAGATTTAAGGCATAGAATTGGCAAAATGCTATGAAGCAGCAAGTCAAGCCTGGAGCACAAGTGCACACACAAAATACATACTGCAGCAATGAGCATAAATTATTTTAAATCCAACTAAGAGTGATACTTTAAAAACATTAAGAAGCTCTCTGTAACAGTCTCCTTCTGATAGTGGTAATAGCTTTAATTGCTTAGTGCCTTCCTGCTTCTTTCTGTGCTGTTGCTTACATACAGACTTCTTTGGCAGTGTAGCTACTGTATTAATGAACAATGAAATGAGCTCCCTCAATTAAACAATATTAGCAGTTTTGCTTCTCTGTCCAAACTTTCTTCAGGCTGCAGCCCTGCTGTGCAGTTTACCAGTAAACTGATTTGCCATGTTTGCATCTGTTCCACCAATCTGTCATAGATCAGTCAACCTTTTCCTTTATGCTTTTAAAGCTTCTCCAAGATTGCATCTGGAACTTACACAGTAAGCAACGCAACAAGAAAATTTCCACCTGTACGTCCCTACTGTTTCTAGGTCACTGTTCCCTGCCACCCTCCCATGCAGATAGAATAAAAATAACAGTAAGATTTACTGCTACAAACAACACAAGACTGCAAAATGTGACAGCTTTTCCATTCCAGACATTAGAATTGTGGAAGGATTTTCACCAGTTGTTTCCAGCAGCAGTGATAGTGCTCAGCTCACAGATAACTTTATAGTTGCACTTGATGACCTTAAAGGTCTATTCCAACATAAATGACTCTATGATTCTATAAAAATAAGCCCATCTTATGTACTAAAACGTCTCTCTCATAAACTGCCTTTTCATTTTCTAATAGTTGACCATTTGCTTTAGTGATTTCATAATACTTATAAAGTAAAAGTGAACATAAATATTTTGACATTTTATATATGTAAAGAATTTCCATTGAGAAAACATCATTCTTTTAATTTTAAACAGACAAGGGAAAGCCTCTTCAAGCTGGCACTTTCCCCTTCCAATCTGTTACAAGGCAGCTTCAGAAAGCCACACACAGTCTTGTTATAAACACCATCTTGCTGTGCAACTTAAAGTGTCTGTCAGAGCAGCGCTGTTCTCTCCAAGAAAAGTCAATTTTTTTGTTGCCATTTTATAAATGAGTTAAACTAGTGAACTCTTCTGATAACAGATGACTTGCCTTATACATCACCCTGCAAATTCACACATACATTTCTGAATGAGGGAGCCGCAACTAAATGTTCTTTTTGCTTGTATCCACCACAGTTCTATGGTTTTATAGACCACCGAACAATCAGAGAGGACAAAAAAAAAAGGGAGGCCCTCTTTGTCTAAATCGTTACTTTGTTTCTCTCCCCTGGCCTTCCATTTCCCTCCCAGCAGTACCACCACCATCAGAAGCGACATATTCCGCATTACTAAGCAGCAAGAGCCATGGGGCTTTTCACTTCCAATTTCACGGCACAATAAAATGCAGTGGTTGTTTCACTGGGGGACCTGAAAAGCCTTCCTTTGTGGGGCTGCTCTGACCGCCAGCTCCAGCATCACACGCTGGCAGCGGGCATCTGTGCGCGCCTCTCCACGCAATTATGGCAAAAGGGGGAGCAAAAGCAACAGAAACATTAAATAGGAGGTTGTCTAGGAAAAAAAAAATTAATCCCCTACTCTGAAGCATGCGTTCTACTGCCTGGCCTAAAGAGTCTTAAATATATCTCTTGTCCACCTCATTGACAGACCAATCATTCTAATAATAGTAACTCAAGAAAGTTTTCATTGTGCTCAGAAGTTATGCTTGTTGTAGATTAAAATCTATTGACCTAAAGTAGACTGATGATCTAAGAGGAAGGAAAAAAAATCTAAGGACAATAAATTTGGATATTTTTAAATTTCAGAGTAAACCAGTGAAGATGAACAGCAATAACAAACAAATATGGTGCTCCTACAGGTACTTTTAGAATTGCATTTTATTTATGTAATAGAAATACTGCCTAATTCTATAAAAGTAGAAGCTATAATTCAATTGATCCCAAGTACAACAAGAAGAAAAAGGCAAAAAGGTAGAGGAAATTCTGACAAGTTTTCTACATTTATCTTGGCTTTTTTCAGATATATTCCCTCTATACACTGAATGTTTTTCTGTCCCATCTTTAGAAACTCTATTGTATTCATTGAATCTTTTGTGAAACGACAATGTGAATCCTTTCACAATAATCTCTTAATGTATCTTAACACAATCTAATGAAACATTGAAATTACTAAAATTCTTGTATTTTACATGGTAATTCATAAAATAAACACTACTTGGAAATATTTTAAAGGTTAGATAGTTTCACATATTAGCTGAGGGGGAAAAATTAAATCTAAAATAGCTGTTTTGTTTCAAATTCTTTCAAGTTATTAAAAAATGCCTTCTCTCCTATTATTTTTCAATGCCTGACACACATGAGCAAGGAGGACTACAGATCCATACAAAATTTCTTTATTTCTAATTGTTACAGGTTTTTTAGGTTATGGTTATGTGATGAGCATAAACAAATCTAAATCCATAATGCTATCAAAACATGGGCAGTCCTGAACTGAGACTAGCTACTACTAACCTACTCCTTTTGATGTAAATGTGCTAAAAGAGGCATTCTAGATGAAAAAATGACCAGTTTTTAGGTAAGCAAACTTCCCCATTCAACTCACTTTGTAGTCTCATAAAAATCAGATGTCTGGGTTGGGGACTTGGGCTAAAAAGAAAGAGAGGAGTCTGTAAACACCTCTTTAACTGAGAGTCTGAACTTAAAACAGCTTAAGCCAGCCATAAAACCACAGTCTAAAAGCCAGCTAATATCTGATTTTCCCTCCAAGGCTGAGTAATGAAGGTTAACATTATGGTGCTGAGAGGTAAGCAGGACAAACTGGCAGCTGAGTTAATAAATAAATAGTTCTGATTAAACTGTCATAGAACATAAACTGTTATATCAAACTTCAGCCTTCTGCTGGAAGAATCGAGCTGGATACATTTTCCCTGTCAATAGTCTGGGACAGACTACTGGGCATTTCCACTTCCATTTGTACTTCCAAGGCAGATGGGAAGACAATTTGGCTGTCCAGACTGTCACAGACTGTCACAGACTGTCACAGACTGTCACAGACTGTCTGTACTCCTCAGCAGTACACTCTGCTTTCAGTGCACATGAATTTTATAGTTCACCTCTGCAGCTCAAACAGGCATCACTACATTTCATCACTGTATAAACTTAGATTGATAACTGGGCAAACAAAATTCTTCTCAAATTTGAAATTTAGCTGATATGTATCACACATCATTCCTAAAAGCACTCTAGAATTGTGACTCAATAGGTATGGGGGTTCTTTTAGCTTTAACTTGACAGCTATGTATTTTAATTAATTATCCACTGATTTCAAATGTTATTCAAACACACTGATCTTTCCTGTCACGAACTGCAATACATAAATGCAAAGAGAGTAATACACTTCTAGACATCCTAAGGTGAGCTATCACAGTGTGCAGATGTAAAGATGATGAAATGATCTTTAACACTTGAACTTGATGATCTTTCCAACCTAACTGATTCTATGATTGTTGGAAATGGAATATAATTGTGATAAAGGTGATGCTGTAGCACAGTAAAAAAATGTTCATTGGCCTTTGGGATATGTAATGCTTCACCTGGTTTTCTGGCATTCATCTTAACAGGGCTCTTGAGCAAGTTCTCAGAGGAATCAGAGAGTAAGATTATGGAAGTGAATTGGCATTAAGCCCCAGAGAACAACTGTCTTGAAAGCAGCACATTGCATAGCACTATGCTGGCAGATGAAATGGATAGCTTGCCTTTTTATGCAAATATATGCAAGGAAAGGCACACTAGTTAATGAACTACAGCCAAAGGGTCTGAACCAGAAGTCATAATTCCAGATTAAATCAGCACAGATTGCAGGTGCCCACCAATCTCAGGAACTGACTCCCTCTGATAGCTCAGAGGCATCCTAAATCTCACACTAAGGCATGTCTAGATAAGAGTACCAGAATGCTCAGTGTGGTATAGCAAGCATGCAGCTGTGAGCTGGCCTGTACTTACTGTCATTGTCAACTGCAAAATTTGACAATCCTGAAAAATCTTTACTTGAGAACTCTGGAGTTGCAGCAGCTCTAACTGGATGATTTTTTTTTTACCACACATCTCAATAAAAAACAGGGTTAGGTTGGGCAGGAGTGATAAGATGGCAGGTTGGAAGACTCCCTGCAATTGGAAGAAAGAAAACAATGGCACAATTGATGAGGGAAACAGAAAAGGGGAGCTGAAAACACAGTCATACAAACCTTTCTGTGTGAAGTCATCTGTAAGGACTGCAGTACATCCTCGAGGGTAAATTAATGTGTAAACAAATACTGCAGCTTTTCACTCAGGATATTAGCATGTTTTTTATTTTCTAATAGCATTATTTTCTCTATAGCTCTTTTAATGAAATCTTCTAGGGATTTTCTTTTATTAATTAAAATCTTCTTTTGAAACCAAACATCAGGAAAGAAAGTACCAAGGACCATTGCCCATTCACAGATATCTATACCCAAAATAATGGGTAGCTTCCAGCTGCTATTCCTGAAAGCCAGACTTTTTCTTAGGTATCTCAACCTGCCAGCCCCACATGGAGGCCTCCAGAACTCTAAAGAGGCTCCAATGGAACCAGGAGTTCATTTGTAAATAACCATATGTCCCCTCTGCAGGATTCAGTCTCAGATATCTGAGCTGCATGAGACAGATGAGGCAGGGACTGAACTTGTCACTGGCTGAGGGGGATCTCACCAATGCAGTCAATGGCAAGTGAAAAACCACCCAGTGGGTGACACCCTGGTGTTTCCTACAGGGCAGGATAATTATCTCTCTGGAGGTTACTAATTTGATCCTTGTTGACAACAGTCTGGATATCTCCATCACATAATAGCTGTAGAGAATTCAAGATTCAGGTGTCTGAATCTCAAATCCTATCAGTGATCAAAGTACTGTTAATTTGATTGGCACGGTGCAATTATAGTGTTGAGTAACCACTTCTTACCCAGCAACTGTAATACTTCAGAATATTCCTGAAAACAGAATACTGTAACAACTATTTCAGGCAGACATTTATAATCCCGTAGCTATATTCTGTTTCTTAAATACAAAAAGACTCAGAAAAGTAGATAGAAAGAAAACTTCTCAAGAAGAGACTTCTGTCCAAGACATAAAATATAATCTGTTTCACCACCAGTCACGTGATTTTACATGCTACATAATTTTTCTCATACTTATTCCCTCAACCAAATTTTAATTTATATAATTTAATATTGCTGTAATATTTTCAAATATTTCAAATATGTTTAGGCCTATAGATGGAACCAACAAGACACTAGTTTTTGCTTATTCAAGCAAATTATCTTTGTCTTTTTATTTTTTCCACATTACTTCTTTGGGCAAATTGCTGGAGGTTAATATATAAGCACCTTAGGGTAACCATCCTATATTTGTATGAATAAATGCATCAATTGATAATGTATAATAAAAACTAATTCTCTATTTTCACCAATCTCAGTAAAAGTTAGATAAAAGTTTCCTACTACCATGAAAAATTGTCATGGCCTAGAGACAAAACTACTAGTACACTGAAAATATTTATAGAATTACTTGTAACATAAAATAGATATACAGTCTGTATTGTTAATGCCAATTGTTACAAACCAAATCAGGAAAAAACAACCCTTTTAGGGAACAGCTCAAAAAGTTTTGACTAGAGGTTTTAGATACATGAGAATGAAGAATATTTCAGGATTTGACAACTAAAAACATCTGAATAATGCCTGACTGAAGAAATATAATCCCTCTGTTCTGCATTTTACAATTGCCTAATGGAACGCTATAAAAGTCTACATGCATCTGACAAATGTGCTCTTCAAGTATCCTAAAATTGCTTACACATTCATATAGAAACAATCTCAGTATCAGAGACCTAATTTTGTGCTTCAATTAAAACATGCAATCTTCATTAAAATTAGTAGAAGCTGTCTAGGCAATCAAGGAGACAGATTTTGGCTCAAAGTATCTTAAGAATAATTTATGTATTTGGCACAAATTCCAAAACAACATTTAGGCCAAACCACTTACATAAACAATCTTTCTAGTCATATTCTTACAAAAGGCAAGAGCAGTAACAGCTGTCACAGCTCATTGTCCAAACACATCCATCTCTTTTTAATTTTAACCTCTTAGACTAATCTATACCTGAATTTTTAAGACACTTCAAATAATGTCTTTTTTAGTTTCCTTCTATGAATATAATTTTCCTTCAGACATTTAGAAGTAGCTTAAAGATTCTATTATTCTAAATTGGGTTCATTACAGTAGATGTACTTCTTTCTCACTCCTTTAATGCATTTTCTTGCTCAGTGTAACTACTGCATGAAGATGACCAACAAAGATGAACAAATACATCAAGATCTTTCCAGCATAAGTGCTTTTCCAGGAAGGGAGCATCACTGTAGGCAGGCATGGACTTCATCTGTGTTAGCAAATCTAAACTTCTTGAGAGTATCTCAGGCTTTATTTTGGTTACTACAACACATGATACATACAAAGTCATTCTAATCTAGACAAATACCATAAAATGTGCTCTTAAAGGCAGAGCCTATTACAGTTATGTTGAAACAGTCTGTGCCAGTAAAAGCCCTTTTATACCACTGTAATTACATCCCTGTAAGTATTTTGATGGAGAAGTATTGAAAAGCTCTATACTGCCAAACCAGCTGCTGATAAAATTCTGTATTTGTCTCCTCTCCTGGACCTGTATGGCAAAGGGATGGTGTTAAGGCCATTCAAAGTAGTCTTTAAAGTAGAATACTTCTAGCCAAAAACCTCTATAGCTCAGTTCTGGAAAAATGTCACCATATCTCTTCAGGCACAAATCCAATCCAAGAAGTTGAAGAGAAAAAACATACCAGCCTCATCTGTAATGCATTTTAAGTTAATTTATTAGCACTAACTGTTCTCCAGTAACTGACTTGCACTGCAAATACTATAATCTAAGGCTTTCTTTTAAGAGCTTTATTTTATTTCCTTCATGGATACTTTTGGCACATTTTGCCCTTTCCCACTGTAATAGTAGAACTAAACTTCATTTACTCTGCAAACTTCCATGTAATATCTCAGAAGAAAAAAAATACTCTGAAGTTTGTTATGTACCGTATTAATAACCCAAACTGCTCCAGTCATTCCCAAGAAGGACAATCAATCATTACATTTCCTACATGAGTGTCCAAAAGCTATTTCCTCCATCACAGCATTTTAGTGCCTTTTTTCTAAATGACAACTACCTTACAGCAAGATTTCCTTTTAAAAAATAAGAAGAAATGTAGCTTTAAAAGCTTGACTAAAACTTTTGTATGCCTCTCACTTAACCTTTGCTGTTTGCTTTGTAAAGACACCATCTCTATTCCCACACTGACTTTAATGAGTTGGACAACACTGTTGTTCTGTTTTCATGTCACTTGATTTGTGCTTGGTTGGAATGGCTCTACAAGAAGCAAGGCACTGGAAGGTAAAGCCCACTACAGGTCTTGTACTGATACAGAAAAGAGCCTTATGGACAGCCCACCTCAAAATTAATTGTCTTGGAAATTTTCTTTTTTCCTCATCTTTTTACTAAACAAAAAAAAAAAAAAAAGGTATTTTAAAGTGACCATTAAGTGAATAAAAAAGGAAACACTAATGCTTTTTTCTCCTGCATTTAGAAGATGTGAACTGCTGAATAATAATAATAATCCTGAAAAATAATCCTGAAAGAAAGGAGTATTGTATTTTAAAATAATAAAGCATTATTTGCCCTATTTTTGCTCAAGTTCTCAAATACAGACACGTAAATTTGGGCAATCTGAGAGTTAGAAAATGTACTCACAAAGAAGACACTAACGTCACCATGCTGCTTATGACTGGTCTAACAAACAAATTTTCACACAGAAATTAAAATTTATTCATTAAATCATTTTTATACTGTTTAATTTGCTACTAATTCAGGCAAAAAGCTTATACACTTTAAGGCTGGACAATAGTGTTTGCAGTAATATATATTGCATATATCTCAACTTCTTACTTTATCTTCAAACTGACACCTGTATTACTTTATTTTCAAACTGACACCTGTATTAAGAAGCAAAGTCAAGCTATTTATTCTAATGTCACATGTCCCCTCTGAAAGCAAGAAGTGATGGGACGTGGAGAATTTGGAGGGATATGGGAATATGGGACTTGGAGGTTTCAGTTCTGGCCTCCATGGTCTGCAGCAAGAATTTCCAAATTTCAGCTGAGCTGTGAACTGTCCTTGCCTTTTACCACTCTACAATATCTCACCCTCCATGCCAACTACACACTCTGCTCTGCGTCTTCACAAGAGTTTTAGGCATATGCAACTGTTTTCAGAAATTCTCTTTAAAAAAAGCTCAAAAGTTTCTCAAGTGCTTCTCAGCAACATGAAAACTCCAGTCTGAAGGACAGAGAAAAATATCTCATCTTTCTTAAAACTGATATTTTGGTAGAGAGCAAAAAATATAAATTAACAGATCTTTATCAAACACTGAAAAGCTTAAAATGGAAGAAATAAAGATATATCACTGGCCAAATGAAAATCAATCAGAGGAAGGGCAAGGAATTGCATTCTGAAAACTCTATCATAAAAATAATTTTTTTTAAACACAAGTAGCCAATAAGGTTTAGAATCAAAGCCAACTGACATCAATGATATCTGCATTTACTTCAGCAGGCTTTCAATACAGCTATAATTGCTTTAATTGAGTCTTGAAAGATAACTTCTGATCATATCATACATGTCATGATAATAGATAGTTGAAAACTGAGACTATTAATCACAAAAGGTCTTTTTCCCCACTCATTTACCATCTCTGTTGTTTAATGAATTAATTTTCTGCAAATACCTATCCAAGTTTGCATTATTTCATCGGCAGCTTCTAAAGTAAAAGTTTTACATTGTTCAACTCTCTTTATGCACTTGTTTACTCGAGGTGTGAAACAGTTTCCCCT
This sequence comes from Ammospiza nelsoni, assembly GCF_027579445.1. NCBI lineage: Eukaryota > Metazoa > Chordata > Aves > Passeriformes > Passerellidae > Ammospiza > Ammospiza nelsoni. The sequence continues at coordinate 98,933,567 of NC_080634.1, forward strand.
TTAAAGAAAAGTTGCAATTCTGTCCTACCATTTCTTTCCACTGCAATTAGTTTTACATTTTATGAGGGAAGGATTAGTAGATCATTTTTTCCACAGAGGAGCACATTTTCAGCATAATGTCAAAATATGAAACATTCAAAACTTTGTTTACTAAACTTCAGCAATTTTAAAGCAATAAATATTGTATACAAATGTATTTTATTTTAAAAATATCTATAAAGTGGTGATTTTATTATCTTGTTTCCTCATAGTTCTTGTCTATACCTTTCAACAAGTACCTAAATTATTGCACAGGATTTAACAGTGAACTTTGTCTGCTGAAGTTTCTTAATGCAGAATACACAAATTTCTACAAGTCTACAACTGTTCTGGTTTTTAGACCTTTTTACCACTTTCAAAAATATTGTGTTTAATTACTAATATTGTCTGTTAAACCTGATGGTAACTTTATTAGCATAACTTCTAGGTGTTGCATTCACACATTTATAATAAAGAACTGTTCACAGAAAATGTGTCCAGCTCAAACTACAGTTCTTAATTGCTGAAGTAGATCCAAATTAGCATTCACAGGCTGCATTTCCCTAACAACAGGTTTCAGGCTGAAAAAAATTTGTAATTCAAAAAGGATTTTGGTCAATAGATTCTGAGCATACAAAACATGTTTGGCACTTAAAAATTCCAAGACCTGTTGAAAACTTAACTTATGAGTTAACATTTTCTCATTTCCTGTTATTTTTCTGTGAAATACTGTAAAATGGTTGCACGATTTGATAAAAGATGGAATTATTCCCAGACATTCAATTTAGACTAGGTTTATTGATAATATCTGATGAAATCTTAATCTATATTTACAACAGTTCCTTACTTTGCCTCCAAATGATGTAATATCATTATAGTTTAATAAACAGGAAAAGATGTTGAGAAAAATAATCTTATGTAAATTTGAAACACACCAGACTCCTCTTCAAAATGTTTGTCTTTACATATATATAGATTATAAGTATAGCTTCTGCAATATGTTGATTCCAGCAACAGAGGCAGGAAAAATTTATGTTGATACACTGATTAATTATATAATTGTGTCTAGTACTGAATGAGCATAAATTACATGCAATTACATTTTCATGAGGATTTATGGTACATAGCAAGCAATGAGATTTTTAAAAACTTAACAGGACTTTCCTTTTAAAAAAATAGAAAAGCACATACCCAACAGTTTATATTTTCCCATGTTTGGTTGTTTTTGAAAGTCTAAAATATGTAGAGATGATATGATGGGAGCAATATGTGATATTAGTACTTCTGCACTGCACCATACTTCTACAAAAGTGCTGAAGAAGCTCCTGAAATAGCTCTCAAAGAATTTAAAATGCGATTTCGCCTATGAAGTCAGTTTATTATTTATTTGGGCAATAGATGACTTCTCTTGATTTGCACTCCAGAAGAAGAAGAGTGAACCAACAGACCCATCAAGTTACCGTCACAGAAGAGATGCCCACCACCAGTCTGGCCCTCAAGTCCTCTCTCCCTCCCTCTTTCCCCTCAAGCCTGCCCCTCCGGCTTGATGCCCTCACCCAACACTCCTGCACACCCATCAGCTGCTCCAGCCGTATCCGCCTGGTTGGAATCAGTGCTTGCTAACAAGATTTTAGGGATGCAGGGAATCTGACAGCAACAGAAGCTTCCTGCAAGAAGGAAATTGTGCCTGGATAAAGACCTGCCTGTGTGTGTCTGCAGGGAGACTCTGGATTCTCAGGGAAGAGAGCTGCCTGCACGTGGGGAACAACACTCCAGAAGATTCTGCTGTTCTGTGCCTTTCCCAGATGAAAGATTTTCCTCTGAAGGGTAAAATTGCTTCAAATAATTTTCTGATCACATGGAAACAGATTCAAGTATTATCTCAGCCCTGAGAATAAATTAATGCAATGTCCCAGTCTGGGATTTAGGACACAGCAAGAATTTCTCCCTAAAAGCTTGAAGGTGTCACTTTGTCACAGCTACAGCGCCTTTTGTGCATCACAAGGCACATAAGTTTCATCTGTATTTTTATTTTGAATTTGTCTTATTGCATATTTTTGTTAGGCAGGCAAACTGCTGCCGCATTAATTCTGTCTGTTGATTGAAAAAAACATGGAAAATCATGTAAAGAAATTTTTAAGTCAATTTTAGTATAAATACTCTGAAACTGAAACAACAATATATTAACTTCACTTCTTATTTTCTGAGTCATACAATGTGTTTTGCATATTGTCATAATTTTAGGAGACATGCCATCTAGGAAAAAGCAAGATCCACAGATCAAAGACTTGGCAGAAAACTTTGTAGGTTATTTCATTATGTAACCACCCTTCTATGCTAACTCCAAAAGCAAAAGAGCTGCTACAGATGGTTTCTGATGTCAATTCTTTCCTCATTGCAATTGTAAGACACATTAGAACAATTGACAGCTTAAATAATATCCAGCCAGGCCAGACCTGCTTTGCTTTTAATGAAAATTAGAAGAATGATCATTATGGGCTTACCCAAATCATCCCCCACCTTGCATATTTAAAAAAGTTTGCTATGATTGTTTCCACCACTCAACTGACATACAGGATGCTTCAGTATTAAATTATTCAATCTGAACTCTAAATTAGATTTGTCTCAGACTCACTCTGTAGCTCGTCTCTTACAGCTGATTTAAATATGAACATGAAAGCCAGTTTTTTACTGAAGCTAAGAAAACACAGGAGAGCACCATAAAATAGAGCAGAAGTTTTAGTTTCACAGGGAAGAGAGGAAAATAATTTGATTTCTCATGAACCTTATTATTGTATCTTTTACATTCTGGATCACAATATAGGAAATAAACACGATCCTTTCATAACATTTCACAACTCCATCATCAACTTCAACCACCATCACTAAAAAGACTGAGATGATTTACAAAGCAGAATGTGACAGCTTCAGTCAAGATGGCAAGGACTTAGACAGAGGTGAAAGCAGGAAAAATACTATGTAGGCCACCAATCCACCAGTCATTTTCTTATTCCATTATGCCAACTGTTATCCAAAGACATTACACCCATAAAGTGCAAGAAGTTCACTGTCTAATTTTAGCCATGTAGGAGTTAACTACAATCAACACAGTCAATGTTCACAACAGACAGGTACATATTTTAAATTGAAATTAACTTATCAAATATTATTAAGAAGACATTAATTTGAAACAATCTATTAGAACAGTTGATATGTAAGAAGAATCAAGCTCTTTATTTATCTAGGTGTAGTGCTGGAAATAGAAAAACTATAGCAGATTTTTTTCACTCCTACCAGTTTATCATGGTGTCAGTTATTGTCCAAAAGAAGGGGAAAAAGCCAGAATTAATCCAAAATGCAAATCTAGCCAAAAAGGAACATATGTTACATTATAACACATGGAATAGTCCATAAACATGCCACTAAAGCTTCCACTTTGGGAAAGCCATTTATACCATAGTGTAATCCTTCACCTACTTAGCACAATAAAATGTAAACACTGATATAATTAGAAGAAACTGTGAAAAAGGTTGATAATTTTCTTGGTAGAGAGTATAATGAGTCTTTTGAATTGCTGTGTTATTTGCTACTCTTTCTTTCTTCCTTGTACTAGACCAGCTGCCATGAAAAATTATTATAAAATTCAGTGGTAATAAATATCCAAGATACTAGTGACCAGCAACCCACCTGCCTGCATGAGTAGCCTAAAAATAACTTTCCTGACTTATTATTACTTGGAAAAAAAAAACCCAAAGCAATAAAAGCAATATAAAACTAGGAGTAACATTTGACAAGAACTTAAGCCTTCCTTCCACCAGAGCTGCCCTTGGATACTATTCTGTTAATGTGTTGTGTACTCATATTTCTTTCTTTCCTGTCTCTCATTGCTGATTTACATAAATTCATACCAGACTTGAGCTGGTGCAGACTCCTAACAAAGACACTAGACAGTATAAGCTTCCTGAGCTCACTGAAATATTTCATTCTACAAGAATGGGAGGTGTATATTGTACCATTTTACAGATCCAGGGAATACAGAGAGCACAGAACTTGCCAAGACAACTTAAAGTTTATCAGCAATAAGAATGTGCATTTCTCAACTGCAGGTAAATCAAAAGAACCTTACTCCTACCTGAGTTACAGTTCCCTGTAAGTACCTATAAGTTCCCTATAAGCAACTTATCATTTAAAATAATCTTCTGTCCCTGGGTGACAGCACAGACATCCCAAGGCTGAAGTACTACATTCAGATTTTGCTCTGGTGACCCCCATATCCCACCTCTGTCTTCTGTTGTGCTCTCTGCAGAACAGTATACTGTACCCTGAGATTTCCTCAAGCAGGTAAGTCTTTTGACTTCTTCCAATCAAAATTAAGCTGCTTATCAAAAACTGTAAATTTGTCCAGATTAAATTCTTTTGACTGAAACTGGTTAGGATGTGCTCATTGCAGCAGCAAAGTAAAGAAGCAGTAATCATGGGGACAGTGCAGGGTGGAAAGAAATGATAACCAGCTGGGGGACAACCACCTCTTCCTGTGGTACTGTAAGAACCCTAGAAAGCACAGTGCACAAACCAGAATCTGCAGTGCAGCTTGAAGGAAAGGTATGGATTGTACTAGAAGGAGAATTTACCTGGTTAGCACTGCACTAACCTGACCTCTGAGCAATTGCTAAGTGAATGCTCACTGTGAGACAGCCCAGCCAACTGAACTACAAAAATGGTAAGAGAACAGGTTGAAGGTAAATTACAAGTTTCAAAGGAGAGGAGAAAAAGTGATTGATTTACTTCTCATCCAAGGACTTAAGGCAGCCTCTCACAAGTAAGTGTGAATGCAAATCAAAAAAAAAAGGACATAATTCAACAAGGTAGCTAGTGTGCAAATTAACACTGGATAACTCTCTGTAATTGTAACAATATGGTCATATCATAACTCAGTTTAGAGTAATTAATATTTTTTTCTGTATTCCTCTTACAACTATGAATTCCAAAAATGCATTAGTGTCCCCTTATGAATAAAGTCACCTGCAATCATAAAGTGACGAAATAACTATCAGTCCTACCTGCAATATTCCTTACTGATGTAGACTGCAAAGAATTAAATGATACTTTCTTGCAGCTCAAAAAACAGCCTGTGCAAACCTAAAATTAGCACATCCCCCTCCTCCAAGGTGTTTTATCCATTCCTTTAAAATATTCACATCAACCTGAATATGAATTAAATGCAGCTTCTCTTATTTTTCTCTCTTAAACAAAATCTGCATTTCAAAGGAAACAGACATTTTTATGTTGGATAATGAAGAGAGTATCTGCCTACTCATCCTTTTGTGTTTCACATTTCTTATCTCCTCTTTTCAATTTTTCTTCTTAAATCCCTTAATTTGGCTGGTAAGAAATGTGTTGTCCAAATAAGCACATATTATAAACAATCACAGGGTCTGTTTTCTAATTTGTATAGTACTTCAAGATGATATCTATAGCAACTTCATGGAACAGTTAAAGCTGGAAATAATCTCTGGAGAGGATCTAGTCCAAATCCCTCTGCTCAAAGTCCACTAGTTGTTCCAAACAGAAAGAAAAGACTGTTGCTATTTTATATGCTTTTATGCTACAGAGAAGGGTCATTCTTTGATTATATTAGAATCCTACATACACAAAAGCTCCATAAGAAACAATTCCTTTGTTTACCATGCAAATAAAAATTATTCAACAAAAGACTACAGCACAATACATAAAAAGTAACTACAATTACAGATATGCTCAGCCTTCACAGGGTGTCTGTTTCACCATAGAACAGAAGCACCAGAACAAAAGTAACAGCAGAGATAAATTAAATGATACTGTCATAAAAAGCCACCAAACTGCTGTGTTTTAAGGGTTGCCCAAGGCCATGATGTGGGAATGTTTCAGTGTGGGTACAACTGGAACAGCCAATACTTGAGGATGCAATTTTAGATATGAATTAGATACTGGACAAAAAGATAACGAAACATTAGGCATTTAGTATTTTTTTTCCTGTAATTCTGACTAACTAGATATATCAGTTACTAACAGATATTTAATCTATTGTATAAATAGCAACAACAACTTTGGTGTCATCCTAGTGTTTTAGACAGACGTAATTCTTCAGTAAGATAGAGTTTATATATGCATAGACATTTTATCCAGACATTATTGCAAACAGCACTCTACAGTTTCTAGGAGCTCAGGCTGTAATTCTCTGTAGTATTTCTGCATCACCAAAGAAACACAAGTCCTGAAGTAGTAAGAACTACACCAAGTAGAGCCACCAGTGTTTAGCTCCAGAATTAAACTCTCTGCAAAGATGGTGCTGCAAGTCCAATGAACTTCAGTGCTGTTACCATACTGACACTGTCAGATAAAATTACACTGACTTCCTTGGGGACTGGATTTTTACCTGAAAAACACAGTAGATAAAGCATGTACAAGTATTTCTAAATTGGGGCCCCAGTGGAGAAATCTGATGGATGATTACAAATTTAACAGATTTCTAGTTTTTCACTGCAGCCTCCCACTGTACAGTCGCTTTCAAAAAAAGTTTTCTCTCATAATATCCCAATGGCTGTCATTATTTTGGAAGCCTTATTACATTCACTGGCCATGCTTTATAAAAACATATACTCTAAAACAAAAATGAAAATCAGGATGACTCGCCAACTGGGTTGCAAGCAAAAAAAAAAAAAAAACCAGAGTTTGAAAATATTGTGTAATGTTAAAGAAACAAGCAGACAAAAACTTCACAGGAACTAATGTATTTACTAAGATGAGCAGTTTGTTTTACTCATTTCAGAAGCTCAAAGAGAGGCAAAAGTCCCAAACAATTTTCTCAGTGTGCCACAGGCTATCGTCCCCCCTAGTATAAAAGCAACAGTCTGTGAAGCAGCAAAAATAAGAACAGATACAGGGAGAAAAAAATAAATCTGCACTTAGAACCAACTAAAAATCACAGTTTTCAAACAAAAATTATTCCCTTCTGGGGAGAAAAGGATGCCTCTACTTCTCTGAATGAAATACTGGACTCAGGGAAAGGCAGTTAAATTTTTTCAGGGAAGCGACACTAGAGAATGGAAGCTGCAAGACGAGTTGAGATGATAAGTAGGACATCTGCAAGCAGAAAATGCCAAATGTTTGTGCTTCTTTTCTTCCTTTTCACAGCAACTCAAATGATCAAAGGCACATGCTTGTAAATGCTAGCAAAGTCATGACAAGGGTTAAGACTAATCCACACAGCTGAAGAATCAAAAGATTCTCCAAACATATAGCCCTTTAAAATTAGAATTTAAGCAAGTGGAAATTAGAAAGCAGGACAGATTAGCATCTTTGAGAATTGTGTATTCCTACTCAATCAGATGCTTGTTCACATAGATAACACAGCAGAAATACAAGGGAAAATATTTTATCACTCACAGACACCCATTTCAACTTTGTTATTTGCTCCAAGCTCAGATATGGGACAAAATAACCAGATCTGAAATATGAATTCTGTATAAAACTGATATTTGGTAAAAACATCCACCACAAACCCGTCACAAAGAATGAATATGTATGTGTTATCCCAGCTGTAGCCTGCAACTGCCAAATAGAAAAATTGCAAGTTTGAAGCCCACGTGCAAAATCTTCAATGCTGAAATTGCTGGAGGAAGACTTTGCATGACTGCAGTTTCTTGAGTTTCACCAAAATTTTGCCTGGATACAAAGTAAGGAAAGACCCAGGAAATTGCTGCACTGGATTTGTTTGCTGGGATGTGTGACCAGACAAAGGCCTCTGGATTCAGGTCTCAACAAAAGCCTCCTGGGCCAGGTAACTGAATGTCACTGCCAATATCAATTCTCTTGCCTCAGTGAGAATAAAAATTACTTGTTTTCAAATAAATATCTAGACACATACACACAGCATTGACAATTTGCATACTGCATTACAAATCTCAGGCATTAAATGAACAAGTTCAGAGCATAGAAACTTGTGAAAAAAGCAGGGAAAGTTTCACTGCTTTCAGGAAAAGTCAGGAACTATGGTATCAGAACAGATTTAGATAATTAACATCTTAAAAACATATCACATTATGATATGTTTTCTTTACATTATTAGATCTAGGGATATCTGAAAATTCTGATATTCCACATAAAGGCTGACTAAGGGAGCCAGGCTGGTTTATCTGCACTTGGACTGAAATTCTCATTTGTTTCACAATTTTCTTTCAAACAGATTTCTGACAAGTTTTTATAATTTCTGTCTCTATAAATCAAGCATCATTAATGTATTTGCCACATATTCTGCACATAGAATATAACAAGAATAATAATTTTAAAAAACAACATTTTTTGGGAGATCCAACTACATGCGCTAATGTTCTCTACTGAAGGGCCCAAGCAAAAAAAAAAAAAAGAACCTTTAAGATTCCTTTAAAGAAATGAAAAGAATAAATCCCCTGAAGGTTGTCTCTTAATGTGTTTTTCCTTAAATTAGTGCTAGAGAATGTTGGAAGGGGAGCAGTGTTGTGTCCCACTCACTCCTTGTTTTTCTTTGTGGGAGCACGCTATTGTACAATAAAAATGTCTTTTCAGTAATTTGTCATCTGCTTTGAAATCATTCCTTTCAATATAACCTTTTGTTAAGATCAGGCAATAGAACACATCTCCTTCCGCAGAAAGACACAGATTAAATTTCTAGTACACATTGGGTGGATGAGTTCTACTGCCAAATTGTATTTCATTAACATTAACACAGATGAGGACATTTGACACACTTATACCTTGTATAAAAGTCTGAGTTAGTACAAATTATCATGTTTGTATTCTCAAGCTTAAACTCAGTACCACAAGCTCCTCCTAAAACTGGTATAATTTGACAAATGTTAAACTTCATAATTTTACAAAATTATTTCTGCTTATTCCCTTTGTATATATATATATATGTATTGAAGAGGAGAAAGCAAATAGAGCATATTTTGACTTAGAACCTAAAATCATGTCTTCTTTTCACCTATTCCAATGTTCCCTGTGAAGTGGCAGCCCTATCATAACCCTTATTTCCAAACAATTTCCCATTATTGGAAGTCCTGCATAAAAAGACTCTGCAAGCTTGGGCTTTTATGACTGCCCTACCACCCATATTTCACAAGTCTGAAGAAAGTTTAGAAACCTACTTCTTTACAGAAAAATGTCCCTCCGCTGTTCGTGGTCAGATATTTCAACTACGTCTCATGTCCCGATGTGCAGAGCCCATGCTGCTAATGCCCACACTTGTGCATATAAATCTCTAATCTGTCAATCCAGCTGCCTGTGAATACTCTATTTAGGTTGGGTTTAAAGCAGTGGGAAGTCGACCTACACGAGAGAGCTCCCTTGTAAAATGCCCGGAGGTCAGTGTTATTATCTCTGTGGGCTGCCAATGGTGCATTTGTTCCACCCTGTGTATGAGTCACTCATTTATAATAAGCTCCACTGCTCTTTGAAAGCTCTGGGAGGGATGGGTACAGCAGCTTATCTTCTGTCAATTGGCTGAAGCATAAGACTACTCCAAAAAGAGATGTCCTCAGTATTTAACTGCTCAACTAGAAGATGATTTAACTTTGTTATAAATAAATTAGAGACCTTACACCCAAATCCCAGCAGAAGTATGCTGTAATCCCACTTTCTATTCAGACTGCCACTTAGCCATATACTTCCCTCACTTTTGAAGTTCTCGTTGTTTATAAAAACCTGCTGAAGATGTGTATAGTCAATAGCAACTTCCCATTAAAAGCAAAAGTAGTTACTAAAGCCAGTCTAAGCAATTAAATTACAACTACATTATGCAGATGTAATTCTAGATCAAATAATTTCTCTTTCAAACATAGGATTTAAATAATGCAAATTAAACAAGCTCAGTGTTCAACTGAAAGTAAGATACCTGCAGATTTAGGTTCAAATTTTCCAGATGCAAAACCCCTATGTGGTTTCAACAGAGTAGAACATTTCTCTTTTATAGGTTTCTTAAGGGAGTGAGAGAGGAAGGTGAAAGGAAAACACAATAAAACAAAACTATTTCTGCATTCCTGCAATCACTGACATTTGTAAATGGCTGTGAGATTCATGCAAAACACTATTCTTGTACTCAACATACTTGTAAAACATATTTACACATAGCCATGTATAAATTTTAATACAGAACTATCATTTAAATGTTTCATACACACTTCTGATGAGGCAGTCTTGTTAGTCTTGGAATTCCTTCCACAATTTAGCTGCTGCTGTTTTTTTCCTAAATTATTCCATCTCTCTGAGGTCTCTCCTTAAAAGACTATCTACCTGTTATCTTTATAAGTTGTGGCATTTTTAGATAGTGGACTATAGACTGAAGGAGAAGTTAGTTAAAGCTTTCTTAATACAAGAGACAAAGGTGTCAAGACACATAAATTTCTGTGGCTTTGTCTTGAAAAGATACATTGCAATACAACTTGTCAGCCTGACAATTCTTCCAGGCTTTGTTTACTGTTCTTGCAACATTCACAGAAAATGAGATCACCAATCAGACAAGGTCAGAATATCAAGCTATTCAAATGCTGGATAAAATATAGCACTGAGCATGCAAAGTGAATGTCATACATCATTACAGAGAGCTCAGATTACTGTAGGCACACAGTACCATGCTTCAGTACTAGATGGATTTAATGCAACATCTACCACTTTGACAGACCACCCCAAAATAACTACATATATAATTCATTTAAAGTTTTAAAAAATTTATTTCCTTTATTAGTGTTATGGAGCCATGAAAAAATGCATTATCGTTTTGAGTATCCATCTTTTTCATTTTGCAATATATTTCTAAAACTTATTCATGTCCTTTCCTTGTTATGTGATGCCTCCTTTCAATTCAAGTACCAAATGTGGAGTCATTTGCAAAGCTGAAACAGTAGAATACAAACAAGGGGCAGAAAGGTCAAAATAGGCCTGACATCTTTACAGGCCTGTCTTCTCACTGACAGATTTCCCAAAACATACTGTGCTTCTTGTTAAGCAAGTGTCACCAGTTTCTTTATTGTCTTCTTCCAAGGTGTTAAACAGCTCTGTACTGTTTGATAACCTGTCATCACCCAACAAATGTTAGCAATAAAGAAAAAATGCACTAGCTTTCTGTGACAGCATAATAAAACATACTCAAGAGCTTTTGCCTAGACTCACTATTTGATAAAACTAAAATAAAAAGTACAACTAGATTGAGGTTTTTCAGCCTTTCCCCAGGATAAAAAACCCAATAATCCAAACTATAATGCACTTAAAATGTCACCCCAGTCTAACTGATCAATTTAGAGAGTTTCTGTGCAAACATGAAATACACGTGCTACACACACAATTGTTTGAATTGCACTGACCTACCCAGAAAACTGACAACTGTGGGAGTAAAAATACCTTCACATTATTACAGTATGGCACTTTCTTTCTTTCTTCCTTCAATTCCATGGTGAAAAACTTCTTTTTTTATTTTTTTTTAAATTTTTTTAATAAGAGCTAGACAATTAAAACCACAACTCATTTTTTTAAGAAGAAGGTGTGGTAGGCAGATGGCAGAGGTGCAAAAAGCCTCCACTAGGATCCTGCTGGCAGGGCAGGAATGGTCCCTGACATTTGTTGGTAAAGATGCAAGTATGTGATCTGCCTACACTACTATGCTGCCTGCTCATTGCTCTTTCACCACCCTTCTGTGCCCTTACTTTTTTTTTTTTTAACAGAGCACCATGAATGTCTTTAAACATTTTTATTTAATCTGCAAAAAGTGGAAGTTTAAATAGCCATTAAGTGCACTTACGAGTCACTAACCCTTTTAAATCAGTATTGCATCTGACAATCTTTCTACCATAGAACCAGTAAAAAGGGGAAAGAAAAGCTGAATTTCTAATTAATTCAATCCTCCCTTATTAGTGATTAAAAACATTCATGTATATGAATAGTGTTTGCAAATCTATTTTGCTGTAGTTGTTGTCAGGATAAAAATCTTTAAAGTACTGCCTGTAGATACCCCCACTTCCTTACAATAACTACTTTCAAGTGTATTATGAAGTAAATTTGCATAATGTTGGACCCCAGGAATAATGAGGACAAATAAGCCTTTCCCTGAAGATGATTATGACCTACTTACTTGCCATTTAAGGAATTAAAGTCCTCAATCTGCAATACTTTCAAACATTAATTAAACCAAGAAAATAGGAAAATCTGATGATTTCCCCTACAGATGGATATTACTTGAATGAAGCGCACACTGTGATTTTTTGCACCACTATTAATATTTAGCAAAAAATGTATCTCCACAATAAAGCTACACCAATTTAGTTTTCCTGGTTTCAGTTTATTTATTGGGAGGGGTAGAAATTGAAAGAAAAAAGTAAGGCAAGAAAGCTACGAACTAAATATATATATTTTTTTAAACCACTCATTTGTTATTCAAATATGTTATTTAACTATAGCATATTTTTAAAATATTCAGTTATGATACAGAAAGATTTAATTCATCTTTTGAAAAAAATAAGCAATTGAAAGGGGATTCTTTTATGTATCATGACCCCACCAAAAACATAGGTTACAACTATCACAGGAGTTGTATTTGACACAAATTGAAACATGACTTTGGATGAGGAAATTGTACAGCAGGAGAAGCTGAACTCTAAAGAAACACAATAGTTCTGTCATGCAGATACCTTCAACAATAAATAGGAAAGGAAAATAGAATACTGAATAATATATGAGCAGAATAGATCAGCAGTGGAATGGTGTTGAACATTGAAAAAATAATGTCTCTAAGAAACATTTGCTGAGCCAGGTTTGGTAGTGTCTTCAATGATTTAAATAGTTACTCATCAGCTCTATTGTCTCAGCGCTTCTTTAGATATAAATCCTAACATTTCAAAAATCTCACCCAAAAAACTGCAGTTCCCTTCCTTGCTCCTGGCTCTTTAGGAGCTTAGACCTGCCTCCTGGTGAGTGAATAATGATATTCCCAGATATCACTCAACAATATGGTCCAGAACCAAAGAAAAGCTAACAAGTGCAGCCAGACTGAGCTCTGCCTGCTGGGTCTGACCATACCTCCCATGAGCATTCCTGCAAGCAAACCAGGTCAGTTCTCCTGCCAGAAAACTGCACGGACCAGGCCAGGGATGTGTCTGGTGCTCTGCATTCTGTTCTCAGGCCAAACAGAAAGAATTCCAGATTTAGGAAAAGCACACATTACAATCCATGTAATGTTAAAGCCTGATTTAACTGGACAAAAGTTGAAAAAAAATCATAAAGTGGTAAGTACTGTTTAACCAATATTTTGTTGTGTACTAGGGTTATCAGGGTGGTCATATTTATGTAAAATGAAAAAACAAATTAAGTCTATTTCCCTCCTGAGGGTGCTCAAAGTTCAGTGATTAACAATGCAGGTAAATCTTTCACATAAATTTAAAAAATGAAAATATTTCATTCCTACTATGAAACCACTTTAAAATCTGATTCTTCATTCCTAGCTCTGGAAAATTTCTACTGTTTTTGGAGGGTGCAGTTCAAATCCCCAGTGCTGTAACTCAGTTTTCTTTTCCTGCTCATACCCTGATTTATTGTGGAATTTGAAATTTAAGGGATTTTAGATATAACAATATGGGAAAAATAAACATAGTCAGCTGTATTCTTTATTCAAAGTCAAGGGCTGCAAACTCTGACATTCTTTGGAACCCATGGGTTTTGCAACTTAAAGCAAACAGAGTATTCGATATATTGAGGAAAAGTTCCTTGTTCAGTCTTCTGGTTCATACTCCAAAGGAAAAAAATTCCTTTACAGATTTAATTACAGCAATCCTTTAATTTCTAAATGCATAAGCTGAAAACACCTACCTGAAACAACAAATCCATTTTGTACACACATACACCAGCATCAAAACAAGGCTGAATAGTTATCCATGTCTCCTTTCATTTCAGTGTAGGGGATCCTGCTGGCATTCCTGCACGGGCAACTCCTTACACTGAACATGAACACAAAATGCTGCTTCACATCTTCCATATGGATTAAATGCATATGTCAACATTCAATAAATATGGCTATGATTTCCCTTTCACTTTACACCCCAAGTATTTGTTCCCTAGTTTAAAATGAGATGCAAACCAAATGTAAATTAGACTGCAGGAAATTGCCTTTAGAACCATTGCAGACTTCAGAAAGTTTATGGTATCAGAAAAAAAAGACCTGAATATTTTCTTGTCACTATCTCCGTGTTGGGACTTCTACCTGTACAGCTACATGCTTCCACTATGCACTAAAATTCCTTAGGCCACAGAAATAGCTAAAAATATTTGATATGACTAAGATCAGAATGTATGCTTGTAATCCATATAGCAGATGTGAATATTATGGAAGAACTGTCAGAACCAATTACCTTTCTAACCCATTCACCTGAGACCATACCCTGAACTGACTTTAAGCCGAACTTTTTAAGGAAATTCAGTAAGGAGATCTACTTAACATTCATAGCACAAAACCCGCTCTTTAACACTGCACCCTTTCAGAAGCATTTTTGTCTGTTGTGCACAGAGAGTTATTCTAATATACAGTCAGTGCTAAATGGCAATTAACTCTTCAGCATCTGATTAAATACCACAGTTAGTGTTACAAAATAAAACCTGCAATTTCTTTTTAAGGACAGACCATGCCTCTGTGCTCAGACAGCTTTCCAATTCTTTGCAGGCACTCAAAAGTAGAAAAGAGTCATAGCTCTCACTTCCAGCCTAATGCTTTCCTTACACTTCAATGAATGTGTGGAGGAAAGGGCACTTGCATCCCTGCCTGTCTGCCTCAAAGACAGTTGCCTCTCTCTCAGCACATCTACCCAAGCACACTTTTATATCTCCTGCAATGTTAGAGTAATGCAGAAACTCCGAGGGAGGTCACTTGAAAAAGCACAATCTTAACTATAGATGGGTGCAAAGGTTGTTGAAAGTCAGTTTTTTTTACTTCAGTGGGTTTTGAATAATGCCCTGGCACTAGTCAAGCAAAACTCTTTTTGAAGTCACAGATAAGATACAGACATATGTCCCTTTCCAGTGGCTTGAATGTATTTTATTACTACATTAAATGTCAAAACAAATACATTTTGTCTTTGTCACTTAACTAGAGCTGTACTTGACCTAACTTTGCAATTGTCCCCCAAAGAGGAGAAAAGGACCATACATTTGAATAGTCTATTACAGCCTGTTTTGCACTACAAATTAATTAGGTTAATGAAATGCAATGTAATAAGATAAAATCAATTAATTAATTAAAATTTAAGATAAAATTAAGATTCTCATCTCAACTGCAAATTTATAAATTTTGTACAGATTCTCTGACATATTTAAGTTATTCAAATTTCTTAATAGTAATTCAGGCCGTCGAGCTTTGGAAACTAAGAATGTATTTGGGAAATCAAAATCTCAAATACACTTTCATGTCACATATTCCCCTCTGCATATAGCATGGAAAGTTATTGAAAGATAAGAAAAAAAATACATACAAGCTTTGAGCAAACTGAGTGGTGAGAGACTTGGTAAAACTGAAGATTTTGGAATACAAATCTGTTACTTGTTTTCAAGAAGATTTACTGCTAATTCATCTTAATCTCAGTAGTAGTGTCTGTCTTTACTGTTTGGCCAGTGTTGCTCCAATTATAATCATCCTTCTGTTAGATGTTACTTAATCAACTGCTTTTTAGATGACAAAAATTTACAGTTGATTAGACTGAATAGCTGCATTCGTATTTCAAAAGTTTCTAGGAACGGATTATTTCTGTGCTCAAATACCTCTAAATAAAGGATTCTGCAGTCTGAATGTCCTTGGATTTTGAAGTGTTCACTGAAGCAGATAAAGCTAAGTTAAAGAAGCATTTAGTGCTTCAGCACACCAGCTTCAATAATATCTTGTGTTTATATGTGAGCACCCCCATGCACACATTTCTCCCTTTAGCTGCAGTCTATGTCTCTATTTACCACAGTGTATGCAGATTTAAAGTCTAAAGCCAGCACTGGCTTTTCTGAGAACAGACTTGAGACTGCTACGCTATCACCCTCAAAGCCAGTGTTGGCACAATTCAGTCATTAATGACAATTTTGTGTCCTTTCTCCATGAAAGAGGGTTACTTAATCTTCAGCTGGTTATGCTGAACACTGGCTCAGTTTGCTCAGTATTCAGGAGTTCAAATTTCAAACAGCACAGTGATCAGAGTTCATTATCGCCTTAGAACAGATACAACTGGCCAAAAGAACAAGCTCCAAAGAACCAAACTTTTCTCTAAAGCCATGCTGAAGATCAATGAGAACCTCAGCATTCCTCATTAACAAAACCTGAGCTACAGGGACATAAAACCAATCTGAGCCTTTCCTTCCTATCCCTCATAGGGGCTCTGGCAGTCGTGATAATCTTTTAACAAGGGGAAAAAAGAAAGTAACTTGATTCTAACCATTTTTACTAGAGACAGAAAGTTATCAGCAGCATCATTCAGAGTCAAGGCCAAGCAAAACACCTTCCATAAAGTCCTGAGGTCTGTTCTTCCAAGGCAAAAAAATTTAAGGTGCACAAAACCGCAAGCAGCAAGAGCTGAGAAGCCAAAACTAGCATTCTGAAAAGGATGTATCCTTTATGTCGCACAGTATCACACAAAAAAAAGTAATAGGGTTTAAGGAAGTTTTTCTTTTTTTTTCTAGCAGTAGGTTACTTTATACCTACAGGTTTACTTATCTATTAATCATCCAGCTGGCAACACAAGTGTTAGACTGGAAGGATGACTGGTGTGATCCAATATAGCAGCTGTAAAGAATATGAACTTCATGTTCACTTATTCCACGTTCACTTCATTTATTTCATGTTCTAACACAACTGTTTTTTCAATACCCAAAAAAATAAAACTTGATACTTACAAATATAGAGCAATACATCAGAGTATTACAGAGTACTGCAAATATTGTTCACAGTATTGTTGTTGATTTAAATTCTGTTTATTTGTCAGTTCTCAAGGCCCGTAGGAACAAAGGATTCCTGTAATCACAAACACTTATACATTAATGCTTTCATATAAACACAAACACTGAATCACAAAGCTCTTTCTTCTATTTCCCCAAACACAAATATCCAGAAACTTCAGTCACCCTATTTATTACCTAGTACAGCTTTAATCATCTAACCACTATGGTTCTCTCAGTTCCCTCTACCTTTTTATAGCTGAATATAAAAGAAATCAAATAATGCATGAGAATGCAAACTATAAATATCACATCTGCCTGATTTCTTAGATGCTCATGACTTTTTATCTATTTAGCAGAACAATAATCTTATTGATCAATTCTTATGAATTCCAATTCTATTAAATGGTTTTACCTTAGGTTTTACTAGATGAAAGAAAAAACAATCTGTCTAGCAGATCAAGAAAGAAATTTTTATTCATTCCTTCTTAGACAAAAAACCAAAACATTCATTACCTCACCCTTTTATGGGTGCCACTTAAATACCACTATTCTTGCTAAACTTTACAATGCTATCCCTATCCTGCTCTAGCTTTATTGTGTAAATAACAGTGGCTCAACACATTTTCCAGCAGAGATGTGAGTTTCTGGCTAAGAAACATAGAATGTTTCAGCTACTTCAGGCTAATGATCTCTCAAATGCACACTAATATGTTTGATAGAAGTCTCTCAGCATGTGTGCACAGAATGCTTAACATAAGAATAACACTACTGTGGGCAGGGCAAATCGCTGACACCGTCTCAGACTGAGTTAGATGCTGGAGGCACAAATTAAAACTATGAGCTTTCATTTCAGTGGGCTTTGACAGATGGAAGACTGCATCAAATCTCTAATTGTTTAAACCATTAACTCATCTTTCCACCTGCATTATCTCTGCAAAGAGCTCAGCTGGAAGCCTGAAAAT
Source organism: Ammospiza nelsoni (assembly GCF_027579445.1). NCBI lineage: Eukaryota > Metazoa > Chordata > Aves > Passeriformes > Passerellidae > Ammospiza > Ammospiza nelsoni. The sequence goes on from NC_080634.1 coordinate 98,951,512, forward strand.
TGCTGGAATACGGAATTCAGGAGTGTATATTATACTCTAAATAGAAAGTAAACTGTCTTTTTGGGGTAGTCAAACAGTATGTTTATTTGGCTGCAGAATCTGTAAACTGTTTATCTTTATTTTCACATTTTCCTCTCAGTTCTGAAAACTCATGAAATAGCCTTTCAGCCTTCTCACAGAATCAATCTATCAGGGACCACTGCCTTGGCCACTGGGAACAAGAAAGTTGTATTGCAATTCACAGTGAGTTATGATGATGCCCATTTATCTCCACTCCTTGGTAAATGCCACAGCGCATGCAGCTCTAAATTATGCCTGCTGGTCTCTTGACTTTCAGCTGCCGACAAAAAAAACCACCTTCTGTAAGGAGCTGTAAAAAAAAATAAATTATGCCTACATCACAAACTCTTGAAATGCCTTTCCCAGTCATTTCATCCCCCTTGCCCCCCCCACCTTAGGTCTAAAATACATTTTTCACTAAGCCAGCATCAATGCAGGACTCTCCCCTTTCAGGTTACTCTCAGCAGCAATCAGCTCTGTTGTTTTTATAGGGAAGCACCTGTTGTATGCACAGCACTCCCAAGTGCTTGAGAAGAACAGCCTTGGAACTGTGGAGCTCACACTGTAAAAACAAACCTGAAAATTGGAGCTGGAACAGCAAAAGCTATGCATTTACATCCAATTTAACAAGAATGGCCACTGGAAGGCAATGGGACTTTAAGGACAGGAGCTTTGCAAATGGCAGTAGGAATGAGTCATTTGGGGCTTAGAAAGCATAAGCAGAAAAGAAGAAGAACACATTGGGCAAAGAATTTCATTAAGGGGCTGGAGCATCTGCCATATGCAGACAAGTGCAGATACCTGGGACTGATGAGCCTGGAGAAAAATGTTCAGAGGGATCTTACTTATGTTTATAAATATCCACTGAGATGCAATGAAAAGGAGGCAGCCAGGCTCTTCTCTGTCATGCCTATGGACTAAACAAGAGGCCATAAGCACAAATCACAAAACAAGAAATACCAAAACTCTTTTACTGTGAAAATATTGACATAGGCTTCCAAGAGAGGTTGTGGTCTTTACTTACGGAGATACTCAAATTCCAACTGGATGTAGTTCTGGACAACCTTCTCTGGTTGACCCTTCATTAAAAGACGTAAAAGGGTTTTCCAACAACCTCACTGATTCTTTGATAGATTTATAAGAAACAGATCCATAGGTACACAGAATACTGACACTAGTGGAGAGACAGAGACAAAATGTCACATAAAAATTTTTAGAAGGTAAGTTAAGGAGAGGCAGAAAATCTCAACACAGGAATTATGTAAAGATCTGAAAGTTAAATCCAAGAGCAAAGGTCGAGTCAGTGAAGGAATTCAAAACACAACATAGAACCCTTTATTGCTATTTACAAAAAGAACAAACCTCCAGTGCAAAGTTATTACGCTTGAAGTACTTCAGTCAGCCTTGCAGATTATTTTCTTAGGCCAGGTTTTGATAGTATTTCATCTATCCAGTAGTTCTTAAACCCACATATAGCAGTTAGGGAAAGATTGATCAGGAAATTTAATGGTTATTGTAATGCTTTAACCAAGTTAGTTAATCAGTGATATGAAGAGGCAGACTGGGATACAATGTTCATGGACTACTGAAGTTTACAGTCCTGAGGGATATGGGTCTGGCAAAGAATAAGGTCAGGACCCTAAATATTAGGAAAGTAAACTTCCAGCTCTTCAAGATGTTAGTCAACAGAACTCCCTGGGAAAGCTACTCTAAAGGACAAGGGACCAGAAAAGAGCTGGCAGATCTTTAAGGATGTGTTCCATACAGCAAAAGAACTCTCAATCTCCAAGTGTAAAAAATCAAGAAAGGATAGCAAGGGATCTGCATAGATGAGTGGAGACCTTCTGGTCAAGGTAAAGGACAAGAAGGAAATGCACAGGCAGTGGAAGTATGCACACCTATCCTGGCAAGAAGGGTTAGGAAGAAGGCTGAGGTATTCCACATTTTTCCTCTCAGACTCAGAGACAACCTTTTTATCCCCATGCCTCCCAAGTGGATGGGCTGCAAGAGGGGGACTGGAGGAGCAAAGTCAGTCCACCTGTAACCACAGATCAGCCCATAACCACCTGAGGAACTGGAACATGCATGGGCTATGGGACCTGATGAGATGCATTCCAGAGACCTGAGGGAATCGGCTGATGTAGTTGCCATAATTGAAAAGTCATAGCAGTTAAGCATAGGTGAAGATCCAGGTAGCAGGAAAAAGGGAAACACTATACCCAGCTTTGAAAAAGGTAGAAAGAAGGACTCTGGGAACTACTAACCTGCCAGCTTCATCTCTGTGCCTGGGAAATCATGGAACAGATCCTTCTGGAAGCTATGCTAAGGCACATGCAGGATAGGGAGGTGATTTGAGATACACAGCATGGCTTGGTTTAACCAGGCTTTTAACATGGTCTCTCACAACATGCCTCTCTCCAAATTAGAGAGATGGATTTGATAGTTGGACTCCTTGGTAGAAGAGAATGTAGTTGGCTGGTCTCATCTAGAGGGTGGTGTTCCCTAGAGGTCACCAGACCCCTGGGCATCAGTACAGCTTACTGTTGTCATCTGCGGCACAGCAGGACTGAGGGGGCCCTAAGCAAGACCCTCTGCAGATGACACCAAGCTGTGTGGTGTGACTGACATGCCTGATGCCATCCAGAGGGCACTGGACAAGTTAAATGTGGGCCCATGAGAATTTTATGAGTATCAACAAGTGCAAAGTGATGACCTAGGCAAGACCATCCTTTGTATCGATACAGGCTGGGGGATGAAGGGATTGAGAGCTTCCCTATGGAAAAGGACTTAAGGGTAGTGGTGGGTGAAAAGCTGGATATGAGCCCACAGGGTGCACTTGATCAAACTGCATCCTGGGCTGCACCAAATGCAGTCATCAACTGACTGAGGGAGGTGATTCTGTCCCTCTACTCTGCTCCAGTGGGACCCCACCTGGAGTGCTGCTTCCAGCTCTGGGCTCCTCAGCACAGGAAACATGTGCCCCTGTTAGAGCTGGTCCAGAGGTGGGCCACAAAAATGATCAAATGGGAGAAGCACCTCTTCCAGCAGCAAAGCTGACTGACTACCTGCGTTGGAAATAAGCTTATGTTTTAGATGAAATCTATACATTACAGACACTACTTCATCCTGTATATAACCTGTACCTCATAATGCTTTAAAATAATCACTTAGGTAACTCATATCATAACAAATATGATTAGTTGGATGGGAAAAGGAGGAATAAGCCCAAAATAGGTTATATTTGCCTACCTACAGGCCTAACTCATGTGAAAATATTATTTAAAGACAATCTGAAGATGACAAGCATGAATATATTTTTTGTACTATTTTGCCAAACACTTGGCTCTGATGGAAGACTTTAGGCCAGATGCATAAGAAAACTAGATCCATCAGTTTCCAGCTTTAACTGTCTTTCCCCAACCAGACAATAACCTCTGCAGAGATTCTATTTTTAATTCTTCTGCTGAGCCAGCTGTTGGCAACAGAAACTGGGGTTTTATGTAGTCATGTATGGGGAAAAAAGAAGGGAGTGTCTGTTTGTCTGGTTCTCTCCCCAGATAAGCTTTTTACCCCTGTGGTGTCTAGGAATGAGTAGAGCAGATGAGATCCAGGTGCTGGTCCAACAACTGTGTTAAGAAATACTGAGCCCAGCTCAATCCAGCCCACTTTCTTTTTCAGCCTCTCCACTTTGCAGTTCTACTTCCTCATGCCATTGTTTATGAGTCCACCTTTGCATTACTCAGCAAGTCTGACAGGCTGCCAGCAACCTACTGGTAAAGTAAAAGAAATGCTAAATTTTAACTTTCATTGCCTAGACCAAATATGAATGGAACCTCAGTACACAAACAATTCTATAACGTGTACTATCAATCCTAATGAGTGTGTCAATGCAAGTGGAAATATTTATGTGGCTCCTGGGAACGTGGAGGGCTGAAAAGTATGTGTGAAATGCCTCTACACAAACACAGTCTGAATCCATTCACCTTGTCCCAAAATGGCAACAGGGCCACAGCTTTCTAGCAGCACAGTGGCTTCCAACTCCTCCTGTCTGCTACCCCCACTGCATGCACTGGTGTAAAGGCACCTCAGCTGGCCTGTCAGCCAGTTGCCTTCCTAAAGGAACACCCCTTAATCCTTTGAGATAATTCTCTGGTGTTTCCCTGTTGGTTTCTGTTACATTAGGAATCCCTGGCTTGTCTCCGTAAGACTGCAAGTGCATTGCAGTGTGGCCAGCACATTTCAGAGTCACTGGCAGAGGGTCCTCTCGCACATTGTCCCTTCAACCTTCACTTCCCTTCCCACAGGTCACCAGGCACACCTCCTCCCCTATCATAACTAGTTTAAAGCTCTATTAATGAGCCCCTCTGGTTCCCAAGCAGCAACTCTCCTCCCTGAGAAAGGTGAGTCCTTACTGGTACAAGCACGCCTGGTGCTGCACAGACCATTCCATGGTGAAAAAACCCCAAAATTTTGGTGGTGATACCAGCCACAGAACCACGCAGTAATAGACTCAGCCCATCTGTTTCTTCCAATGTTGCTGCCTTCAACTGGAAGTAGAGAGGAAATAGTAACTTGTGCCTCAGATTCCCTTGCCAAACATTCCAAAGTCCTTTTTGATCATCCTTGGACTACATGTTGCCACTTCATCATCTCCTATGTGGAAAATCAGTAATGAGTAGTAGTCTCAGGACCCCTCCAGGGTAGGAAGTTTCCAGGCGGCATCCCTACCCAGGCCCCCAGGAAGGCAGCAGACATTCCCTGCTGGCAATGCTCTCCCTGATGCCCCCCAGGATCCCACTGGCCTCCCTGGCCCCCAGGACCCACTGCTGGCTCATGGACAGATGGCTGTCCACCAGCACCCCCAGCTCCTGCTCCACAGAGCTGCTTTCCAGCAGGTCACTCCAGTCTGTGCTGGCACAGAGGGCTGTTCCTCCCCAGATGCAGGACCCTGCCTTTGCTGAACTTCACACAGTTCTTCCCTGCCCATCCTGTCAAGGTCCTTCTTGAAGGGCTCACAGCGCTCTGGAGTACTGGCCACTCCTCACAGCTTTCTGTTGTCACTTGTGGGAACTCAGCACATCCCTCTGGATGTTCAGAGTTGCCAAGAACCCTCTTGGGGGGCCCGGAGACTCTGGCATATTGCCCAGAACACCTGGTGGCTTGATTTTGATCCTTCTAACGAAGTGCCACCCATGTATGAAGACATGAGAGCCACACAAGTTTGAATGGTGCAAGAATGATGTGTTCACAGGGTGAAAATATAGATTTTAGAATTTTTGGTATGGGGGTTATAGGGACAAGATGGAGGAACCAGGGCGTGTCCAGTCCTTCTTTCTTCTTCTTGTTCTCCATTTTCTGCTGTGAAGTTGGCACTTGGGGATTGGTTTAGAATAGAAGTGCACTGTCTAACATATGTGATAGATATTGGCAATTAAAAATAAACATGATATCCATAGTAGTATAAAAGACAACTCCGCCTCAGGGGCGGTGGAGAGTGCTCGTGGCTACCTTGCTGAACAGATCTGGGCTGGGCAGAGAGAAAAATTTTTTAGATAAGAAATAATAAGCAACCTGAAGACCGGAAAGTGAAGAGTCCAGACTCATTCTTTGGAGCACGGGCTGTCTCAGAAACATCACACGCATCTCGGGGCAGAGACCAAACAGCCAAACCCGAGAGTCACTGAACTTGCTGAGGAGGCATCTGCCCTCTCATCCAAGTCACTGATGAAAAGAGAAACAATACTGGGTCAGTATTGAACCCTGGGGGACACCACAAGTGACAGGCCCTAGCCAGACCCTGTGCCTCATTACATCCCTCTGCGATTTGCCAGTCAGTCAGTTCTCAGTCCATCCGCTCCTTCCTTCCTGAGTTAGTTTTTGAGGATATTGTGAGAAAGTGTCAAAAGCCTGGCTGAAATTGAGGTAGAAATTATCCACTGCATTTCCCCATCCACCCATGCAAGTTGTCTCATTGTAGAAGGCCATCAGGTTGGTCAAGGACTACTCCTGATAATCTACTTGTCATCCACGTGGAGATGGACTTCAGCGTGAGGCACTCCACCACTTTCCCAGGGACTGAGATGAGGCTGACTGGTTGTTAGGTTCCCTAGGTCCTCCTTCTTGCCTCTTCCGAAGGCTGGGCTGACATCTGTTTTCTTCCAGTCCTCAGGCACTTCCCCTGATTGCCACAGGCGTTCAAAGGCGATTGTGTTTGACCTACTTATGGTGTTCACCACGTCTCTCAGCACTCGTGGGTGCATCCCATCAGAGCCCATGGAGTCACAGATGTTAAGGGTTCTCTAACCCAATCCTCCCTAACCAAGGGAAAGTCTTCCTTACAACAAACTCCTTTACCCAGATCTCCTGTGTCAGATATTCCTGAAGGCTGGTCTTGTCAATGAAAACTGATGCAAGGAAGGTTCAGCAACTCTGCCTTCTCCTTGTCCTCTGTTACCACAGTCCCCATTCCATTAATTCCAGATGTGTCTTAGCCTTCCTTGCCTCATTTCTACTCACTCTGACAACCTCTCTGCATTCATTCCAAGTGGCCTGACCCTGCTTCCATCTCCTATGTATTTCCTACTTACCTTGAAGTAATGACATGAGTTCTTCATTCAGGTCTCTTGTCCACTTTGCCCTTTTTCTTGCTCACCAGGATGCATCATTCTTGAACCTTACAGAAGTGATCCTTAAGATCAACTAGCTCTTCTGGACCCCTCTTCCCCACAGGATCTGTTCCCACAGGATTCCTCCAAGAGGACCCCTAAAGAGGCTAAAGCTTGCTCTCCTGAAGTCCACGCTTGCTTGCTGCCCTGCCTCCTTCTTGCCTAACACTGAATTCCACAACCTCATGGTCACTGCAGCCAAGGCTGCCCCCAGCCTTTTATCTCCAGCAAGGCCTTCCATGTTAGTTGTGTAAGGTGGCACACCATTCCTTGTGGAATCTTCCAGCACCTGTCACACTCATACAAACCTCCTCCACCGAGGGGCTGAGAAGAAGTAAAAGGAATTTGCATTTTTAAAAGGTTAACTGAATTCTCTGCATCACTTTGAAAATTTTGGCTAGCTAAAGTAATTGTTTTAACTTTGCATTGCAAAACACAAAAAATCAAAGCCATGCTGAAAAGACAACATTATGCTTAAGTTTAGCTCTGCTAACAATTTGGCCAAGTTTACATTTATTTATTTTCTAAATATGGCAAAGCTGCTTTCTTAAGGAAAATATATTACCTTCCTAAGAAAGAATGAGAAACGTAGGGTAACATAACTGCAAAGCACATTTTAAGTAATTTAAAACTTAAATTATCATTGTTTCGTAATACAATATTAATTTGTAGCATTCTTACACTGGTTTCAAGATACTGATTCAATTTTAAGGCAAAATTCATGTCAGCTTATATACACCTTATGTGGATTCAATAAACTTGTGAGTGACTCAGAGAGATAATCTTATAACCTCTGCCCTGCTTTAAAACCTGGACTACTTTTCTTGTGTGATTCCTTCTTTGTTGGGCAGACACAAACCATTGGAAAACCCTTCCAAGTACTTACTACAGTAGGCTTTGCAACCAAATTTTTTAAAAACTGTATCAGAATCACTATGGAACGAGTGATGGGTCACTATGGAACAAGGCCCTCATGCTTTCCTGAAAAGGCAATTCAGTTAACATGAAATATGTACTTGGTACATCTGTTTGGGGTTTTCAAGAAGAATTTTAAGAATGATAAGATTTCCTTGCAGAAGTGAAATCCTTAGCAGTGTGACACAGCTAATAGGAAATGTTCCATTCCATCATTTTCTTATATTGACACTGTTATACCCTGTATTTTAATACTGATAAAAGCAACCAACTGTTCTGTTTTATTTACCTGCAACAGAACAGTCAAAAAATCAGCCAATTTCCAACCCCTTTTATGTCAAGGGACGCTAGATCAGCAAACGTGTAACTTCATTCTTTAAATGTACACAAGAAATTAATAAGTGTTAAAATCAAGGGTTAGCATCAGCATTTAACATCGACTGCATTATTGAAACAATGCAAAACAATGCTACTTAGATTTAATTCCATTTTCAGTACAACCTTCATGAATAAAAAAGCCTAAATTATTGTTGAAACACATTTTTAGGACCTTTAGGCAAATTTCCAGTGAATGCATCTTCCATGAGATTTATGAACAGTCAGCAACAAATGTGCAATTCCACTTGAGCTGAACTCACTAAAGCTCCCAAATTGTTGCTGCTTCCATCCAGGCACCATACAAAGACCCTTCGACAGGAGAATCAGTTGACAATTAGCCCATTTACCCTTTAGGCTTCCAGGGTTTAAATGCTAGCATGGAAAAGGGCATTAGGAGAGTCACCGTGATTTGTGTCAAGAATACTTTCCAAGAAACTCAGGTTCAAGATAAAAATTAAATGCCCAAACTGAATGAAATACTGAATATTGAAATACCCTGGTACTGTTGGAGGAAGATTTTTTAATTATTGACAGTTTTACTCTGACCAAAAATACTGAAAAAACCACAAATGAGACACCAGTTTCTAGCCAGTGTAAACTTTCTTAAAATGACAGAATTATGTTGGTTTAACTGTGCTTGATACGTATCCTCCAACATGGTTCCTTTGTCCTGAAAGAGTAAATCACTTGGTTTTAATTTTTGATATTTTAATACAGGTTGAGGTTTCCAAATAAAATATAAACAGACACTTTTGAAAACAGGCTAAGAAGAAAAGCACTTAATCTACAGACAAGAGACTGAAAGCAGATAGGTTACATAAATGAGAGAGGAAAAAGCAGACTTACCTTTGAACACTGTTTATGATTCTGGCACCAAGCAAGTGATCCATTGTTCTGAAAGACAAAAGAAATGTACATGAATGATAATATTTCTTTCAGGCTAGACATAATCTCCCTAACATATTTAAATGGAACACACCATGCAGTTCTGCTCAGAAAATGATGATGTGCCACAACGTAAGTACCAATCCTGACTCCTGGTCCCTTTTGTGGAGTTAAAGGCTCACACAAGTGTAAAGTGAACATTAAAAAGTTAGGAAAGCATTTCAGCAGGCAAATTTGGTAGAAAACTGAACAAAGTCGTCTTTCCGTCCATCTTTGTAAACACGTGCTGTCTAGAATTGCTAAGTTGTAGACAAAAGGCAGTACTTGCATTTAAGAAATTGATATAGATTATTAGTGATTCATGAAAAGTCCATTAGTTGCATTTCAATATTGCACAACGTTTAAAACAACTTGTCAAGCAAAGATAATGAACAACCTTTAAGTAAATGGAAAATTCAATTAAAGGCAGTATGAGTTTCCCAAAAGACACTTGTGCCAGTTTTATTTTATATTTTTGATAATAAAGTGTGTTTCCAAGATAAGGAAACAGTATAGCCCTGATTTATCCCAACTGCAGTAAAACAACCAATACAGTATAACATGCAAAATAATAATTTAAGCTAAAGGAAAACACAATAAGAAGAGAAAGAGAAGTATGGAACTGGCACAGGGATAAACAGCAACTTGTTGCTTTTCCCGAGATGTTTCTGAAAGGTCAATTTTGGAAAAAACTCACAGCTCAGAAGTGTATGTTTGTGGTGTTAAAAGATGAAACAAAATAATGATTTACTTTCTGTATGGTGGAAGATTGAAACAACATCAGGAAGACCTAAATGACTGAACAGGAGAAAAGGAGTACAAACCCTGCAATACACCTTAAGATCAGTGTGAGGACATTATATGTATGTATTTCTTCCATCATTTATAAGTCCATTCTCTAGAAACAGAATGGCTGAAGATTCTGGTCAATCTATTGTTCACAATTAGGCTACAATTGTCAGTCTATGAGGGAGTAAAAGGACACCCTTTCACAGGAATTAGGCAAGGTATTCCCATAGGGAATGTGACTGCAGTATTCAGTCACTGTTGGCACCAGCTATACATCTGGAAATCAGTTTCCAAGGAGGAGGAATTCAGGTAGGCCAGAATGCAAAGTACTAATATAGCAGCACAGTATCTTTTTCTCTTTCTCTTTTTTTCTTCTTTATTCTTTTTTTATTAAAGAGTGATACAAATAATGGAATAATATACATATGTTACATATGTTGGTTTCATCTGGCATAATTTCTTCACAATAGCTATAGTCTATGCTTTGGATTTGTGCTGGAAGCAGTGTTGATAACATGGGGATGCTTTTGACACTGCTGAGCAGTGCTTACAAATGCTTACAAACAGCATCAAGGCTTTTCCTGCTCCTCACCCCATCCCACCAGGGAGGGCTGGGGGTGCACAAGGAGCTGGGAGGGGACACAGCAGGGACAGGTGGTCCCAAGTGACCAAAGGGACATTCCATACAATATGGTATCCTACTCAACATATAATGCCAAAGGGAGGAGGAGGAAGGGATGGATATTTGGAGTGATGGTGTTTGTCTTCCCAAATCACCACTATGCATGACAAAGGGGATGGCTGAACATCTGGGAAATAGCAAAAAATTTCCTTACTTTGCTTGTGTGCATGGTTTTGCTTTACCTATTAAACTGTCTTTATCACAAGCCATGAGGTTTTTCTACCTTTACTGCTCTGATACTCTCCCCAGTCCCACCCATGGATCAACTGAGTGAGCATATGCCAAGCTTAGTTGCCAGCTAGCTCTTAACCACAATAATACAAAACGTTTTATGTATAAAACTCACACAGATAAAATAAAAATAAAAATTATTCTCTCAATATACAATTCAGAAGAAGAAACAGATACATTAGAATCATTGTAATGGAGACAACCACCATATTTTTCCAAAGTGCAGCGTTTGTAAGCTTGAATACAGGGATTTGCTACCACAACTATGAAGCCCATGCTTTGAAGCTGGATCTTGCTTTGTGAATGTTTAAAAAGATCATGTTTGTGCATGCCTTCATACAAGTATGTAGTCATTTGTTCACAAAGTTTCCAAGACACGGCGAGTAGGTCAAGGGAAGGGATTGTCCTCTTTTAATCTGCTCTCATGAGCCACACATGGAGAACTGCATGCAGTTCTGGGATCCTCAGGACAAGAAAGTCAGGGATCTGTTGGGGAGGGTCCAGGGAAAGGCCACCAAAATTATCTGAGGATCAGAGCACCTTTCAATAAAGGCTGAGACGTTTGGGGTTGTTCAGCCTGGAGAAGACAATGATTCTCCAGAGAGACCTCATTGCAGCCTTTCATTATATAAAGGGGACTTGCAGGAAAGGCAGAGTGACCAAGGCCTGTAGGGACAGAACAAAGGGCAACAGATGAAAACAGAGAGTGCAGATTTAGATTGGATCATAAAAAGTTTCTTCCCTAGAAAAGGGTGGTAAGATACTGGAACAGGTTGCCCAGAGAAGTCGATGTTCCATCACTAGAACTGTTCAATGACCAACATGATCTCATGGAAGATCCCAGGGCAGGAGGGATGAACTAGATGATCTTTAAAGATCCCTTCCAATTTCCATCATTTTCTGACTTCAATAATCGCCATAGTCAGAATCACAGAGTGGTTTGGCATTCACCACAACTCTTACTCTGAACTTCAGAAAATTCATATGTGTCTTTTTTTCATATGAGCTGAAATGCTAACAATATCTACTCCTCTATTACCAAGAAAGCTATGGAGATAATAAATATAAAGACATACCCACTCTTTTTAACTCCTTTCACTAATTTGCAGTTATTTAGGAGCATTTTAAAACAATCAGTTCATAACATTTAATTTCAATATTTTATTAAAATTTATTTTATCTTCTAGCAGATTACCATGCAATACTACTTAATTTTATAATACCATTTTTATCTGTCATTATGGTAAAATTTAGCTAAAACTGAGATTCAGCATAAGATTAGCTAACTATGAGCATCATATGAGGTCCAAGCCCTTTGGAAAGAGACATAAATAAAAGAAATAAAACTTTAGAATAGCTGTAAATAACATAAGCTAGTGGGAATTCTTTAGTATTCCTCTCAATGCTGTATTAGGATTTATTATTTCCATTTACAAATCTAGCCAGCAGCAATGTTAAAACAATATTTTATGTGCTAGTTTCAATTTATCCCCCTTTCTTCTTCACATAAAATGTGACAGAAGTAGCTGATTGCAATAACAGATCAGTAGCAGCTCACCACTTTGTTTCAGTTATACTACTTTCCACTGAACTAGAAAAAGTAGCTCTGCTTTTAAATTAGATTTGTTACTTGAGACAATAAAGCCATAAATGTCCAGATGTGTGGTTCCCCTACTTGATAATTTCAACATCTACAACTGTTTTCATTTCTCTACTGAAACCGATTAGTACTTGAGTTAAAAAGGAAGTCTATCAAAATGTAAAACTATTGTTTACCAACTTCAACTACATAAAAACTAACATGATGTGAATGATCTTGCATTGTATAAGGAAAAACAAATTCTACAGGCTTCCTTTGAATAGCAAGGTATCAGAGCAAGCACAAACTCAAATGAAGGCTCCCCTCCACTCTGCATCTTAACACATGGTTAATCACAAACATTCAGCTGTGATTATTGCTCGTGCCAGTGTATCTGGCTGAAACCCTAATTTCAAATAATCAGCAATTTGTGTTTTATCTGTAGCATTTTACATGCTCCCACATTCCATTCTCAATTCTCTCATGTCTGGTTTTCTTCAAACCCAATTCTGACTTGACTTATGCCAGTGAGACTTTGACTTCATCTTTAGTGGTGGCTTCAATCTGCAGTGCAGAAATGGCCTCAAGGAAGACTTAAATACCATTTTTCCTACCCATTTATAAGCCTTGCACAGCCTTTCTTCAGGGTAACCTTGAAGCATCCTAATCTGCATGCTGAAGAGAGCAAACTGCACTCCACAGGGCAAACTCCAAGCATCCCATCTTGCCAGGCCTGACCCATCATATGGAAGATGTCAGGCAGAGGAAACTAAAGCAGTCTCCAACAGCACAGAGGAGATGGATTAGAGGAACTCAGGGCTCAGAACCGGAGCCCCACACACTTTGAATCTGCCAGGAAGGAAATGGCAGACAAACTTCAAGAATCAGACCTTCAAAGACCAGGGCTGTTTGACATGTACGAGAAAAAGAGCTTACAAAAGCAAAAACAGGAGAGGGGAAAAAAACTAAAACAAAACAACAGATAAATATTACAAGACTCATAGGATTACAAGACCATACTAAGAGATTCATTCCAGCAAGTACTTGTGCACACTTGATTTCCTTTGTAAAACTACAAATGCCCTTCATCCTTAACAGGTAAGACAAACATCTCTATTCTGTCTTGAAAAAAGGAAAGCTGTGCAGCATCTCTTGTAAAAAAAAAATACACGTAGAGTAGCAAGAAAAATCAATCTTCTTCTACCTACAGTAGGCCCCATGGTGGGGGTGGGGGAAGTTAATAACACTCATAAGCAAGTACAAACTGGTCTTTAGTTGGAGCAATGTCAAAAAAAAACCAAACAACAAAACAGTATCAAATTACTTAATTTGCATCTCTGTCCATAGTTATGTCAGGAGATACAACCCTTCTTTTGAAATGCCAGACATGAGCTATGAAAATTAACTAGCCACTTCATGCTATGACAGCAGCTGCATATCTATTATCAGTTGTGGAAGTCTCTTCTCCCCTGCCCAATCTTCAATCCACATTTGTGTGAAACCACCGTATCTCAGAAGTGGCCTCTCCTGACAACCTCACTGATTCTTTCAAAATAACAAAAAAGCATAGAAATAAACCTTTTAAACAACAGTACCCACTGCAGTAAAATAGAACATCTGAGTAGAAAAATCAGTAACTGCTGCAATGAAGAATTTAAAAAGAGGCTCCCAACATACATTTTCTGTATCCTATCAAAAATCTTAACAGCATGAAGTTAAAAGCAACAGTAAAGTATAACTTGTGTTTAACATACATTTCCTGACTGCATGGTCACTGTGGCACAAATTAATACAGGTACTTATCTATGTCACTGTTGTGTGTCCCCAGGCCCAGCTCTGAAATGTGGAACTAAGGTGAAAAATGGAATCAACAAAATCAAACTGGCATCCCAGCTCCAAATACAAAATATGCACTCAGGAATGAATTTCAGATAAGTCTGTACACTTAGTAGTGAGAGATATCAAAACCAACAGTCAGGAAATGCCAAAGAGAAATTTATTTCTTAAAGCCCTTCTATCAAAACTAAACACAAACTTGTAGTAAATGTATGGGCAGGGGAACCACAGCACCACCTCTCCTGGTCTATGGTATTTAGTTATGGTTTTGTATATAAATAACAGAAACAGATTTTTTCTTTGAAAATAATGCAGGAAAAAGAAAAGAGGACACCCTGTTACACAACACTAGGAACACCTACCCCAGAAGTCTTTCACCAAGTTACAGCAAATTTAAGCCCTTATGCACTTTGAGATGACTCAGCAACAGGCTAGAGAGGAGACTAAAACCTGGCCAGTGAAACCAAACCACTCTGCAGAAATGAGTAGAAAGAGAAATGTAGAAACAGGAGAAACATGGAGCTGCAGGTGGTGAAGGAGAAAGTTATGAAGTTCAAAAGCAAGGTCCACCTCAGAAACAAAACTGGCTCTTTCAAGGGCAACTTACACAAACATATTTTTAGCATTGTTTCTACTACATGCTTGTCCAGTGTATGTCAAATTTGAAGACCATCCACTGGAGAAGCCATGGATAGAAAAAGAACAGTATGAGATTAAAATGGCCATAAAATACAACAAAATAGCAGTAATATTCCAATAGTAATATTCTGGTTCCTTGGCTTCTGTTCAGCAAAAAAAAAAAAAAAAGGAAGGAAATACAAACAACTGAAATTAGTACATTTTCCTCTTTATATAGTTTCTGATTTCACGGTACATTGTATTTTACAGAAATAATTCCCTTAGTAAGGGATTTCTGTTGCCTTATAACGGTTCTAATAAAGAACAAAACTGGAAAAAGTAAGCATCAAATAATAAATTGAATGTTACTATGTAGCTTTGAGCTATTCCCATCTGTTCTGTCAGCAGATCCCAGGAAGAAGAGATCAGCACCTTCCTCTCCATTTCCCTTTTCAGATAGAGAGCAATGAGGTCACCCTTCAGCCTCCTCCTCTCCAAACTAGACAAGCCCAAAGTCCTCAGCCACACTTCTCAGGACATCTTCCAGCCCTGTCACTGGCTTTGTTGCCCTCCTCTGGGAGCATTCAAGGACTTTCACATCCTTATTAAATTGTGGGGCCCAGAACTGCACAGAGCACTCTGGGTGAGGCTGCACCAGTGCTGAATACAGAGGGATAATCACCATTTTGAACAGCTGGTGGTGCTGTGTTTGATGCACTCCAGGATGTGATTTTCCCTCTGGGCTGCTTTGGAACCCTGCTGATTCCCATTCAGCCTGATGCTGATCAGCCACCCCAGATCTTTTTCTGCAGGGCTGCTCTCCAACTCCTCCTCTGCCAGTTTATACTTGTGCCCAGCATTATGCAGAATCCAACATTTTTTACTTGTCAAATTTCATTCTATTAACCACTGCCCAATGTTCTAACCTATCTAGATCCCTGTGCAAGGCCTCACATCCCTCAAAAGAACCAACAGCACCTCCCAATTTGCTATCATCAGCAAATCTGCACTAATGTTGCATTCACCTGCTGCACCCAGAGCACTGATAAATGCATTGAACAGAGCTGGTCTGGAACCAAACCCTGAGGAGCACCAGTGACGGACAGACACCTGCCAGGTGTGCCCCCATTGATTACAACCCTTGAGCCCTGTCCTTCAGCCAGTTCTCCCAGCACACCATGAGCCCACTGATCCCACAGCTGTCCCTGGCATTCCCTGAGCTCATCTTTGGCCATGCCTGAGGCTGTTGATGCTCCTGCACCAGCACCCAGCTCTGCCCAGCCCCCAGAGAGGCCACAGCCTGCAGCGAGGTCACCCCAGCCCTGGGAGCCAGCCCAGGCTCAGACTGACGGACTGAGCTTTAAGGTCCAAAATAACATCTTCATTTCGTCCTGATGTGTAAGTAACGTCCTTAGACTTTATTCTAGTTAGCAAAAGCACAAAGCAAAATTTCAACACCAAAACCAAATAAAGATCACCCGAACAAGAGGAAACAAAAAAGCATATAAAACCTACCAGAACAAAACAAAACAGAACAGCAACAAAAAATACTGCATAGGACTCTAATGTGAGAAAACAAACAGCACTTAGCACCATATTAGTCACACTGTTTAATATATTATTATCAGATAACTTTAGGACTGTGTTATATAAACACATGTAGAAATCCAGCATTAAGCTTGACTATGTACATATATTTCCTCTGCCATCTTTTAATGGCATACAACTCTTAAAAAAAAAACACGAAAAAAAACCAAAACCACCAAGCAGCAGTATCCCAAAAAAAAAAAAGACACTGAGGGCAAAAACACATTTTGGAACAAACACCTGAAGTTATTCTGTTACTGTAACTAACTACTAGAATTCCTCACAACTAAATCAAATATAAAATGCCCTTAGAGGAAGCCATTTTTATAACACAGATGTTTAAACCACAGAAAAGTCAATGCTGGTTACTGGTTAATCCAAAGTAATTAAGTTAAAGAGATGACTGAATGCAAGAAATGCTTGTAAAACTGATCATCCTAAAAATTCCTTCCCTGAATTTGCAACTATAAACCAAAATTAAATTATCACGGGTCACAGTGTGACTCACACTGACACCTAATTTTAAACATCTGGATTTGACACCAGGAAATGGTATCACAAATAATTTTTTAGGAAGTCTTAGTCAGGTTTTCTTTTGGATTTATGCTGACAGTGACATCATCTGTAATTTGCTGGCTCCTATCACAAGATATGCTGGGTCCTCCTGTAGACAGATGGCTACAAATAGAACTATATTGACCTAAACTTTGAGCTGATATTTCCTACTCAGTTTATACAAAGTCAAACTTTATTGCTGTTGCAGACCAAAATATTAAAAGATACAACTTCACATACACCAAAAACAGAAAAAAATAGACCAGAGTAACTAGAAAAGAAATTAAGAAAATCACCAACCATCACCTGTATCGCAACACACAACACTATTTGTTCTCTGGCTGTCATCATTAGTAGGTTCCTAGAAAGACAACCATCAAAATCCAAAATCTATCACCAATGAAGCAGCAAAAGATGGAGATTGGTACTTTTGAAAATAGACTATGCACTGCTTTGATTAAATTTACATCTCTGAGTATGGGACACCTTTCCTCTTTTTAGAGCACTGTCTTCTCAAATGCACAGAAAAACTACTAGATAAACACAAGCTGTAAAAACAAATGAGCACGGGGATCCTTGTGTCTCCACACACTTGTGAGTTATGACTGCCTTCTTGTGGTTTCACAGACTTCACTCTTACCACTTCTAAGACTGATCTCAACTGAGGTCTTATTCTGTTTAGCAGAAGTCTTTACCAATCTGTAAAAGAATCCAGATGCAATAAACTTCACTTCTCCCTGCAACAGGAGGAATTAAACACACAGACACCAACTTGAAGCTATTAAAGTTATATATTGAATCTCACACTATATTTGGGCCAAATTTCAAATACATTTTTTGGGATTAAGTAATCCAGTTCAAGTGAACAGAAACTAGTCTAACAGCATTAATATGGGAAGCAAAAGATAGCTTATCAACTACTTGTTCATAGGCTCTACTTCAAAATCCCCACCCTTTTGAAATGCTAATGCACCTCTTCTGTTGTGTCATAAACTTGATTTTCTATAAATATGAAATAATGAGATAATAAAAGTATGTGCTGGCTCGAGGATGTGACAGAAGTGTAGCCTTGGGAAATTAACACCAAAAGCACAAAATATGTTCTAAAAATGTAATGCTTGCTTATGTAAAATACAACATAAATGTAGATATATACAATCTACTTTGTATTTGAAAAAAATACAACTGGTTCTCAATATACTGTAGGATATTGCATGCTGCTTTGAATGCTGATTTGGTTTTATAACTGAAAACTACAGTCTAATTACTATTCTGTATAATTATAAGATTACTGGTTAGTTGGGTGACTCCCAAAGCATGTGATGTGGTATGTTTATCACAGGCTGCATTTGCCTCCACTGCCTACCAACAGAGCATTCCACAATCACCTACAAACTCCCTAGAAGTCATGTGGACCACAGAAACACATCTATTGAGCAAAACACCTGGGCTTGATGGGCTTGATGTATGCACTACACATATTTCAACTCTCCCCTTTCCTTCAACTAATTCTAGTCTGGTGCCACAGACACAATGCCCATTAGTTGCTAAAGCACATTACATCCCTCTGGATTATCTCTCCCAGTTATGTTAATCCTGAAGAAATTCAGTGCATGAACTCTCAGACTGGTCCATAAAGAGAAAGAAAAGGTGATCATGATATGAAGAGACTCACTCCCAAAACAAACTTTGATCTACATTAAAACACTAATGTGACGTAGTATCTCAGACATTTCTAACATCTCCCAAACACACAAGAGTAGTAATTCAGTGCTTCCTATTAGACTTAATTTTCCTCAAAAGCCACAGTTTCAGAGACAGTGAGGGCAGCTTTCCCTTCTGGACTTGCAAAATGCTTAAGATTCTGTTGTCTCACATCCTTAAGAAACTAATTACACATACACAACAAGAATAACAACCATGCATTTTTATATCAACTAAAATGTCCATTATATATAGGCTAACCATAAAATACACAAACACAGAATAGTCCATGCATGTTGCATTGTCATGGAGTAAGTTCTGATCCCAAAAACTACTAAATGCATTTTACTGCAGCACATACTGGCCATGTGAAGTTTCACTGCATTTTCTCCTATTCTGTTCTGGCAGTATGAGAGGGACATCATTAGAGACCACACTTGTAACTTTGGCAAGAGTATGGATACACACACCTGTCCTTCAAACTTAGCAGCTCTTCAGTGGCCATGTTACTATGACTCAGTCAGGTACCATCAAATTACACATTCACATTCTTGGGCTTAACATATTATCTATTTCCAATATAATGCCATGAAATTCACATGATAAATTTCAGGAATGTATTTCCTTTTTCTTTGGGATGTGTTACCAGTTTACAATTCACTAAATATTTCAAGCCACATCCCCACAAGCTGATGGATACATATATTTTAATTTCCCTTTTAAAGGAACACAAAAATATACAAATTCCATGAAGCACCTCTCTCAACATAGAATATTTGTGACAAGTATCTCCTTATTCCTATTGTCTTGATGTATTACTATAAAACTTTTCCTCTTTGAAGGCAATAAGCCCAATAAACATAATTGCCAATATGAATACTGTGTTTCACTATCTTTTAATACTTTTAAAACATCTAGTAAATTATAATCTCAGCAGTAAAATTTAGCACAAATAACAATCCTACAGATGAAATATGCAGCCTAAAATTTGACCACAACTATTCATTGGTAGCTCCAGAGACCTATTAATATTTGTAACATTTTTTATACAAAAATAATGTTTTGGAGGAATTATTAAAGTACATAGCAAAGCTCTCAAAAGTAAGAAGTGTAAAATTTAACACAGTCCTTGGAAGTCTAAGAGTTGTGTAAACAGTCTTTGGGGATTTTTGTTCCCTTTTCCAAAGAAAAACAAAAATTTTTCACTTCACCTGTCTCAGTGAGTGAAGCACACCTCACCAGACCTGGGATTTCCTAAAAACATTCGCAAAAGAGTTGTGGCCATTCATGAATTAGAGATTTTGTCAAATAAAAATTAGTCTTGGGACTTAAACAGAATAGCCTATCTGAACCAAACCCAAAATATTGTTAGAACTTACACACACACAAAAAAAGTCTTTCACCACAACAGATAAAGCAGCATTTCAGAAAAAAAAAAAGTATTATTTCCCTGATATATTTTAATTATTAATATTTTCATACATCTGCCTTCACTGTAGATGCTGCAGGGAGACAGAAAAGATGTAATGGGTGCAGTTTAATAAGGCCACAATTTATTGCTTCCTCTCCAAAGCACAGCTCAACAAAAATCTTATCAGACAGGTTAACACTCTTCTCTCCATTGCTCCTATTTCTTTGTTCCTTGGCTGTCCCTTCCCAACCCAGCCCTCGCTTCTGCAGAAGGCCAACACACAGGGCTGCCAAATGAAGCCTGTCATAAAGACTGGGAGATGCCAGTGGCCTCTGCTCAGATACCCCACATGCCATCACTTTCTGGACACCCTCCTCCCAGCAGAGTCACACAAGCAGAGGAACTCCTGGTGCCCTTCCCCAGACCAGTCAGTGCTGCTGTCTTTCCCCAGCTCCCAGACCTGCAATCCCTGTTGGTGCTCGTGTGCACACCACATCCTCACTCCTTTCCTGTTTTAAGGAATGGTAACAGATTGCACAACAGCAGAAGTTGCAATGACATTGTGGTGACAATGGATGAAAAACAGACCTCAAGTGAAGGAGCACCCTGAAGGGTGGGTGAGTCTTTCCCATTCCACTTGAAATTTAACACATCTGCTAACCTGATCCTAGCAGAGACCCATTGGCCCTGCAACACTGACAGTACATTCCTGACAGAAACAACCTTTTAATACAAGTTACAATAGATTCTTCCCATTTTCTTAGAGGCTTTTTCCAGTTTAAGAACTATATGCTACAAGAAATGTATATTCCATGGGACAATTGCTGCAGTCCATTGTTCTAGACCACTGTCGCAGACATCTTTTTCACTAAAAATCCTTTCTTTAGGATTTTCCCTTCTGGGAAGCTGAGGCCCCAGAAAAAGAATATAAACAATGGTTATCTGCTGCTGTGGAATGCAACAGGTGGATTCCTGATTGGGCCATCTTGGATGTTTATAATTAATGGCCAATCAAGGACTGAGCTATCTCGGACAGAGTCCGAGAGAGCTGCCTTTGTTATCATTCATTCTTTTCTATTCTTAGCTTAGCTAGGTTCTGAGGAAACCTTTTCCTTTCTTTTTCTTTTAGTATAGTTATAATGTAATAATATGTATCATAAAATAATAAATCAAGCCTTCTGAACATGGAGTCAACATTTTCATCTCTTCCCTCATCCAAAAACCCCTGTGACCATGGTCACAGACCACCTTGCAAGCAACCTAAGACTGTGAAAGGACTGATGAGAGAGAGAAGAAATCAACATTAAATTATACTGATAACAATATACTAAAACTACTCATACAATTCAAGGTGCAGGGGTATTAACTTGATCTTTCTTCACCGACAATCTTCAGTGGAAAATTTATGTTGCTTCATCACATTGCCATAAAATTTCCCACAAACATAAAAGCACTTCATACGTCAGGTTTTCAGAATACAGTCTAACTAACTAATGAAGACATTCCATAAAAGGAAAATAAATCTCCCTTGAAGGCAGAACTGAAGCATTTGTCATTAACACATCTGGTTACCAGAGACGTAGCTGTTATGCAGAACAAGCATTTGCTGACAGGTCCATCATGTTTCAGACCTTCCTGGCACCAGGTGAAAGAGCTAAAAATTAAATCAGGTTAATTTGCATTGAAGTTATTGAAAGGCTTGTAACATGAGAGATGTCAAAGCACAGCCTAAGTCCCTACCCAAGCCACATAATTTTAAAGCCTTCAGTTAATGTAAACAATTGGATATGGAATTTCACAGAATTCCACTGCAGGAATCACACCAGTTGTCAAGCCCAGCATTTGCTTTTTATATCTTTAATCTAAATCAACAGCCACAAAGAAAACCATTGTAATATATATCCTTAAGCTCTAAAATGTGGATGACTGCAGTTAATACCAGTTGTCAATAACCTGTACTATCAGCAGGCATTTTATATTAAGGTTCTGTTTCTTTCTTAAATCACCATTTTCTGCAGAACTGACAAATACTTCTGTTGTTCCTTTTTGGAAAGTTGCTGATACTGGTGGTATGCTCCAGGAATTCTGTCCCAGTTCTAAACTTTCCCTCCATTTTACTAGCCTTGTCACCTGTGTAAAGCAACTAAGAAAGAAAGACAGTGAAGGGGGTTCTGGTACTTCAAGTAGATTGATAATATTCAAGATTCTTTTTCATTGCACTGAGGAGCTCTGCTCGATTTACTTTCTCAGTGGGAAGTTCATGGGTGAGAACAAGTTAACTGAGGCTCGATCTATACCAGATGGATCTCCTAGGTATGACTAAGCATCTTAGAGGCATAAAAATTTGACATCTGCTCCTATTATTAAGAGAACATGCCATGCCTGCTGATGAAACTTAAAGGGATACTTTGGAATCTCTGACAGCACCTGGATACATGGAGTAATAATCAGGAACTGGGCAGTATCTAATCTTTAAAAAAAAAATTGTCTACTGTCTTTAGAGGTACTTAGCTCCAGTTACATTAAATTGCTTCTACCTTCCCTTGTCATCTGAAAGAATCTCTTCTACAAATATTTAAAGGTGCTTTACATCTAGCATATATCTGGCAATTCAGTTTTACTCTGTCCTAATGGCATTGTGTCATTTACTACCACTGAACTGAAAAAAATGTCATGACACAATAAGATGATATTTAACAAATTCAAGTTAATTGCCTTTAAAGAGCATACTGAGAACTTTTTGGGTTTTTTATCTATAAACTGTAAACAGGTATTTCTATTATATTTTCACTGACCTAAGCTTGTTTCCATTGAAACTGTGGGGTGCATTACTATCAAATGCAGAGATATCAGACTCGGGCCAGAAACAAAAACTCGCGAAAAATCCCATCCTAGGCTACTAATTACATGAATGGAAGAATCAATGAGTATCAGTCAGAAATCTGAAAGATCCCCAGTTAAAGTAAACCACATGAGCCTACCCTACATTAATTTGTAAAGCTCTTCAGTTTTTAAAACTAACCAAGTCGTGTTTTCTATTCCAAAACAAAGGCAGCCAGCATATATCCTTTAGGAAACTGTAAATGTTCACTTTTCTACAATTTGGAAAACAGCTAAGGTTAAAGTTAACTTTCAAGTTTAGTTCACACTGCTGCTCTTTTTTTCTACATAAGGACAGTTTTGAACACAGGAAGAAGACTTGAAATAATTATTGTTCTCTGTTCCACATCAATTGCCACTGAAAATTCTGGCTTTGATGCTGTCCAGTGCTCAAACGCACAGGTGTGAATCTATGAATAATCAAAATCTTTTACAAGATGAACTAATATTCTGCATGTGCAGCATGTGTGCATTTCTACTCCACTTGGTCAGTGAGGACCCACTAGACAGAAAACCCATGAAACTTACCAGAAAGCTCCTGTCTTTCACATTGTGTATTCAACTTTTTAACCCAAAGAAAAAATCCAGCAATAAGCTCCTAGCTGTAAAAATCTACATCTTCTTTCCTTATCTATCCTGACAAACACGTCCCATAGCTGCTACTAAGTACTATATGAAGTGACACACTCTTCATTAATTGGATTATTTTTACCTCTTTGTGTCAGTTTGTCTAAGCCCAAATGTTTCTTCCACCTACTGCATATCCACACTGACCAATGTTTGGCTAATTCTTGATCTCAGTTCACAGTTGCATAGAAGGAAATTTCAAAGCAGAAGAAAGCCTCAAGCTCTTTTAGTTCCAGTTCCCTTCCCAAAATTGTTAGGTACAAATTAAATGTCAACATATTATAGACTCTTTGTAACTAATTAAAATGGGGGCAGATAATGGTGTGATTCATTATTGTCTAGTTGTAGTTACACATTAACATGATTTTATTGTTGCCAAAGGAGCTACAACCATCACTTAATCGAAAAAGAAAAAAAAAAAAGCCACACAGTTGAAATAGTTTATACATAGGGAAATGAATTCTGGGGAAGAGAATGACAAATAGTCACTGTATTGAGACATCATCATCATAATAATACATTGTTATCACCCCTTCCTTACTATTTGCTGCTTCACATATCTGTTTGGCCATGTGCTAAATTCAAAGGAAATCCAAAGTCTTACAGAGCAGAGGTCAAAAAAATGAATTTGTAGTGTCTAGGTCCAAAAATGCCCTGAGGCCTGGCTGGAATGTTCCAGTCATTAGCAGTTAGAAAATATGATCAGTTAAATACAAATGACATATTGCTCTATGCTCATGGCCTAAATCACTAGCTGAGAAATCACATTCATGTACATGAACTGAGATTGCTTTTCTTTCTTTTTTTTAATATAAATTACTGTGAAGATAACTTCCCTAAAGAGTAATATATTAAAAAAAGAAAAACAGACCTATGCTTCTAAATTCTCATAAAAATGGCAGGGAGAGTTGAACTACGTTTGCACTAGACTAAATGAGTACATTATTCTCACCCAATCTTCACCAGCAGCCTCAATTTCTGACTGTCTGGATACAAGACATTTGCTCCAAAGCAATTCTATTTCCTTCATATTATCTTTTACAGGATCCATGACAGCTAGATTGCTGAAAAAATAGGCTTCACTACCTTGGCCAGGTCTGCAGTTTCAGCTGTGACCACTTGAGGAATTACAGTGGCAGCAGTTTGTCTGAGCTCTGACATGAAATACCATGTCAGCTAGAACTTTGTTGTGAATTTTCATAATGGCCTTTCCTCTTCAATGAAGACAAAAGGATTTTCAAAACATGTTTACTATATTTCAAAAAAGAAATATTAATTTTGTTAAACCAAGTAAAATTTCAAGCAGCTGAGAAAGGACAGAAATAAAACATGTTCACAAGGAACAGTTACAAACAACTCTTCCTACAGACCCATTACATCTGTTCTCTGCTTCCATAATTCCTTAATTTCAATTAATTGTGTAACAGGAAATTTTACAGTGCGCTCTACTCTCACATAATTTCTCCTTCCAGTATTGCAATCCTGCTAGAGTCCCCCTACCTCCACCTTTCTCCATTCTGAGATTCTGTCCCTTTTCTTGCTTTTCCTATAAGTTCTGAAGACATGTGCTCCTCAGCAATCTCAGCTGCTCATCAGGGGAATCCTGTCCTTTGCAAGCTTGAGACAAGTCTCTTCTTTTTTAAGGAATGTAACTGCATATTTGTGTACATAACTTTGATGTCACATCTCTTTGACAGACTACAGAGACACATTGGTGAAAATGTTATTCACAGAAGACAACAGAAATGCGATTAAAACTTTGGACTGGGGTTGTTCCCCAAATCTGATATTATTTTCAGTGGATAGAATGTGTGCTTCTTTTTAATCAGAAATGAAAAGAACAGTACTCTGCTTTCAAGTTTAAAGGGTCCACTTACCTTTCAACACCCCCAGTTCTTCATCTCGGTGTCCTGAGACCTCTTGGTCATCAAAAGATCGAAAAACAGATACAACTGGAGCTGGAACACCCAGTTCCAAAGCAGAAAGTGGAGTTCACAGCACTCTACTGACTACATGGACCTAGTGTTCACACATGGACCTGCTCCAGCTGAAATCAACAGAAGGCTTTTCATGGACTTCAAAGGTTTTTGAAGTATAAAGCCTTATAAGGCTCAGCTGTGGAAGAGATCAAAAAATGAAGATTCTTGGTGTAAACTCCTGGGCAAGGAGTTTTAGCACAAGGTTTACATTTGCTAGGCACCAGCTACTAAATATCAATACGAATGTGTCTGTCTTCTGTAGGATGCTGCCGATACTCAGTCATTATTCCTACTTTCAATCTTTAAAGACATGGATGCTAATTTATACCACCTCTCTTTTTCTGTTTACAAAAGTTGGCTATGTACTCCAATCCAGCTAGTTGGATAGAGTAAAAATTCACATAGAATGGCCAGTGGAGATGCAGGTCAGAATGTGAAGAACAATTTCTATTGGTAAACACAAATTTAGCACTCAATCTTAAGAAGATGCCCTTTACAAAATGACAAAGGATGAGCATCTGGAAAATCAGTCTGCTTTTCAAGTTGTCTCAGAAATCTAACATTTTGGGGTTTTTTTCCTTATACAACACTTACTAAATCAAACACATTTTAATTAAGTTCAGAGCACTTGTTCATCACAGAGACAACCCATATTCAGACAACAAATAATGCTTTAATAATAGTTTTAATTTGAACACTACCCATCTGAAAAACCTTTTGCTCAGTATTAAGTGACTATATCTTCCAATGGAAAAAGATTTACAGTTTAGAACTGACAGCGTTTTTCTTTGAGAAGTTTTCTAATGCTTTTCAAAAGCAGCATTCCCCCCCCTCACCAACATGACTGTGACATTTAAACTACTCTTTGCTCATATTTTCTATATCTAAAATGTCTGCTTTAAAACCTATTAGTAATCAGTATTGGGTTTATTGCATCTGGTATCCAGCACATTTACCAAATTAACAGCAATTTTAATTTTACAAACATAACCATAAAGAAATTGTTTTCTTTATATATAGGAATACACAAGTAAACATGAGAAAAACATCTTGGCAACTCCTATTGTTCAGTACAATTCCTCACCATCCACTTATATTTTCATACCGTTCACTTGATTTGCATTTAAACTTACACTTGAGACACAGACAAGTATTTTAATTTAGGACAGCAATGAGCAAATCTGAGTAATCAAAGCCTCTAGAAAACAATGACCAGGCCATGTAAACCCCTGCACTCACATCAACTATGCAAGCATCCTCTGAGGGCAAAGACATTTGGGTCTGGTTGTGAGAAAGTGAAAACTCCCACTTAGGGAGGTTCATACCAGACCAGGTTACAACAGCAAAGACTAACTATGGCTCAATTACACAATACAGTGAATAATGCAACTGTTTTCACTAGCTGCAACCATTGTTATTCAAAACAAACCTTTCATTTTCACAGGTTTTACCCAAGATTCTGTTGGATCTGTGCACCTTTTGTTCATGACTGCAGATCTAGATAATCAGGGCACACCAAAAGCCAGAATAATTATCCAGATCATATGCCATATGAACATCAAAAACAGGAGAAGGATTGGGCCTCTAATGAGTTTTGAGAAAAACAAAGTAATGACAAATGCTACAATTTGTCTGTGGAAATAAATTAGGAGCAGTGTGCTTTGCAAGACACATGAAAGTCAGAATTACTTAACACAAGGGTTATTTTTGGAAAGGAGACGAGTACTGAAACAGCAACAAAAGCAGATGGCACACATCCTCACATTTAGAAAAGGTTGTGAACATGTCCCAAGAGAACTAAGCAAACTCAGTGCCTGGGCAGCCTGTCCATTGGAACTGAAACATTCTGGGAATAAGACACCACATAGCTCACTACAGAAGTACCACATATCTTTTCAAAAGATTTAATAAAAACAATTTATAGTTTCAGAATTATTTGAGACAGTTACAATAAATGGTTTCTTCATGATTTCCAGCTTCTCTACAGCAGAGCACAGAGAGACACAAGCATCCTGGACTTTCAGCCTGGCCCTCACTTTCCCAGCTGGGACCCATTGCAGATTATTGCAGGTGCAGTCACTTCAGAGTTACAGGCAATTTGAAGGCAGATGTGCTGGCACTGAGACAACCAGCTTCCTGACTTGTAGGTGAAATCTGGTATTGCTTATCTAGAGGTAATCACTTGCACATTATTTGCTTGCAGATATAAAATCTGAGAACCTTTTATTACTCACTTAAAAGAATTGCCTGTTTTTCTTCAAAAACTTTAGTTGTCCTGAAAGGCAAGAGTCCTTCTACAACACTAAAAACAACCTCCTACCACCATATAGTTATCAGTCATTCAATATAACAAACTTCTAAGGCCTTACTCTTCCCTTTTACAGCTACTAAACACTATGCAACATATGGCTCTATTAGCTTAAAACAATATTTTTCCATACTTTCAAAAACAATTTTGAGTTAGCCTTGGCTCATCTAGCTTAGTACTAATTCCTAAGTACTAAATCATAGTATATTACTATTAGATTTACACTAAATCACATTTACAAGAGGTAATTTCTCTCTAATTTCCTTCCATATATCACAAAACTGGCTTACCACTTGAAGGATGTCTATGTTGTATCAAAATTTTCAGCTACAATTCATCCACTTTACAAGTAAGTCAACATGAACAGAGCACCTCTGTGACCAAGGTCACCCACGGTGTTGCCTGCATGTTTCTAATCAGTGCCCATTTTAACCAGTTTAAACAATCTCTCATGAGCCTGTTCAAGCAGCAATCACAATGGATCACAAAACATGTATACATCTCCATGTACCTGGACTTTCCCCTGATGAATAAAGAAATGGATTTGCTAAGATTCAATTTAATGCTGAGGATTACCCCCTCAAAAAAATTTAAAACTATAGTGAGATGTACCAATATCTAAAAGGATGGAAAAAAAATTGATTTAGCATTGATTAGCATTGTAGTTTTAATGCACTGACAATCATAAATGGTCATATATGAACTCATGCAAGAAAATCTAAATCATGAAAATTAATTTAGAAGCAAGTAACAGGCAGGCATTATATCCTTAAAATGGATATCAGTAAACAGTACTTAGCAGGGATTATATCCTTAAAATGTAGCCAATCCTGTTCTCTGTTCTAGTCACTCCTCCACACCTGGAGTGCTAGGTCCAGTATTGGGCCCCCCATTGCATGGAAAGAGATGGACTTAGTGGAGAGAGCTGAGAAAAGGGATAGTCATATCTCTCACATGAGAAGAGGCTAAAAGAATTGGGAAGGTTTAGTCTGGAATGGAAAAGCCTCATTGATAGTTTCTCATCAATGTTTGTAAGTACCTGATGGGAGAGAGTAAAGAAAATGAAGCCAGACTCTTCTCAGTGAAGCCCAGTAACAGCACAAGAGGCAATGGACACATGTGAAACATGGGAAACTTAATCTGAACATGAGAAAACACCCCTGTTGTTACTGTGAGGGTGGGTAAATGCTAGAACAAGTTGCCAGGAGGAGCTGTTCAGCCTCAGCATACATTCTGTGAGCATATGGCTGTAACCTTCCAGTGACACCACACCACAACCACAGGCAATTTTACTGGCAACTACTCCAAATTCCTAGGACATGTTCTACCACCCTCTCAGCTTTTGACCCAGTAAACAAGACTGACCAGTCCTGTGCCTTAGGTAAATTATCAAGTTGCACATATTACCCAGGAAGACACTTGAGCTTGAGAGGTCTACAACAGATCCCAGCTAAGACAAAGATCAACGAGTCCACAGGTCAAAGTAAAGTTTGCACACCATAACATTTTTAGCCTAAGTAGTTACATTGATCTTCAAGCTCTTATTCACAAAGAAAATTTTAATCATGCCAGTTTTAAAACATGTCTCAGATGGCTGGCAATAGAGATTAAAATCCAAATTGTTTTTTCACTCAACTTGAAAACATAACACTAAAAAGGTCACTGCCATGCCTGGTCCCCCAAAACAGAACAAGTTCATCCACAACTAATATCACAAATGGGAAAGGCTACACCCACAGATAGCAATGCAAGGAGTTTAGTCTCACTCCAGTAAAACAGACAGGTTATGCAGAAAAGCTCTACCAAAACTAATCTGAGAGTTCAGGCCTCTTGTCCAGCTGGCTGTATGAGGTCCTGGTTTATACCCACACCCTTTTCAAAAAAACAAAAAATTTGTGCAGTAACTGATCTCATCTTCATGGGGCTTAACCTATTGTGATAAATGACTATAAAACCAGACTCACAAACTTTGAATACACCAAATTAAAATTTGTACCTTTCTCCTGGAGATCAACTAAAACACTGAGACAGAAACTGCCTTAATAAGAAAATGTTGAGGAAAGAACATGCCCAATGACATCACTGTACAACTTCTGTCCCAAAAATAGTATGCCTTTTTCCACATAGGATTCAGAGTCTTGAGGTTTCTTATGGAGCCAGACACCTTAGTCCTTCCTCTCATTTCAGAGTAGAGGAGGAAAATTGCCCTGCCCATCTTATAAGGGCACTATATTAACACTCAGGCATGCTCTTTTAGATAACAGCCAAATGCACACAATGCTGATTATGGTACAGGACTTCAAGGTTCAAATCTACACCTACTCCTAAGCAGGCCATTTGATGGTAAAGCTCCAGCTTACTGGAAGAGCATTCCTGCCATCCTCCCCTGTTCAGGTGTTTTAGAGAGAATTTTGTCAGAAAAAGAAGCACAGCACTAGGAACTCTGCTTTATCAAGGCACTGACCCAAGAGCATGGACAGGCTACAGTGAATTACTCCCTCATACATGTTTTGCAGCAGTCAAACCCCAAACAGTCAACACCCAAAAGATTTAAAATAAGTACTCTGAACATAAGGCTAAAGAGATGAGCTCTCTTTGCCCTTACTCTTTCTGGTTACAGGTCAATGAATGCTTCACTCTGTCCAGGGGCCTGAGTTACACAGTTGGGATAAAAATGCTTTCTCTCATCTGCAAAATTTCAGAGCAAGCTAAAGCCACTACTGAACACATTCCAGTAAGACAGAAGTGATATGTTGAAGTCTCTTCATTTAGTGATTAAACATAATTCTCTACTGTGGATGAGCATGTAATCAATACATTTTTATATAAAAGAAAAATCCACTATGACCCCTCCTGATTATAATTGTTTTTGATTGCTCAGGATGAAAGGCCTTTGTACTAGCATGCTCTCTGTGAAAGATCATGGCCTGGAAATAGGCCCTAGATATAAAACACACACATTTCATTGGGTCTAGGACCCACGTAGTGCATAACTCCCATAATGATCTCATGTATCCCTTGGTACAACCTCTACATGGAACTTCCTAACACCACCAGAACTGGAAAACCCCCCAGCCATGGAGGTTTTATAGGAATAAGCAGGCATCTGTGTCCCTCCAACAAGTACTCTGAAGATCAAAGATTTTTGATTTAGGTGACTGATTCTTCTTCTAGCCCACATCAATAGTCTACATGGAATAAAAAAATATATTGCTTGACCTATGCTTCACTTCAAATAATTTCTACTGGCATTGTCTACTGACAATGTACATTTAAAATAGGCTTAGAATTGCTTCCCAGGTGTAAATTAACAAATAGGCTTTTTAGAAAGAATACCTCTCTTGAAACTTTAAAAAATAAGGACAGTAAAGCAAAATGGGTGAAACTTCTCTGGGGGGGATCAATTAAAATCCCTTGTGAACACTTAAAAGTTGGAAATACATTAGCTGCCATTCAAACAAGAGCCAGAAGGTACAGAATTAACCCAGACATCCTATTCATACTACCCGATTCTCTTTAAAAAGTTGTTAGTAATGTGATTTTAGTGCCATAAACTACATGAAATTGAGTCTCTGTGAAGTTTTGGGGACATCATCTCTTGCACAGCCTGTCCAGCTGCTGTCCCCCTAACCCCCACCACTGAGGCTGCAGCTAAAGCAGGGCTGAGAAAGGAGTGGGTCAGTCTTTCAATTCTTGCCTAACTGGGAGACACTAGAGTTCCTTCCTGCTCTGATTGGGAAGAGCTAGTGTTTAGTTTGCTTCAAAGGTTGAATCAGATTACAAGATAAGTGGACATCTGAAATGAAAAGAGCTCCAGAAATTGCTACCAGTTGAGATGAAAAGGGGAGGGGAATGGCCAGAAGGAGGGAGCAGAGAAAGGAATGGAACATCATACCCTTTAGCCCACATGGAATTATCTGGCCCAAATGTGCACATCCTACACTGTTTTATCAGTCTCCTGTGAGAACACTGGATGCCTGATGTACTTTAAAACTCTCCTCCTTTTCCTCATTATAAGACAATGGAGAGCTTAACTTTTATAAACGAGAGCACTTTATCTTCCAAACATTACAGTCGTTTCATGTCTAACAGGAGTTTAATCCGTAGTAATTAAGATAAATTACCACATGCTTTAGCAGGTTGAGGTTAAAACTCTGAGATTTTCAATTGATTACAAAAAAAAACAGCCAGTTATCAAGTCCTAACTGAGTAATTCCCTACTTATTTTACTCTAGCTAATTAAAATGTAATCACGATTGTGTGCAGTGTGCATTCTGTCAGCAGTTTTACGTTGAAAAAGAAATTTTGTCAAGAACACACAAAAAAAAAAAAACAAACCCAAGAAAAAAAACCCTTTCGCTGTGAAACTGGCTTGGTCTAAACTGCCTCTTTAGCCACTGAAACTGTAAAACAAGTAAGTTACAACTGCTTGACAACGCAATAAAAAACCCTGACCGCTCTCCGAGATAATGAGCTGTATTAATGGGTATGCTCCTTTCAGGCCATCCCGGGATGCACGGAGCGCTGACAGCGGCCAGGCCAGGCCAGGGCCGCCCCTTCTCCGCTCGGCTCGGGTCGCAAGCCCGGTCCCTTCAACCCAAACCCGGCTGCAGGCACCCAACCAACTCCCTGCTGCCCTTACAACGCGCACACTCCGCTCTCCTTTAACATTCCCTCTGTTTTTGTCTTTTTAAATCGGTTTATCCTGAAATGCCTCTGAGACCTGCCTTTGGTGCCGACACCCTTGCCCCGAACATAACTTCACCCGAGGCGCTCTGCTCGGACGTTCCCGGCGCCTCAGGGACCGGCACGCCGGGGTGAGCGAGCGGCGCGTCCCCGAGGGCCGAGGGCGCTCCCTCCGCTCCGAGCTGCCCTGCCCTTCCCCAAGGGGCTGCGGCTCTGGGGACGGAGAACGGCTCACAGCTCGGAAGGGTTTCCGTCATTTGGATAAATTCGAGGAGGTTTAATATTTGCGCAGTGAAGAACAGGTGGGGAAAGGGAAAGGTGCGCGCGTAACTAGAAGAGGGGGAAGGACGGGCAGACACTCGCTGCTCTTGCACTAGCCGCGCACTGCTTCCAGCTTTCATTTCAAGCCCCGCAGGTCTCCCGCCACTTCAATTCCATTTCTCCCCACTTTATCCCTGTTCGTGCCGTTAGCCAAATATGTGCCTCTCTATCCCAGGCGGAAAAGAAAAAACACAGCGTTACCCCCACCTTCACCTTCCAGGACGTCAGAACCAAGTATAACACGTTCACGATTATCGCTCTTGAAAAACAGGCTCAAACTTTCCCACCGGGCTGGGGAAGCGAGCCACCTGCGGCGGCCGGCTGGCGCACCGGCGCTCAGGCAGGCGGAGCCCGCGGGATCGCCGCCCGCCCTCGGCAGGAGAGCGCACGGCCGGCCCGGGAGCTCCGCGTCGCGCCCGCCCCACCGCCCGGACACCACCGGAGACAACGGCCGGGAGCGCCGGGCACCTGCCAGGAGCCCCAGGACCCGCCAGGCGGGGAGCCCGGCCGGCACCCACAGGCACCGACGGGGCTCAGCGCTGCCGCGGGGCCGTGCCCACCTGCTCGGCGCCTCCAGGTGCTGCCCATCCCCTGGGGCTGCCGTCCCCAAGCTCGCCAACCCCAGCCCCAGTCTCGGCCGTCCTTTCCACCCCCATCCCGCGCTCCGGGAGACACCCGCTCTCCGGACGGTGGCAGAGGCTCCCTGCGCCGTGCCATGCCCCTACCTGGAAATGCTTGAAGAAGGCGGAGATGCGGGTGATCTGGAGGCTCAGGCACCTGGAGGTGCATCTGGCGGCGGCGAAAGCCTCGTCCTGCCTTCGGGCGGCGGCCCCCGGCCCGTCGGGGCTGCCGCAGGCGGCCGTCACCCAGAGGAGCAGGGCGAGGGACACGCCGGGCGCCCTCCGCACCATCGCTCCGCGGGAGAGGAGGGCAGAGGGGCGGCCGGGGGGCTGCGGGCGCCGGGGTGAGCTGGCTGCCGCTCGCTGGGCTGGTGCCGGGCAGCGCCGGGGAAGGACACCTCCGCGCCGCAGAAACTACACAAGAAAGTTCAATCATTCAACTCCCCTCACCCCCGTCCTCCCTCCCGCCCGCCCCGGCCCACGGCCCTCCCCCGGCGGCAGCGGGCGGGCCGATGCCGGCAGAGCCGCGCCATTGGCTGCGCCGAGCGCCGGCGGCGGCGGGCGGGCCCCGGCCGTGCCCGCGGGCAGCGCCGTGCGGCCCCAGCCTGCCCGCCCTCACTGCCTCCCTCCCTGCCGCCCGCACGCCGCCACCTGCGGGCACGGCCGGCCGCGGAGCCGCACGACCTGTCCCCACACACAGGCGTGGGGCTGGCTGGGCGCCAGGGAACACCCTGGTTAAGTCTCTTTTCAAAAATTGATTTTTAAAAGAAGAAATAAAAGGACAGGGAAGCGAGAACGGAGGGAAATCACTTTTTGAAACTGGGTGTTTCTTGCAGAGTAACGCTGCTGTGAGCGCTCGTCCCAAGGTGACACACATACAGGCTCCTCTGAAGAGTTATTTAAAAATGAAAATCTACAAGTCATTAGTGCAAATATCTCTGTGTAATAGGTGCAGAGATTAAAACAGCACCTTGAGCTGTAAAATGGCCCCCATACAGTAAATATCAGCCTAACATCCTTTCCCTCTTGCCGTCGGCTCCGGGGCCGGAGCGTGTGCCGCAGGATGTAGCACAGAGGTTGCCTACCACATTCCTCTCCCTGTGCGCCCTGCGTGCACTCCTCCCGGCTCAAGTATGTGCTGCCAGAAGGAGCCAGTGGATCGTTTCTCACCAGAGCCTGTGGATTGAGCCTCCTGAACTTGAAAATCCCACGGTTGTATGAGCTGAAATAAGCTAAAACTCTTAGGCCATTTCAGGAGTTAGTACTAGGTCAGTTACTATTATAAGTAGTAGTGTGGTGTGGTTACCAAACCCTGTATTAAAAAGGCTTCAGGAGGCATCTTTACTGGAACAAGTTCAAGTATAAGTTGTGTTCACTAAGAAAGTCATCTAAAATCTCATAAAAGTCTGCAAGATCTTCAACCCTTCTGGCTGGTACTAATTTTACAGGGCTATAATTTTTCTACGAATGTTCCTATTTATACAAATGTGAAATAAAAACATATTCCCCAATGTTATTCTCACCAGGCTATATGCATACATCTTTTGTGCACTTGTATATCAGAAATTCAAAGTATAAAAAAGTATAGTGATTTCCTATTTCCAACTAGGAAATCACTTGTCAAATTCTACCCATATATCCTAGCTATAGTTTTAGTGTTTTACCACAAAATTAAGGCACAGATTAAGAAAAGATTTCTTGTCAGAAGTATTGCTAACATACAAACACACCAAAAAGTAAGGCACATTTTAGTTTAGATGCTGCTTTGCAGCTTGTGGTCTCTCTTGTCAGCTGTCAGAAATCTTCACTTGAGAAAAGCCAGCAGGCCAGAGTCAGCCCTGCCAGTGTTACCAAGTGGAGGTGACACTTTGTGCCCTTGGATGCTTGAGGGGGCACAGCTGCCAAAAGGCGAGGTCACCTGCCACATCCTGGCACAGAGGGTGCCCTGCTGTCTGCACTGCTCACCATACTCTGCCAGCTGTTTTGGAAATGCCCTGGTTCATCAAGGGAAACCATCTCAGCTACACCTCCTGAAGGGGCATGGGTTGGACCTGATGATCTTGAAGGTCTCTTCCCACCTAGTCATTCTGTGAATTCTGTCAATTCTGTGTAGCTTCCTCATTTTTGCAGCTGGAATGGTTACCTTTCCTCTTGTAGTGAGCAGACATCATAAGGGGTTCACAAATAAATGCTTTTATTAATTCTGACTGGTATCTCACCATTAGAAAACTGGTTACTTTGCCTGATCCAGCATCTCTATATTCAAAAAGTAAAAACAGCACATGACAGAACAACACATAAATAAATCCACAGTCTTAGCAATGTTATGACAAATAGCGGTGACCCCATTCAGGCCTCAGTATTAACTTCAGGACTTCCCACTTTCTAGCTGAATCTTTTAAATAGTTTCTCTTAAGCCTTGACTAAAACTTTTGCAACTTTTTCCTTGAGTCATGAAAAGAAAATTGCTTTGTTGATTCATAGTGTTTACAGGTACACTGAATGCATTGAACTTTTACCATAGATAATAAGAACTGCCTGGAAAAAAAAAAATGTAACTTTCTGTAAATCAGATGCAAATCTAGAAAAGCTAGAAAATTCAGTAGATATATCGCTTTCATGTTACTACTAATGCCTTTTATGTCATATATATGACATACCCCCAGTTTTAAGTAAAAGGGTATGAACCCTGTTTCTTTTCTTTTAAAAAGTCTGGTAGCAAAGGGCATAGAGCCCTTAATGATTAAAAAGATAGTGAATACACAGTTTGCTCAGTTGCTTTTGTTTGAAAGTTCATGGTTACAGAGATATCAGTGTAGTCACTAAATTCCTTCCCAGTAAGGGCTGACTTGGTTAGCACACAAAAGACTGGCTGTTCACTTCCAGTAAAACTGTAGTCACACAGGTCCTGTTCCCTATGTGGAGATTATGAAACAGGCTCGGTAGCTCAGGAATTTAGAGGTAATTAAAACCCACTAGGTGTCTGCTAGACCAAAGGGATAGATATGGAAGTTTGTAAATATACTCATTTTAAAGATGTTAATAATTTGGCTACAGAATAAAGAAAATTGGAAATAAATGATGTGTACATTTCAACCAACCTGTAAATATAATTATGGTTTTTGACCAGATAAATAGATGCATTAATACATTCATACGTTTTACTCACTCTTTTTTTCTCAATAAATTGCATTACATATTCCTTTTTTATTAGAAATAGTAGAATTAGTGCTAACAAATTTTTGCGAGAGCAGAGTATTAATTTTGTGCTAAAAATATCCGCATTATTTTCCTGCCTGTGCTCCTGAAGAGTCTGACAATGTTCAAATGAGGTTTTCCGCAAGCCAGGGGCTGTTTTTTCACAGGAGACAGCGCCACATGCTGGCATTGCGGGGCGAGAGCCACCGGGCATTGTGCCGGTTCAGTTCTGGTTAATGAGCTGGGTTTAATCGATTCTGAATTAACATAGCTTCATCTGAAAGAATTGCTTCTTACTCTATAGGGAACTGTCAACATCAGGTTCTAATTTCAGGCAAAAAAAAATAAAAGAGATACTGTTAATGTTAAAAATATTTATTGTTTTCATATAAACCACTGTATTTTAGCTCACGGATTTAGTTTATTGTATTGAATCATCCTGATATGCCATTTATTACTCAATTGTCTTTATCTTTAACTGTGTTACATCAAAAATGATCATAGCTCTGGGTACCATATAATCCCCCAAATCCTCTTCAGGAAGTCGGCGTGCAGGGGTGCCTCTCCAAAGTGCCTATGGAGGCCATATGGGGAGTAAAGACAGTGAGCCAGGGATCCATCTGCAGGGCCAGGATCTTGTCAGGACCAGGGAGACACGGTGGGATGGATCCCATGACTGAAGTGCTGCCATGGAAGAATGTTTGTCTTGTAAGAAGGACAGGGGGAGCAGGGGGAGTTGCCCATTGTGAGAGGTCAATTTGGAGCATGGGGAGCTCAGTCTGGGGGTGGATGGAGAAGGGAGATGAACACATAAGGGTTAGGATTAACCCTTATTACCACATAAAAGAGGACAGGTAAAGGTGATATTACATTGGGTGTCTGCCATAGGCCACCTCACTAGGCCCCCAGTTCTTAGGCCCTGGTCCTCATGAGGGACTTCAACCACCCCAACATTGGCTGGAGGGACAAGACAGCAAGGCATAAGCAATCCAGGCACCTGGAGTGTGTTGTTGGTAGCTTCCTCCTCTGAGAGACAAGAGGAGGCAACAAGAACAAGTGATCTGCTGGACTTCATACCAACATGGAAGTGCTTGTTGAGATGTGAAAGTCGAGGGCACTCTTGGTGGCAGACACTATGAGATGTTCAAAATCTTGAGGGCAGGGAGGAGAGGAAAACTGAGTTCAAAGCCCAGCAGAGTATATTTGCCCTTTTCAAAGATCTGTTTGGAAGAATCCTATGAGGTAAGGTCTTGGGGAGAAGAGAGACTCAAAAAAGTAATTTAATATTTAGGGATCACCTTCACCAATCTCAAAGCAGTCCACCCCATGAACAGAAAGGAAGGCAAAAATGCCAGAACTCTGAGGATGAACAAGGAGATCCTAGCAATGCTCAGACGCAGAATGGAAGCATACAGAGGGTGGAAACAAGGAACAGTAAGTGGGAAGAATACAGAAACATTGAGAACCCAGGGATCAAGCTAAAGCTCAAATGGAATTGAATCTGCCCAGAGATTTCAAGAACAAGAAAGGCTTCTATAAGTACATGGGAGACAAATATAAGACTAAGGAAAATATAGGACCATTGCCTAATGAGACAGGGGACTTGATTAAACTGAATGTTGCCTTTGCCCCAGACTTTATTATCATGACCAGCCCTCAGGAATGGCATTTCCAAAGAGCAGGGGGAAGGCTGAAGCAAGGAATATGTCACCTTGTCAGAAGAGGATCAGGTCAGTGAACATAAAAGTAAACTGTCCATGATTAAGTCAATGGAACCTGACAGGATGCACCCACAAGTGTTGAGGGAGCTGGCAGATATCATGGTGAAGCCACTTCTGGTAATCTTTGATCACTCACTGGGAGAAATGCCCAAAGACCGGAGAAAAGCAAATGTGACTTCTATCTTCAGAAAGGCGAAGGAGGACAACCTCAGGAACTGCAGGCCAAGCAGTTTCACTTTGATCCCTGGGAAGGTGATGGAGCAGTTAAGCCAAAAATACATTTTCAGGCACACTTCCTTAATTCTGAACATCTTTAGTGACTTGGCTGGTGGAGTAGGGTGTACCCTGAACAAATTTGCTGATGACACAAAGGAGGGACGAGTGGCTGATAAACCAGTGAGCTGTTCTGCCATCCAGAAAAAGTTCAACAGGTTGGAAAAATGGGCTGTCAGGAATGTCATTAAGTTCAACAAGGGGAAGTAGAAACTCCTGTACCTGGGGAAGAACAGCTCCATACACAGGTATAAATGCTGACGACCACCCATCAGGAAAGCAGCTTGATAGGAAAGGTTCTGGGGGTCCTGGTGGAGTTCAATATGTGCCAGCAAAATGCCCTGACAGAAAAAAAAAAAGAGTGACAGATATTTCTGTCTAGGGTAAAGTATTGCAAGCAGATCCATAGTGGTCATCCTTTCCTCCCCATCAGCACCAGAGAGACAAGGACATAATGGACAGCATCCAGTAAGGGCCCTGAAGATGCTGAAGAAACTGGAGCATCTCTCTTATGAGGGAAGGCAAAGACAACTGAGGCTGTTTGGGCAATAGAAGAGAGCGGGGAACCTTAATGAGTATAAAATCCACAGGGACACTGGCTGTTTTCAATGGTGTCCAGTGACAGGACCAGAGGCAGTGGACACAAATTGAAAACTGAGGAGCTTTCCTGTGAACATCAGGAAACACTTTCTTTCTGTGAGGGTGGTCAAGCACTGATGCAGGTTGCCTAGAGAGGTTGTGACATCTCCATCCTTGAAGATACTCCAAAGGTGTCTGGACCTGGTACTGATCACCTGGCTGTGTCCCTGCTTGGGCAGGGGAGTTCGACCAGATGACTTCCAGATGTCCTTTCAATCCGTCTGTGATTTGAACAGTACAATAACTGAACAAACAAATGTTTTCTCAATTACACTTCCCAAATGGAAAAGAAATTTAAATAAAAATGTTCACTTTAAATGTTTGCCTTGATTCCTGGCCCTAGTCTTCACTGAAGTCTGCAGGTACTTTTTAGAAGTATTTATTTAATGCAGAGGTACAACTATATTTGAGCATGATGGGTCTTTTGAATAACCATGGTCTATTTGTTTTGTAAATGAATTCATTGCCAGAGATTAAAGACATTTTTATATGTCCCAATTACAGTGCATGTTTAGTTCACTAATTCAGGACACACACAAGGAAGGAAATATATATATAAAAGATATAAAATAATTTAGTTAGAGTATTAGGTATATTTTTAACTGTATTAACTGAACGTATAGACTTAATAAAATGTTGGGAGATGGCCAAGTCACCTATAATTTCTTGATTGTTTTCTTGCAAGCAGCAGTTCAACAAAGAAATTGTAATAACTAGAACTCTGCTAGACACCAGTCCTTATTCTTCTTTCTGAGCTTTGAAATCAGTCTATAGTTTCCTATAGTTTTCTGCTGCTCAAGGGAAAATTGGAAATTACCATGGAAAATTAAGGATTTTGAAAGATGCTTCCACAAAACCATTTCTTTTTTCAAGTAAAACAATGGGAGCCAGAACAGACATTGAAAGAATTAATTTGTGCCAGAAGTTATGCCATCTGAGGACAAATGTTAATGCTTGTGAATGGGAGGAGGAGAAATATTTCTTATGGCTTTGAACATTTCTTCAAGGTTTGAATACAACTCCATTCCTTTGGTAAGGACTGCATAGTAAATCTTTTTTCCCCAGGGATTCTCATGGGTGGTCTATATCATTCCTTCTTCATTTGATCCCTGAAGTTAATGACCTTCTCCAACTCCTTCTGAGAAATAGTATTTTGCATAGTCCTAGATCAAGCCTGTGAGTAAATTCAGGAAATCCATCTCTGTGCCTCATAAAGCTGATATTCTTCATTCATAGATTGAGTCCTTATAATAATACTTTCTCCTGGGAGCAATTCAATAGGAATTTTCTGCATCACCACTTCCTCTTGACCAAGGGAAATCAGTAATCGGTAGTACGAATATTAGTAGAGCAGTATCAGTCATAGTGGATGGCAGGATGAAGTGAGGATTCACTGTTCCAAAAATCTCATCATTTGTGTATAAATAAGAGGAAATAGATGTCTATCCAAAGATTTTGAGGAAACAGGAAACCAATTAGCTAATTTTGAATATGTAGTAAGTCTCATATTGCGTGTTTGAGACACACAAGAGCAGTCAGGTCTGTGGAGGGGTTTGAAGCAAAATGATGGGATAGTTTTAGTGAGATTATTCCCAGGTTTAAGAAACATAACAGAAAGCATGAGGATGCTTATTTTAAAATTTAGGAATGAAAAATAATTGCTGATATCATCAGTTGTCTCTAAGAAGGATTGAGTTTTTCAGTGTTGAGCTACAACCTTATGGTCTGTCTTCATGCAGTCCAGAAGAGAAGCAAATTCAGAAATACAAAGAAAGACAAGATAACTCAAA
Source organism: Ammospiza nelsoni (assembly GCF_027579445.1). Classification (NCBI taxonomy): domain Eukaryota; kingdom Metazoa; phylum Chordata; class Aves; order Passeriformes; family Passerellidae; genus Ammospiza; species Ammospiza nelsoni. Next base: position 98,992,488 of record NC_080634.1, read on the forward strand.
CAGAAGGCTTGCCTGCTGCTGGCAAATAAATATTTGCTACTACATCAAGAGCAGAGAAAAGAAGTCACAATGGAAAATGATAGGAGTTTAGCTCCATGGATGAATATAAAGGACCGAATATTAGAGACATTATGCCAAAGAATTCAGATTTAGACAAACTTATTTTCAAGAAGCCAGGATCAACCCCTTAGACTCCAAGATGCTGCTCAAGTGATGATCCTGAATAAGGTTTCATGCACGACACTAAAGAAAGAAGACTAAATGAGATTAATTAGGAAAATGTTGTGCTTGAGACACCCATAAAAAAGGGTCAGGGGCAAACTGCTGTTAGTTGAATGAACATACTTATTTCCTCCCAGGCACTCTCATCTTCTTCAGGGTCACACAGAATAGGGCAAAGCCAACCTTCACTCATTCCAAATCTGTGTCTTCAACTAGTTTGCAAAAATAAGTTTTCCAATAAAAATATATCTTACTGGCATCTTCCCAGCTGCTTCTTGTCACTTCAGTCATTTGATCTGATTTCTGGTTTCAAACAGTCCACAATTCTTCATCTTGTGTTTTGTAAATGCCTTACTTCTGATTGTACTAGAGCATATTTTTAAACAGGCACCCCTCTTTATATCAGGAGAGAAAACAATGTAAAAAGCAGCATATCCTTAGGGAAATTTTTTTCTGTTATTGTCTTAAATTAAGAATGTGTACCTTATTTCTAGTCTGACTGCAGTATTTATTAATGTTTGAACATTGAACTTTTTTTTCCCACCTTTTGGATAGATGAAGACTTCCTTTCACTTTGAAATCCCCCTGAAGACAGGTCAAGATGTATCTGAAGCTAAATCTGGGACACAAGGAGGTTTCCCTGCAGACCACTATTAACTTATTAACTTCTTTTATAAATGAAACAAACTGAAATTTCTTTGTGAAATGTTTGCTGTATTGCAGATTCTGTAAATCTGTTTGTTTCAGAGACTTTCCAACCTTGGGGTGTATAAGGATTGGACATTTTGATTCTAGTAATGCAGTCTAATACCATACAGACGAAATATGGTATCTATAATCTCTTTATTTGTCTTCAATTTATGCAGTTAAGAGCTGGATTAGTCTTAGTCACTATATTTTGCTGGGAGCTCATGTTCAGTTGGTTACTCACCAGACCCCAAAGGCTTTCAGAGACAAAGGCTTTCCAAGAAACATTTGTGTCTGTGAGTGTGACCTACTTTCTGTGTTCCTAGATGCACAATCTTGCATATGGCAGCATTAAAATGCATGATGTTTAAAAATGAATTCAGATTACTGAGTGATTCAGAATTCTGCATATATTATTTATCACTTGAGTCAATAATCATGTCACATGGAAACTTTGTAAAAATTGATTTTATTATGTGTTTCTAATCACCAATGCATAAACTAAATAACACTGAGTCCAGAACAGACAACACTAAACTCATTAATTTGTTAAGATTTTTCATTTCCAATTAGTTTTGGAGAGAGTATAATTATAAAGATATTTTTCTGGTCTACATAGCACTAATGTTTTACACTGGTTGTTACTGAATGTCAAATTTTAGTTAGAAAGTCACATAATAAAAGTGACATGCCCTTGACACTGCCTTTCCTAATCAGATTTGTAATCACCTAAAAAGACAAAATCAGATTTGCTTTTTATGAGTATGAATTTTTTTTACATGCATTTATCAATGTAATTCTTTACTGTACTTTCCATTATTGCTTTTGCCAGGGAAAGACAGACCTATTGATAGACCCTCTTGGGCTTGAAATCCGTCAATGGATGTGTGTGGTGTCTGAAAAATTGTAATAATTCTTTTTAATTAGCCTCACTCCTAAGCAACCACCCAGCCTATTACATGACACATATCAGTTGTCAACTGATTGTCAGCTTCAGGATTTATTTGCAAATTATTTAAGGAAACATCATTCCAGATACCAGAATTGCAACATAATTAATTGATTTAATTACATTTTTTTAAACATATCTAGCTAATAATAATGAAGTCTCTATATTCCTGTTCAATGTCTGCAGTGGCATTTTTTGAATACAAAATAGTTAAAAGAAAGGCATGATATGTAAAAACATTGTGTTCCCTTGAATTAAGAGGAAACCTTTTGATTGAGAGGTTGAGAGGTTGTTGTTTGTGTACTCTGTCCTTCAACTTAAAATAACACCAAAAGTGAAAGAATGAAAAATGACAATAAGTCAATGACTTCAGTAGAAGCTGATCCTTCAAATTCGTTTTTATGGAATTCCCTCTCTAAGATTTTAAATATGGAATAATTAAGAATATTGTTCACAGTCTTTTCTTCAAGGTTAATTGATTTTGAAGTTAATAGGACAATCCATAGCAATTTTTTTGCCTGTGTACCAAATATTTTATTAATTGTACTAAAAATGATTAAGTATGTAACTGTGCTACTGCATGTGCAGACACACACATATGAGGAAAAACTCCTAAGTGTATTGAAGGACTCCAGAAAAGTTGCTTTCTTTGCCTCTTTTCAATTGGTAATAAATTTCAGTGGTGTTTTTCCTTGTACCACTCAGAAGAACAGAGTCTGGTGAAAGTTGTATGACTCTCTGTCATACCAGAACTGAGGGGGATGTGACCAAACACAATATAAACAGGAATATCAGTACTGTGAGAGACAATTGCTCACTTTGAAAATTTAGAAAGGTTTATTAAACCTTAACAAAAATACAACAAAGGACTACATAAGGAAAAAGCTGCAGTGCTGGGAACTGCCCCTTGTGCACACCATGTGCCCAGTTCATCTTCCAGGTGGATGCTCAGTCTTTTGTACCCCTGGGTTTGCACCAGCCAGCCCTGGCCCCTCCCAAAGTCTGTCAGTCAGCTCTTCTTTGCCATTTTATCGATGGAAACTGCTTTCTTGTCACTGGATTGGAGGTCAGGTGTTGCCATGCTGCACCCCCTAAGCACCAAGCTTTTCCATTCCCAGCTGCCCCATGCCAGGGACACCTGTGCAGCTTCTTTGTACCTGTGCTAGACAGCCCAGGCTGTCTGATGGCAACAATACAGGGGGGAAAGGGAGCTGTGGGGAGAACAGAGGACATCTAAACTACAATAACACAACTATACAGCACTAAAGCTTTTCCTAATATTCACACAATAGTTATTTTTTAATTGTGAGAGTCAATAATCTCATTATCCATCTATAAAAGTACTGATATGCACCCTCCAATGTCTTCAAATATTATTTTAAGAAAATACTCCAGTGATCTCTGCTGGTTTGTCAGTCCTCAGCATGTGTTGGTGCCTTCTTCCTTTTCAGGTGCAATGCTTGTTTTATTTCTTGAGATTCCTGTTGGGCCCTTCCTCCATCCTGCCTGAATCCCTTTGGATGGTGGTGCTGCCCTTCATCACATTTACTGTTTTCCCAAATTTGAGGTCGAGGTCACTTGCAACCTGGGTGAAAGTGCACTCCATTACCACCTCAGGTCACTGATAAAGCTGTTGAACCTGACAGCTCGCAGTGCAGAGCCCCGTGGTGTCCTCTTGTCACAGGCAGCCACGTGGAGAGCTCCCCTGGCCACCCATCCCTGACACCCAACAAGATTTTTGCCATATTCCTGTCCAGCCATGGGCTGTGATGGTCTAATTTGGCTCAAAGAAGTAATTAGTTATGGCATAGCTAGACATGTGAAATGAGCCTGTCAAATGTCAAAAATGCATCCCCTATTACTACTAAGCAGAATTCCTTCTGCTTACCTCCAAGGCTAATTTTGAACTGTGGCTCTCAAGCAACACGATTGGTTTGTCTGATTTGTCTTTACAAATGTCACTGAGCAGATGGATTTTGGCAGCTTGTCCAGTATCAGTGTATGTACTTAAGATATTGGGTACTCATCAGGCCTTCAGTAGCAAGAACTATTAGTTATAGGAACTTCCAATTTCTCTTGGCTAAGAGAAAAAAGTCCTTCTTTATTTTTCCCCCACAAAACCTCTGAAAATTTGGTTCAGAGTTTGAAGCAGTCAGAGCTTAATAGGGAAAGAGTGATACAGTGTGGTGGCTGTCCCACAGCATACATTCCAATGCTTTAAACATTTTGTGCAGAGTTGATGCCACTGCATACCCAAATTAAATAGAGAAACAAAGGCTTGTTTACAGCCAGCTGAACTGATCAGAATTCTTTCAGGTAAATGTATGTCATTGAAAAATATGCTTTTATATAGAATGGAAATGTTTTTGAAAGATTTAATTTTAACTAAAATTTTCTAGGTAAAGAGAGCTTTGAAAAGAAAACATGAAGCAGTTAGATACTTACATTAAATAATCTCCTGTTTGGGTTTGTAATTAAGTGTTTTACACAAGGGGGAAAAAAAAAAAAGAGGACCAGTGTTAGAAAAATGCCAGAATCAGTTTAGGGGTTGATTTAAAGAAAAATAAAATATTTCTTTTTTTTTTCTTACTGTCACATGCCAGTAGCAGTGCTGTAGGTGAATATCCTGCTGCTTATATGCCATGAACTAATAATTATAAAAAACCCCCACATAGGATGAATTTTGCAAATCTACCAAATTAACAAAAAAAATATTACTTCAGCTTGTTTTTTCATTTTAGCTAAGCAAAAATTACCTCAAAATTATATGTTTTCCCCATTTCTGTTTCTAGGAGGATTTTTTTAAGGTTTAATTTTAGTTCCAAATCAGAATGAAAACCTTTTTTGAAGTACTACAATTTCAATTTGAATTAGACTGCCAAGAATTTAAAAGGCCTGTCCTTACTCTTATCAAAAACTGTTTCATAGTTTTAATATCTAGGAAAAGACGTATTTGTGTCTGACATTTCTGATGTCCTGGTGATCTGAAGCAAGATGAGGCTCCTCAGAGAATATTTGGGTTTTGTACAACTCTTTAATCTTCTCTAATTTAATTGAGAAGCTGGACTGATACTGCTCTGGGCTGAATGTTTAGCATTTCTTTGGACACTTTTACCCATTTGTATCTGGTCTGTTCACTCTACCTGAAAATATCCTTCCCTACCCACTGCTCACTTAACAAAGTAAATCACAATTTTAATGTTTGTTACTGCAATGACAAATCCTGTTCAATTATATCATGGTCTTGACAGGAAATCCCATTTTTCCTGACCTTCAGATTATTTGTGTAGTTTTCCCACTTGTGTAATGTGCAGCCCTGTTTAATAAGGCCTGTCTGATCATCTGTATTGCTATGAAGACTTTAAAAGCAGAAAGACAATGTGCTCGTCAAATGTTTTATCCCTACCAAAATTCTATGGTTGTCATGGTAACTATGAAAAGGAAGGAGAAAAGGAAAAGTAGGTTCTGATTTTCTTAAAAGATATTATTTCATGGCTTTTTGAAATAATGTTATGAGAAAATGCTGCGCTTTTCTCAGTGCTTTGTAAGGCAAAAAAGAATTGGTCCTAATTTTTACAATCAGAAAAAAAACCCCAAATAATGTTTTATGCTCATTAGAAATGACATCAAATCTTCATTCCATTTCAGTCTTCCTAGCCCAGGGCATTCCTGACAAAATAAAAATCTCAATTCAACCTGTGTATTTTAATAGCAGAAAACCCTTTCATGAGCATTATAGTTTTAGTTTTTGAGAGCTTTTTTATTATGTTTTCCTACCTTCTTGATCACCTTATCATCACAAAGGTGATATTTTTCACTCTCTTAAAATAAATTATAATGACTTTGAGTAAGCTAGATCTCTTCTTAGTGACAAATTACATTGTGTTAAAGGGCTGCATGACAATTTAGGATACAAACCATTCTAAAAACCTATGGATTTTACTGAAGTTTTTTTTTTTTTTTTTTTCAGAATTGGGTAAAGTACCCCTCATTTTCTAATTTACCTAGTTATTCTAAAATAAGCCTAGTCAATGTTAAATGAGTGACAGGATCAGATTGCAAAAGAAAAAGTTTCTTCCCATTTTCAATTTAAGGAAAGCTTTTTCTTTTAAAGTATTCAACTTCCAGTAGTCCATTTATTTTTACATTCAGACATATAGTTTCTTTCTATGTTGAGTCTTTCCATCTCCAAAAACTTCTTGGAAATGGTCATATGAAAAATCTATGCAACTGCTAAATAATTGTACCATTTTGTCACTGTTGAAGAAAAGTTTCAAGAGTCACACTCAGAGTATTTGGAATTTACCTTCATTTTGACATAAAGGGAACTGCAGGGAAACTGTCCTAAAGACACAGGAAGTCGAGCTATAATGGTCTGTATGGTTCTTAGTTTCCACGAAAAACATCTACCAGCGTAGCCCAAAACTGTTTGTGAGCTTCGAATGAGTCATGTGTCTACTTTAACAACTATTGGAGAGGCGTTTTCATGCCAATTTGTTGCATCACACTGGAGATATTTAATTAGTTCTTTGTGGGAAATGGATTTGTAGACAATTCTCAAAGCCTGACAGAAGGCTCACATAGTGTGCATCTGTATGCAAACTCTGAGATAAGAAGTGCTGACTGAGAAATGCCATGGAATAGGACAGACATTGTTGAGAGAGAAATGGAACTAGAAATAAGTTTCAAAAGATGGCCTTGCAACTAAGACTAGATACTTTAGAGAAATGAAACTATAAAAGATACATTGTAGTAGGACCCATGAAGGGTAATTTTAGATTATTTGCTTTAAAGCACTTGCAGTATAGTGTAGCAAAAGCTGATGAACCAAGAAATGCTTGTAATTTATTGTAATTGAGAAATAGCTGGCTTCTGATTGTGATGGCGTGAATTATAACACCTGTATTGTCTCACCCTTCACATGAGACTAAAAGTAGAATAAGTTTTTTAAATGCCTCTCAGTTGCCCCATCTCTGGGTCAAAAAAATGCTTAATCCATCAGTTCCTCTTGGCTTGTTGCTCCCCATTGAACTCAGGAGGATTCAGCCCTTATGTGACAATGGCATACGCTACTGTGACTGAATCTAAGTGAGCCACTTGCCTGGAACACAGTATTTCTGCAATTCCTGTGATACATCTATGTAAAGATTTGATTGAATGATTCAACTCTTTTAAAATTGAGGTATATATTTCCAATAGAAGATGACAGCTTCATCTTTGTGGCCTTTGTGTACCACCTGAGGGAGAAATCCTGTGGAAAACGTGAGATTTGATTGCGCAGCTAAATGCGTTAGCATGATAATAATGAGAAATAGATACAAATACTTGTAAGAGTCATTTTGATTTTTTCAGTTTTGATATTTTTGTAATTCCTAGTTTAGAATGCTTGAACTTATGATTTTAATATCATTGGGTTTAGATGAAGCTTTATGGCATATAGTATATTAATATCTAAAATTCCTTTGCTCACTAGTTGTCCTGTATCTTCAATAAATACTTTTAAATAGAATTTATAAAACATGGATGTAAAATGAAGTACATGACAACATAAGAGTCATATTATAAAGGGGCCTTCTGCAGAAAAACTTGAATCTAGTAATTCCCATCTGATGCAGTTTAAATGTTAATCTAATGCTCTTTGAAGTCTCTGTGTATTGAGAAGCAGGGTACATTATCCCAGGTGAGATTTATCCCCAATATAAGATAATGAAGTTAATATAAGAGCTGACTGTATGAAGAAATAGTTTTGGAGAATATCGTGGGAGCTGAAAAAGGAGCTAGGGCTTTAATATGTGTCACAAAGTACTTCTGTGTGTCTTAGAGATTCTTTGCTGCATGTTCTTCCTACACTGTAGCAAAGCTATTGTCTCTACTCTGAGCATCTTTCCTCCTTTCCCTGCCCACCTCTCCATTTCCAGAACTAAATATACATTTCAGATACTCCAATCCCTGGGATGACGACTGTCTTAGATACACATGCTTCATTAAAAAATTAATTTTTGTTACCAAAAAAAAAATTCTTTGGAACGGTCAGAGACTTGACAAACTTAGGCTTCTCTTCTGCTGAGTTTTCTGCTGTAACCCTGAGCAATTCTTATAACTGTCCTGTGCTTCATTTCCACATCTTCACAAAGAAGCCAACAGTTCTTTCTATTCCACAGAAACTATATGAAGAGAAGTGATGACATACAATGTGAAAAATCTATCCAAGGAAGAGTGATATTCATTTACTTGCTTGTTTAATACATATGTCTATTTTTCAGCTGCTCATTTCTTGTTTTCTTCATAGTCATTGGAAATAAAGAAGTATGTCCAGGGCACAACTTTTCTCATCCTAAAGGCAACATTGAAAATAAGTGAGCTGAGCAATGTGTGTGTTCCTCTCCCCACATTCCTCCTCCATAGGAAATCTCAGGTGTAGGTGTGCAAATGTCTGTAGCTGCAGGTGTTTGGTCAGATTACTCAGTGAAAGAACTCCAAGTTTCTCATAATAAGGAAGTTCTATTGAATTCAAGAGAGTGCTTGCAAGCTGAATCACTGCTTATCACAGAATGAGAGAAAATAATCTGAAAGAGACTTCAGGAGGTCATCAACTCTAAGCTTTTGTCCACAGGCAAAATCAACTGTACCAACTCTGATAGATGTTTACCTACCCTGTCCTTTGCCTTACAGATTTCCATGCAGATAAAGTGTGGGCAGTTACCCAGGCAAAGGTGTACCATCATCTGAGTGTAAGTTAAATGCCCATTACTAAAGTTTTTATCTCTATAAAAGTCATATGTTATAGACATGTAGGAAGATTTAATGTGTTTCAGTATTTTGCTCGTTTATAATGGTGAGGGAGGCAGTGTGGCTTTCTATGCACACCTTGAAAATTCAAACCCAACTGTCACCTGTACTCTTGAGAAAATCTATATAAGATGTTATTTTTTTATCAGAAAAAGAACTGTGGGTTACATTTTCAGCCAGGAGCTCTACTCCTTTTATGCATTCCTATTTACTTTCAAAAAACCAGACATCTCTGCAAATGTCTTTCTGAGAGGTACTTTCTTTTATAAATACTCTTATTGAAGTCATGAGTGTACTTGTAGATTAAATCTCTGCCTATCACAGAAAGAGAGAAAAACAGTCTGAAAGAGACCTCAGGAGGTCTTCTACTCTATGCTTTTGCCCACCGGCAAAATCAACTGCACCTGTCAACTCTGATAGATGCTTACCTGACTTGTCCTTAGAGATTTCCAAAGACTGCAACTCTAAAATCTCTTCAGGCAATCTGTTTGAGTGTTGTCATGATCCATGTTATTAGAAAGTTCTGCATAGTATCTATCTTAAATCTTCCAAGCTGTAATTCAAAACCATTAGTTCAGTTTCCATCCTCTCTAGGCAGGGAGAACTGATTATTTTATTCTTCATTCCTGAAGTATTTTACATTCTTGCAGATCACAACAATACCATCCTTCTTTATCTGTTTTGTTGTTTGTTTTTTTTCTTGAAGCATTCATAGTGGAACAGTTTTTCAGTTCCTCCTTTAGAGGTTTTCAGTTTTGGGTTTTTTTGGAAGTGCTTTTGTCCATGTTTTAAATAGAAAATATAGGGGCATCCTTCCAGTGTTAGTGTATATCAGGTGTGGGTCCCAAGGTTTTGGCATCAGGAAGGAGATACAGGAGTGGCCTCTGTGAGGAGACCAGGGGCTGTCCTGTGCTGGACACAGCAGTTTCCAGCTGGATCTGTAACAAACCAACCAGGAGACAGTGCTGGCTGGTGCCCTTGGCAAAGCACATTTAATGAAGAGCAAAACACCACATAGCAATGAGGAGTGAGGGAAAAAAAAAAAAAAAAAGAGAAAGGAAGGGAAACAGGTACTGGAGCACATTCCCTTGTGGCCTGTGTAACCATGCTGTTCTTTTATTCACACTGCAGCCCATGGAGGACCCAATGTTGGAGCAGGTTTATCCTGAAGGCCTGCAGCCCATGGAGAGGAGCTGTTCCGAACAAGGGAAAAGTATGAGGTGGAAGAAGCAGCAGAGAGAAGCCATTATGCACTGATCACAGTCTCCATCACCATTCCCCACTTTCCTTGCAAAACCTGGTGAGGGAGGAGGTCAAGGCATTGGAAATGAGGAAGCAAAGTTGAATCTGGGGGGGAAAAGTGCCTGGGAGAAAGGTGTTTTATTTTTGTATCTCACCATCTGGTTAAAGTTTTAATTGTTGAAAAATTAAGTTGATTTTTCCAAAACGGAGTTTGTTTTGCTTGTGATACTAATTGGTAAGTGGTCTCCTTATCTTTATCTCCACCCACGAGTGTTTTAAGGTTGTTTATTTCCCTGTCCTACAGAGGAATGGGAGTGAGAGAGCAGCTGGGAGGGTGTCTGGAAGTTACCCAAAATCAACTCACCATATTCCCACTACAGCATAGTCTTAAATATTAAACATTTTCCCTGCTTTTTAAATACATTTTATATATTTAATGTAAAATAAGTCCTTTCCAATCCTATCTTTCTATTGCAACTCCATATCTAAAAAAAAATACAAAATATAATTCAAGCAACTGGACTTTCCTATGCAGAACTCAAAAATTTAAACCAGCCATCTAAAACCCTAAAAGTTCAGATCATCAATGATTTCACCTGCAAGAAGTAAGCCAAACAATGCTACTTATTTTAGTTTAGAAACATTAGTCATTACCAAAAATTAGATTATAAATCCATCCCTCTCTCCCAATGGTTATATTTCTGATTATGTTAATTAAGAAGTCTCAATTAACCAAGATGTTATTTCAGCCATCCATTTAGAAAGGAAATAAAAATGTTCAAAAGAGTAGGAGTTTTTTTTTTTTACTTTATTGCTTTATTTAGTTTAGAAAGAAATTACAAAATTTTAAAGTCAGAAAGAATTTTGCTCATATACCATACCATAATGATAATGGTATTATATTGTTTTAAAAAATAATCTTTCAATACAATTTCGAGTCTAAAATGATGCTGTAAATCTGAAGTTCATTTTAAGCATTTTATCTTAGAAGTATATTGAGATTTCATAAAACAAATAAGAAATTGGGCTACAAAGAAAGAAATTGCCTCATCATTCATCCTTCATAATTAGCATGGTTGGGTTTTATAAATTAATATATGCATTCCTGGCTCTTCTTACTTCAGTGTAATAGTGTTGAGAAAGGTGACAGATTTACAGTGGGGAAAAAAAATTGTAATACAGTTTCTTTCCTGTAAGTTATTTATGACAAGATAGTTAATATGAAGCCCTAGGAAGTGCAATTTGTATGGGTTTATTGATTAAAGTAAAATTATAGCACAGGGACAGTAGAGTAAGGCATATTCTTGAGGAACAGATGATGAACAAGATCTGTGACATAATTTGTGTTTCGGTCTCATCATCAATCTATTGAAATATGTTCCAAAAACTCACAAAAGGCCTAGGTTTCTCCATGACATTTCTGGTGATGTTACAGTCAGCACTTCATAGAACCATGGAATGGTTTGTTTGGAAGGGGCTTTTAAAGGTTATAGACCAACCCTCCACCATGGGCAGGGGCACCATCCGCTACACCATTTTCCTCAAACCCCATTGACTGTGGCCTTGAAGTTTTCCAAGGATGGGGCACCCACAACTCCAGTTTCTTACAACCAACGTTTTTTCCTTATGTCCAATCTAAACCTACTCTGTTCCAGTCTAAAACTGTTGCCCCATGTCCTGTCTCCACAACTCTTCCCTGACCTCAGCACCTGCAGGGCTGTGTCTCTCACATGTTCTCACTCTTGTTTCTCTCACATGTTCCCACTCCCATCTCCTGGCTGCTGTTGACAGCAGTCTCAGTCAGCTTCTTAGATATGTTATCCCAGACATGCTTCCACTGTCCCTGGTGGACTCCCTTGGGCAGCAGCAAGTCCATCTTGGAACTACCTGGCTTTGGGTCCCTCCAACATGGGCAAAGCTCCTTGGGTTCTTCTCACAGAAGTCCCCTCTGCTTCCCCATGCAAGACCAAAACACAAGTACTGTCCAACTTCTCATCCAACAATATCCCCAAGTTCTCTGCAAGGATGGTCTCAATCCTATCATTACCCATTCTGTGCTGGTGATTGCCCTGCCCAGGTGCAGGACCTTGCACTTGGCCTTATTGAATTTCATGCAGGCCCACCTCTCAAACCTCTCAAGGTCCCTCTGGAGGGTATTCCTTCCCTGCAGCATACCAACCACGCAAATCAGCTTGGTGCCATCCACTACTTGAGGAAAAAAATTGTTACAGGATGACAGAATCACAAAATTAGTAGGTTGGAAGGGACCTCTGTGGTTCATGTGGTCCAACATCCCTGCTCCAGCAGGGTCATCCCAGAGCACATTGCGCAGAATTCCATCCAGATGGTTCTTGAATATTTCCTGTAAAGGAGACTCCACATCCTCTCTGGACAACCTGTTCCAGTGCTTGGTCACCCACACAGGAAAGAAGTTCTTCCTCATATTCAGCTGGAACTTCCTGTGCTTCAGTTTCTGCCCATTGCCTCTTGTCCAACTGTTTGGCACTACCAAGCAGAGCCTGGTTCTGTCCTCTTGACATCTCCCTGCAGATACTTAGTGATGAGGTTCTCTCTCAGCTGTCTCTTCTCAAGGCTGAATAGGCCCAGCTACCTCAGCCTTTCCTCATAAGGGGCTCCAGTCTCTCAATCATCCTTCTTGCCCTCCACTGGACCAGCTCCAGGAGCTCCATCTCCCTCCTGTGCTGAGGATCCCAGAGCTGGACACAGCACTCAGATGTGTCCTCAGCAGGGCTGAGCAGAGGGCAGGATCACCTCCCTGCTGGCAATGCTCTCCCTGATGCCCCCCAGGATCCCACTGGCCTCCCTGGCCCCCAGGACCCACTGCTGGCTCATGGACAGATGGCTGTCCACCAGCACCCCCAGCTCCTGCTCCACAGAGCTGCTTTCCAGCAGGTCACTCCAGTCTGTGCTGGCACAGAGGGCTGTTCCTCCCCAGGTGCAGGAAAAAACACTGCATTTGTCTTTGCTAATTTTCAGACTGTTTTTTCCTTGGCTGAACCTGCTGTAGCTGTTTGGTTTTTTTTTTCCATTAGACTGCAGGTGCAGTCTGAGAAGTTCTGTACACTGAAGTGGAGTTTTAGGCTTTAAATGAGTGCATATAAGGTTTTGCCGTTAGTTTCAAAGCCTTTTTTGGTTTGTTGCATTGCTGTTTAACTTATGCCTGACAAAGGAGTATCAAAGAGCATGATATTAAAGAGCATTGAATGTTAAATTATACAACAAATAATTGTGAAATTCTTAATGAAAGCTTTACGGCTGGATTTTTGTTTTTATCACAGAATAAATAGCTTTGCTTTTTTGGAATCATTCCAGTCAGTCCAAAATATTCTCTGAGAGAATTCATTCTGCAAAAAATTATGCCTTCATCCTATATTACTTTAGAAAGCTATTTTTTACCTCAAGCATATATGTCATGATTCTCTGCCATGTTCTGATCTAAGAGCACTTTCACAGGCTCCACTGGGACTCCACTAACTTCACCATTTCAAGTCCATAAAGAAGATTTAAACCAGATCCTATAAATTTGAGTGTTGTACAAATATAATGGTTGTCTGATGGCTACTACTCCACTTCTCTTCATACAGTGTAACTTAGTAAGATGATCTCAGCCAAGGGCAATTTTTTTATGCAGATAGAATCCGAGTCTGGGAGTTAGTAACCTTATTCTCTGTTCCCAGATATGTTTCAGATTTACTGTGCAGCCATAATTAGATGTGATGTTCTGTCTGTGCTTTGGATTGCTGTTTGCACAAGGACAATAATGCTTCTTTACCTTGGACAACCTTTCCAAGATATATGTGTAAAAACTATGTATCTGGTGTTTACTCACCTCTTATTACCTAAGGATAGCATCACCATAGCAGGCATCTATTACAGTAAGATTCCATGACTTTTATCTGTCTTCTGTAGTATTTAGGAGTGCTCATGGATTTTGCTTTTGGAAGGACTTGGTATCTTCCAATGGAAACAACATTATATGCTACAGCTATCACAGCTGCAACATGAGATAGAAACCCATGTTGGAATTTAAGTTTTTGCTTTGTATGCTCCAGGTTTTCTTGTCTAATTATTCATATCTGTCAGTGCTTTCTGCATGTCGAGTGAAATCTTGCATCAAACTGAAAAGTTTTTGATGTGGTGTGTTCCTTTATTGTCTTGTTATAGCCAACATTTAGCTTTCTAGCTTTATATACTTCAACTATCTTTCTAGCTTTATATACTTCATAAAATAATGATGTAAGCATTGCCTAATACAGTTCTGCTCTTGTTCTGTGGATTTTGTTGCGGGTACAGTGATAATTGGTCTCGTCATGTTTCTTTCAGAGTTCTTCACCACATGCTATTCCCAACTATTTCATGATGTATTTTATATTCCTTTCCAGCCAGGCTAATAGGTCTACTCATAATAACCTTTTAAACCTACATAGTGTCTATATTTGGAACTTATATTATTCCTTTTGTCAATATCTCCTCAAGCATACGTTGTGCAAAGAAGCTGCATATCACAGTTAAATACTCAAGCACTTTCTGACTTACCTTTGCCTACATTTATGTTTTTCACTTCCTTCCTTTGGCATTGGTATCCCTACTCTTTTTCCTGCTGTGTACATAATTATCTGTTCTGTTATTGAAATGCACATCAGAAGTCAGCATTTGCAGCGACATTTAAGATTTTGCAAAGTTTTCCTATTCTGCAAATACAGAACAACAACACTGTTTCTGCCACAATGCTTTGGAGGAAAGCCAGTCTTTTGGATGGTGATGACTGGTATTTTATTTTACAGTTCACACAACTGCAGTTCCTACAGTAGCACACCAGAGACAAAAAGCAACTCATAAATATGGACTGCTGCTACCCAGTATGTTTTTATATTCATTACTTTTGATATTTAAGAGTTATGACGTACACATAATAGTTTAATAAATTAAATGGTTCACACTTTTGGGTACCTTTTGTCCTTTGTTCCAATAAGAAAAAAAATTAGATTCTCTGACTTATTAAATGGATTTCATCCTTCAGAGAAGGAGCACCTCTAATGCACAGTGTGCCACAAATCCTTCCTCTCTCTTGCAGTTAGTGAGCTTTGGGAAGATGCCAGACTGGGAGCAGAGGTGCCCAGAGGCAGAAAATCAGATTTACAGTCTGTACACACCACATGTGCAAAAACTGCCCTCAGGCTCTCCTTTGAGGGGTGCAGCTGGCCTTGGACACTCAGAGAGCCTGCAGGAAGGCCTGGAAGCTGTCTTATATGGTGACTCTGCTGGACTTTTGGGACTACAATGGATATCTGCAGCAAAGGCAGAAACTACATAGGGAAGATGGATTACTGAGATAATGTCCCCTACAAAGATTTTATTCCCTTGCCTCTAACCCTCCAAAGTTAAATGCCTTTATCTACAGCACTTAGCCTTCAACTAACAATTCAGTCAGAGCCAGAAGACCATGAACACCAAAGGATGAGATATCTTTTTAAAAAGACATTTTAATAAAGAAGAAATTAGGTAAAGCACAATTGCTATGCCCTTCATAGGATAAATGGGGCAAATGCTGCAGTGGCACAGGCAATCCAGACTATTAGAAATGAAGTTCTGTTCCTACATTGCTGCACATGGTTCTTTATGGTTCCAGTGGAGGAACACGGTAAGCAGCAAGAGCTGAAAGTTCTGCATTTAGTGGATCAGAGACCTTCTGGATAAGGAAGCAATTTCTACTAGTGGAGTGAATACCTTTTATTTGAGCACAAGTTTTGTCATCCCACTCCAGTTGTTCTGACTGATGAAAATATAACAAACTCCTAAGTGCTGATCAAGGTTTATCTAAAGGTCAGGCTGAATTCTTAAAAGAAATCCTGAATCTGTTTGGTATCAAATTATCTGTACAAAAGGCTTCGGACTCTTTCTCATACAGTTACTATTAAAATATGGCCTCAAAACTAAATGAAATAATGTTCAGCTTTGTGTCTGAAACTATTAGAAAAAGAAAACCATAGCAGTAATGGAGGAAAGGATAATCTATCATCTGTTCTTCAAGATGAATGTCATATATTCTCCTTTGCTGTAAAGTAGCTTATGGGATACTGCATTGTCTTCTGCATTTCATTAAGGCACTTTTACAGCAGTCTCTGAAATTCACCTAGAGCTAGTCCTGACAGGGAGTTCTGACCTTTTGATGGCTGTAGTTCTGCCTGTAAAGTAAGCTAATGGTTAACCTCATTCCCAGTGGGCAAGTGTCCATAGTGCAAAGCCCAGCAGTGCTCAGCAAATCTGGGTCAAATCCTCAACTGGTGCAAATCATCATTGGTTCACCAAGTCACTATGCATCAGCTGAAATTTAATTTAGCCTCACTAAAGGCAATAATGAAACTCATATTACTACCAGTGAAACCAGGATTTTACACTTCAGATTCAGCTAATATCAAGTCAAGATAGTAATACTATTATAAAATAAATTTTGAATTTAAATGTGGTAATATGCCACTTAGAGCAGCTAGGTGCTTTCATTTGGAAAGCGCTTCTAGCTCTACTGTGTAATAACAGGGCTTTTGTGCAGAGATCTTTGCATTCGCCCATGCAGCAAATGCTGTGTATGACTTGGGCTCAAACCTGATAAAAAAGGAGATCTTGAACCCTTCTCCCCTGATAACATGTCATGGTGGGGAGCATGAATTTAGTGTCTGGTTGAAATCACACAGAACACATTTTCCAGTGACTGTCTGGCATCTCATCTCTCTGGTTCCTTGGCTGTGACACATCAGTTGAAAAATCAGAGAAAACCTTGCTGCTGCACTTCCTGCTGCACTGGCCAAGTGCCGATGTCCTGGCAGGGCAGCAGGACATGGGGCAAGCCCTCTTCTCTCTCTTCTCTCTCCTCTTCTCTCCTGTCACTGGTGACATTGATTTTGGGATTTAGGTCTTCTCATATAAATGTAGTCTCTTCCCCAACACCTATTTTTTATTACATCTTATCTCTTTGTCTACTGTTGAGCCTCTTCTCCAAACTGTGTTAAGAATTTGCATGGAAACACTTTAACATAAAAGACATGTAAAGTGGCATGGTTTTGAAGTGCTTGACATTTAGTGCTTTCTTCTGCATTTCTGTTCATCTCTTTTTGTTTTCCATAACAACTAGCTCCTTTTCCCTCCAAATGTCATTCTGCCAAACATCTTGAGTCATGACCTTTATGAGTTAGGCAAACTGAGCAACCAGAAATACACAGCCAAAACCAGTAACTTTTAGATGTATGTACATACACAGAATGATGCAGCTGTAGAACACTTACAATGAAGTTTGATTATTTCTATATAGTAGTATAGATCATATCATATCAACTGTTGAAGGGTCTCCAAAATTATATTCACTGCAGCCCACATATGTGCAGGTGATGCATTAGTCTATTTAGAAGTAAGGATGACATAAAATGCTGGATAGTTTTGCATGAAGAGCTTAAAGTATTATCATTATAAATATATTTGATTATATGTAAGTTATACTGAAAATAAATCCATCTTAATTAATATTTCTTCTCTGATTTTAACGGTTCCGGAGACTCAAGCCAGTTGCAATATAATTATGACCAGTTTTTCAAATAAGGACAAAAACTGGAAGCTTTTGCAGGAAAAAAAATAAAACAAACTAATAAAGAAATTACTTTTATAAAATATATCCATTTTCCCCCATAAAGTTTCCCTGATTGATTTGCAGTAAATCAGTACCTAATTTTTTTCAACCAGTAAGAAATATTTTTTATTTTTATTGATTTTTCTTTTTTTTTCTTTATTGCCACTGGATTTAATTTAAAGTATTCTGTGGGATTAGACAGTTTTCTTGTTGAAAAATGGATGAGAATAATTTACTCTTTATAAATTTCCAGTATTGAGAATAATTTGAAATACTATAGAGCTGGAAAAAGGAACAGAAAGATGAAAGTGATGAGTAATTAACATAGATTTCAATGAACTGACAGCAATAAAATTAAGATTGATGTATAAATGTTCCAAGGGTAGATTTCTTTGTTGTGACTGAGAAATAAAACATAAATTTTAGCTCAGACCAAAACCCAAAATTTGTTTAAGAGACTGAAATGACAAATAAAATTAAAAATAGGGGAAAAAATCACTTGTCTATGTGGGTTTTTTTTTCTTTCTAGCTATATCATGGATGTAATAAAATCTATTTCCCTTCTGTACAAATTTTGACTTCAGTGAGATTAATGATATCTTTCTGTTAGGAAAAACAGAACAAAAAAATTTTCAAGAAAAATATATTTTAAAAAAATATATAAAAATACAGTCTACATCAAAGTTATGAAGGGAAACAACCTCTTCCATTAAAATATAAAATCAACTCACAACTAATTACAATTAAGAGTTAAAATAATGTTCACAGGATTATTACACAATATTGCTGATAAATTACATGTAAATACCTGGAATTCCTGCCTTTTCTGATGTATGAATTTCAGGAAGTCCTTAGCAGTCAGTATGTCAGATTTTCTTCTGAGGTACTGCTTTTGGAAAGTAAGGATTCCATCTTCATAATTTCTGATCATCAGATGTCATCTGCTTGAATCCTGCTGGGAATATCTCAGACCTTTAGGACTACCCTAAAAAGGATTTTTATGGTTTAAGGTATATTGCAGACCTTTGTGATCAAGAAAACCAAAACAAAACCAACATCTGATGATCACCACATCACAGTTAAGATCTGACCACTGTCCCAAAATGGAATTTATTCCATATGTACAGAGCACCTGGGCCTGCAGCACATAACCAATATCTGTGACTTAGAAAGCTCAAATCACATATGCTTGAAATAAATGTCAGACAAGAGGAAAAGCACAACTTCATCATTTAATGATAAAACACAAAGCATTCAGGTGCAGCAGGTGCATTTAGCAATCTATCAGTAATTCATTGCCCCAACAAAGCTTGCTTAGTGTAAAAGGTCAGGACCATTCCCTCATGGATTTGTAGGTATTTGCTGGTGACTAATGACAGAACAAAAAAACAGAACATGTTTTTAGCATTGTTGCATTTAAAAGCAAAATTGCATTTTAAGCACATGCATTTCAAACTGTTACATTCTCTCCTTTTTACCTTTCAGGTGACAAGATATGGTATTTTGCAGTCGTTTATTTCTGCAGAAATACAGAGGTGGCTTAGTGTGTTAGATGCTGCACCATACATGTCGTATATCATCTAAGCCATGTCAGAGGCTGTGTCAAGGGCCTCAGCCTAATCTTCCTCTGCATTGCTGAAAGTTAGATGACCTTACCACCCTCAGCAATATGTAATAAAAGTGATAATTCCGCCCACAGTTTCACTTCATATACCAGCTTTTACTTAGATCATGTTATACTTTTTAGGAATTTCCCTGAAAGTATTTTTTCTACAGTATTTAAAATACAAGGCCAAACTGAATTATTACTTTTATTGTTGTTGTTGTTGTATTATCTCAAGGTTGCATTTGATCAAATTCATAAGTAAAATTTAAGTCATTTTTAATAATACTTTTGTGTCCTGAAACACTCATTTCAGTGTTTCAACTTGTTATTTGTAGGTAGAATTAAAATAATTTTCATATGAAAAATGAAACCCATTTCTTCACATTTTAGCTATTTTTTCCTTAATCATTCCTATTTTCTTTTTAATTTGTGCTAATTTTTTTTTGTTTGTTTACTAATTGTTGTTATCTGGATTGAGTGAAATGTGCATAAAATATTATTCTTGCTTTAACACATTCTACATGGTGTTGTTTAGTTTGGCAAAAATAGTTCTAGAACAGAACTGATAGCCAAAAAAAAGATTAGATAATAACTAAAATTGCAAAGCAAGCTGACCTAAAGGAGTCTTGGGATTGAATCTGCTTAAATTAGAAATATTGATGAACATCATGAAAAAAATTCTAATCAAGATATCTGTAGAAAAAAAGAATTTAAAGGTGATTACATAACAAAGTAATCCAAACTTCATGAACATCTGTGTGAAATAATTTACTCTGAACTTGAACTTTGTAAATTATAAATTTTATCCATTCAACTGTTGCTGCCACACTGATTTGAAGACTGAGAAATTCACCTATTATCAGAGGGGTTACATTACAGCCATATTTAGAATAATGAATGCTGTCAGCTTGTTGAGAAGCATAAACCTCCCAACAGTCTTGGGAATTCAAGCTGTGGAACAAAATCTGTTATTGACATTAGTGGAAAAAATTGAGCCTGTGCATTGGTACTTCCAGAGAATTTTACTCTTTCTTAGAATTCCAAAAATAACCAAGCCTTCAGAAGAATCCAGTACCTGTGGAAACTACACTAAGAAAATGTTCCTAATACTGCTTTATATAACACCTTGCAAGTATCCCTAATGATAGAAGCTGTTATTGACAACAATACTAGAGAGATATGAACATAATATTGAAATATCTTCATATCTATTATCTCCTTACTCAGCTGCTTATCATTTTTGCAAAAAGAAGTGATTCCCCTCAGTCAGAGGAAAAATGGAATTTACTAATACATAAACTGCAGTTACATTCCCAGAACCAATCCTTCTCTCAGAGGAGAAAAATGGTATTAATTACACATGCACTCCAGTCGATTTTTAAAGTTATTTTATTCTGAAATTATTTCTGCATTCCCAAAATGCCTAAAGCTATTAAATAAATTTTCCCAGAACTGCATTAATATTCTCTAGTGAAAATGAGGAAGAACTAGTGTTAGCAGTTAGATATATTACCAGAACATAAATACTTCTACTAAGGTAACAGAAATTAAAGAAGTAGTTATAAAAGAAGAGGTGGTACTAGGCAAAATTATCTGTCAAGGCTAAATCTGTCATGGTAGATAAAAAATGTACAAAGGTGTTAAATTCTAGCACAGTACTACGAGTAGGGGGAAAAAAGCAAATTCAGACTCCTGTAGATGTTGATGGCAATGGGAAATACATCTCACTCTTTATGAAGAATGTTGTTTTGTATGTGCAGTACAGTGCAGTCTCCCATGGCACCTCATTCATACAGTTTTTCAGCTACTCAAATCAGCCTTGCAAACTTAACAATTCCATTATTATCTGTCCAAGTCTTGCAGAATTTAAGCGTTTTAAATTAAATTGCTGAAGAGTCCATTTCTGACATGTTTCTAACATGTGTCTAAGTAAAAAAGCTTTCTAACCTTTTTTACTGCATATGGAGTATTAGACATATCCAATAATGTATTTTGTGTTTTTTTGATATTCAATATGAGAAAAAAAAATGGAAGCAAGTCTCTTAAAATATCCCCAGGGATTTGTCATTAAAATCTAGTTAATAGATGGGCATATCTAAAATGCACTTGAGTTGATAAACCATATTTGAATTTAATTAAAATGGGAGGAGGTCCATGTTAAGTAAAATTTTTTATTCCTTATGAAAGATTTAGCAGTTCTTGTCTAAAGCTGATTGGAAAACAATAATACTCAATTTATGATAATAATTGATATATCCTGGCTACATAATCTATAGCATTGGCCCCATCACTGCTGGGGTTTTTCCTGTGTTGTTGGTTCTTTGCTTTAATGCCCTACATCTCTGAACTGTGGGCCATGATAAGCTGCACAGAAGTAATGGTCAGTTCAGTATACCCTCTGCTGCCACACCAGAGTATCTCAGATTCCTCTTTTTTAAGACACTATGCTTAGTCTCCATTTTCTATTCCTTTTTTCCCCTCTAAGTATTACTTACAAGAAGACAAAAGAACTTTGTTGTCATCATGTCTCTTAGAGGTAATGTAAAACTAAGCAGTTTGCAGGGTTTTCCACTAATCTGAAACTGCCAGGACATCAAGATTACAGAAAGGCAGCTGTTGTGTTTCTTTTCTCTTATGAAATTAAAATAAGGTGGGAGAATGATAGTAGTAGAACAAAATACCTAAAATAGATTGCATTATACAGTTATTTTCCCTCTGTTTTGGTTTTTTTTTTTTTTTCCATTGTAGGGCAGATAAAGAGACATTCATATTATTCCTCAAAAACAGTTCATTATAACATGGTGAACAAATGAGTGAATGAGTGAATAGGAAACAGAGACCTTTATGGAAGCATAATCCCAAAGGCGAAATTAAGTTTTATCTAGTTCTATGTTAGGAACTTCTATGTTTATGAAGTTTTTTCCTGACTGAACATTTAGACTCCAAGACATCTTGTCTCTAAAGCCCTCAGGTCTCAATTCACACAGATTATGTTGGAAAGTATTTAGAGAATTTTTGTGGGAAACAACTTTAAATGAGTCTTTCTTATTTTATTAGAACCAAAATCTTTGGAGTCCTCTGGATACACTCAGAGTCAGCTTCTGTAGCAAGCTGAATACTGCTGTCAGTTATAGTTTAGTATTTTTTATATTTTGGAAAATTTGTGCCAGAATTCATTTTTGGTTGAAATTTCTTCTTTGTTTCTGTAACTGTTTATTTTTAACCTCACTGCTTTCCATTCTAAACCTGGAAGACTGTATATTTCTTAACTGTTGTCTCCCTAGGGAACCCCTTTTCTCTTGCTTCTTTGTCACCGTCCCATAAGATATTTTAATAATGAAATTGAAATTACATGGGTTAAAGGAGTTTTAATACCTTTATATTACATATTTTATATTTTAATATATTTAAAATGTAGCCAAAGCTTATTCCAAATAAATGTTTAGAAATTCAACACCAATGCCACTTGCATGCTTTCCTTAGTTTATCCATCAAGTATTTTTTCACTGTGTGCCTTGAAAGTATATAGATGGTTTGTCATTGCCATGAATTTTCATTGCCCATTTCAAATAACAATTACTCCTCACAACTCCCTGATAAAGAAGAAAAATTTTCTCTTGTCCTCTATTAAAAAAAAAAAAAATCATTGTTTTATTACTTCCATTTACAGCTGCAGGTGAGTAGCTAAATTCCATTATCAGCCCTCAGAACATTAACAGCATACTGACAGCCTGGACAGTAACCCCTGATTCCATTTCAGTTTTTCTAACCCATGGCTTTCTAATCATGAAGATTATTCTTCTTATAGGTGTTGAAAACAGAAACTATTTCATTTCAGATGCCTTGAAAATCCTCTGCTATTTCTCTATTTGAAATAACTGAGAAATTTCAAAGGGAGGTGATAGGGAGCTTATAGAGTTGATCCTCAGTTCAACCATTTTACACAGCTGAAACTCAGCTGTAAGTCAACCTATAAAAGTCGCTGACTATGTCCTGTCATGAAACAAGCAGCCACAGTATCTCATCATTCAGGATCTTTCATTAATTGAAGCATCCGTTGTTATTATTTCTCTGCCTTTATTTCTCTATTATGCAGCAAAAAAAAAACAACAAAAAAAACCAAAAAAAAACCAAAACAAGTTAGCCCTTCTAATACACAGAGAAGCATGCAAATAAGAATCAGCATTTTACCTATTCAGAAAGGTACACAGAGAGAAACAGTGCATGCAGAAAGTACAGAAAGGTTTGTTTGGGGTTTTTTGTGTTTTATTTTCCCTTCTCTAAAAAAGTTTATCCACTTTACAAAGTAGGTGAATGACCATACCCATTCTGGATCAGCTGTACTTTCCACTTCATTTATTTTACCCTCTTAACCACAGTTACTGCTGAAAAGAAGTGCCTTAAAACAAAATGGAAGAAAGGCCAAAAAAGTCACCCAGAATGAAAACAAGTTCTTTGAGATGGCAATCCAGTATATGCTTGAAGACCAGGAGTCCAGAGACATTATTCTGTGAGAGAAATTAGAATATTGTTTCTGTACATGAAATATCTTGAGTTTTCTGATGTGAGTCAAATGACACTTACAGGTTATTTTAGGTGTCACTCAGAACCACTTTCAAAAAGCCTGAGGAGCAAACACAGCCGTCTTTGATATAAAATTATGTCAGCATTCCATTTTGGCACTGGTGCGTGACGTGCATGGGGGACTCTCAGCAAAGCCAGGAGACAGACTCTAAAAGACCACCTAACTTTTATTAAACTTGAGTTTTCTCCTCATTCCCTGCTTTAGTCCCCAAACTGCCCCATGAGGAAAGCACACATCCTTCAGCTTCCCTGAGGACAAGGGGTAGCACACAGCGGCACAGTGCAGCTCTGCTGAGATGGAGGTACAGGAACTGTTGCTCTCCTGACTGGGAACCTCAAAGACACCCTCTGGTATGAATTAGTGCAGATGAACAGATAAACAGAAAGAATTAATATTGATTTTCATGTCTACATTCAGAGATGTATAGGTGTGAGCACAGTTGTTTACCCAGGCATCTCTGAGGTTCACAGTGTGAGCTGAGGTGGGTTTGAACAATTTTGTTTGTTTGTTTCAGTGGTCCAGATAGTAGAGCTGGATATTTATGCTAAGAAATTTGGACTAAGATATTAATTACAACATTTCTATATACTGTGAAAAATACATGTTGTCAAATGGCCTGATTTTATTATTTTGTAGGGGTATGTGATTTTGATACAGAATTTTAATAAGCCTCTGATTTAGTGCTACATTATAATTTGTGGTGTACCATTGAAGCAAGAGTAACCCTAAATATAGTTGTCAGTGAAGCTTCACTTTTTTGTAATAGAAAAAAGTGTTTTCTATTCTGTTTATTTTTAAATTAATAATAAAAAATATTATTTGGTGGATTTGGATCTATTTTCTTGGCTTGCAGTCACATTCTACTTAAAATGTTTCATCATTAAAACGTCCTACAAATAGAGTGTGTTAAGTATGGAAGTTTGAAATGTTTTTTTTCCTGCAATATGTAGATGCTGTCAATTTCATATATAATATATGGGGTGACTAAAATATTTACTGAGAATCTTTAATATTTACTGATAATCTGATATTATCAGTAAATAATATCTGATTATTTACTGATAATATAAGTATCAGGTTGTTGCTTTATTTAAGTGGAAGGGGAAGGTTTTCTTTGAGTGTAAGTCAGTGTTGGGAACTGCTGTGAGAGTCAACATTCAGAAAACAAGATAAAATGCAGAAAAAAAATCCCTCTACATCCATATCTACTGGGACTTTTGCCATATTCAAATCTGTCAAAGGGGGGATTGGGGTGGTGGTGTGTTTTTTCATTGATTTTAATGGAAGAAAAAAGAGCTTGTAAGTAAGATTGTGGCAGAGAACAGTAGAAGAGAGCAGTATTTTATGTGTTTCTGTGCTAGGTGACAGCAATACTCAAGGAACACAGAGTAGGAAGAATTGGATTTGCAAGTGCAGCTCATGTACAAATCAAGATCTTCTACAGCATAATGAACTACACATATGTATATTTATGTTATATAGACTAAAACTGAAAGATACCATGGTTTTGTGCCAGCTACAAAAAGAAACCCAACAACATAATTTTGCAATTAAAAAGAGGAAGTGACAGTTTGTTGTTGAAAGATCTTTGGTTGGATATGGAGTACTTTTAATTAAATCTTAAATCAGAAGGAGGAAGATGTTCCTGGTGGCATAAATACAACCGAAAGAAGCTAAGAGTATTATTTTTGGGGGGGGTTTGTTGGGTTCTGGTTCGTTTATTTATTGGTTTGGTGAGGGGTGGGGTGGTGTTTACATGAAGGTGAATTGCATTTCAATTCATTCAAAGATGCAAACCAACTGGAGTGCAAAACTTCAAAAATTGCATAGTGCTACTATGCAGAGGGGGTGGGAGCGGAGGCACTGGGGAATGCACTGTGTTGTTGTACTGGAAAAACAAATGCCAGAAAAATCAGTCCTTGCATCAGGAGAACAAAAATGAAGTTGTGTCAGAACTTCACAGAGTCTCCTGTGGGTGATGCATTACAGATCCCAGAAATACCTTTCCTTTCTAGGCACACAGCACTGTCCTCCATCACCATAACCATGATTGCTGTCACTAAAGCCAGCTTGGTTGTCCCTTAGCCCTTTTAGGGGTGTTTTCCCTTGACCTCAGTGCCAGCTCACTGCTTTGACCAGTCTGTATTTCCTGAAACCATTGATACACCTCATCATTCTTAACAGATAACTCCAGAATTTTAAATTTCTGGATAAATGAGAGGTGCTATTAAACCTCATCTTCTCTTTGCTCTCTCAGTTTTTCTGGAAATAATTTCTAAGCAATTGGATCCTGTAGTCACTTGCCCTTTTGAGAACTGGCTTTGTTAAGTAGAAAAATTGACATTGCTGTAATTCTTAGCCTGTGGAGAGAGATGACCTTACATAAACCTATAAATGTCAAATTCTGGAAAGAATAGAGGCAGATCTGTGGGATAGTTTCAGTCAACTATATATGTTATTTCACAAATTCAGACTAAACATAGAATTGGAAAAAATGCGGTCAAAAAGAATTTGTCTATTAAATCTTATTACTGGAGAGATATAATGTGACACTATGTTTCAATGTGATTATGACATAAAACCTAGCTTGGACTTAATAAAAATAGGATAAAGAGCTAACTTCCTGGGTTCCAGCACCAAACTGGGAGAGAATTTGTAGATTTCTGCTGAATAAAGATGCAAAGTAAGACATTAGCTATTGCAATGAAACAGGAGTGGAATATCTTCCTTTATTGCTCCTGTTTTCTTTTCATGATCAGCAATTGCCTTGATTGTGATGACATGCTTTTGAAGTGTGTAGGGGTAGACAAGAGAAAAGAGGAAAATTTCTTCTATCAGCATGTTGAAGGGAAAGATGAAAAAGTATGTGAAGAACGAGCACATTCAAATTCTTATTGCAGACTATTCAGTCCTTTTCTATCAGTTTCTGAAATATTTCTGTTTATAGCAAAAGTGATAATTTGGGTATTTAATGCAATTAACTTAAACTCTGGCTTGCTTTAACTCATGTTAATCAGAAGAAGTTGCCATAATTACTAGTTTTCAATGTGTCTAATTAAAATTAATTTTCAGACTTAGGTACATGAAATGTTAACTTGACATTTTATACAATTTGACAATATAATACAACTTTGAAGCCCTTTTAAAAATTATTTTTATGGTGATATTTTAAGTTAATTTTATTCCTATAAGAATATGATCTATTGCTGCAGATTATTATAACTAAGGTTTGAAAATATTTTCTGTCTTAAGTATCCAAGTGCTGTTTTATATCCTGAAACACTAGCAATAGAGACCATTTGACCATTTTTTTATTTACTTAAAGTAAACCATTTATCTCTCATCTTTGCTGCTAATTGACTAAAGTGAAAATTCATCTGGAAGGTTTTATGTGTTTGCTGATGACTTTCAGAGAATGCTTATAATTGCCATTCATTGAAATGAGGATGCCATCCATAGTACCAGCAGGTTTTCCCACGCTGTTTCTGACCTGCAGGATCCCTGCTGCTCCACTGTTTGGCTTTTCTTAAGCAAAGACCACCAGTTGTGTTAAATTATTCTGTAGTGTGTGTCTGAGGAATAATGTTGATTTCTGTGCCTGAAATATATCCCTCTCCATTGACATAAGATGACTACATAAATCTTCCATCTAATTTTTTACATGGAAGCTCTATTTTGAAAAGAAAACCTTCTAAAATCTTGCTTCCAAGGAACTTGTTTAATAGAATGTGCTGCATTGCACTTGTTTAGTAGAGCATGCTTGGTTATAAAATGTTTGCTGTATTTCTTCTACTATGTTTGCATAGGAAAAACAGTCACATAGTCAAATAAACTTAAGAACAAGTATCTTCATTAATACAGTTTTACAGAGAGCAGATTTCATCTATTGTTTTTAAAGCTAAAGTGTCTTGACATGGCCAAACCCATGAAAGCCATGTTACAATTTCCATGCTGCTTATAAATCTACTTTAAGTGTTTAGAAAGGATCTGATCTCACATTTGAACTTTTGTCAGTATAAGATAATAACATATACTACTGCTGCTTGTCATTTCTGTCTAATGAATAAATTTGTTTGAAGACACCCATATCACCAAAAAATATAAAAATCCCTATTCCTCCTTTTTAGGAAAACATGATTAGTATAAAGAAATTCATTAAAATTTCTAGGAGGTTATTTAGAGCCTTAAGACTCAATTTCCAAAATAACTGCTTTTTGTTTTCTCATTCAGCATATACTTGCTTATAATAAGTTGTCTAGGTTTTCACAGCTGTTCTGTATTTATAGTCTAAAGGGAAATTCACTTGTCAGGGATGGTATGACAAAGAAATGTTCCATATGTGCATTTTATTCTTAGGTGTATTTTCTTATTAGCCAACAAAATGTCAAGAAATACAGTTTGAAACCATTTAACAGCCCACAAACAGAGCCTGTAGGGTTTTTGGGTTTTTTTTTGTGGCATATCTCAACCAATTGAGAAATGATCTGCAGTTTTGTTAAAGAAGTGTAAAATTTTACTGACCTTTCAGACCTTTTGGGACTCTTCACTCGATTTCTGGAACTCTTGGAGTGGCCAGATGGAAATCATCCACTTCAGTGTGGCAAGGGAGAACTGTAATAAATCTTCTACTTGTCATCAAAATTTTCTGGGCAGCATCTTCAAGACAATGCATGAACTTCTCTGTTTTCTCCTTGTTCTTTCCCAGGATAAAATGTACACTGCATCATAAGGACTTGTAAGGAAACTTTAACCTAATATTCCAAAATTCCCAAAAGCCTGAGGCTCCCCAGCCCTGTTTTCAGGAGGGAAGCTGCAATGAGGAGTGTGTTTCTGGCAGCCTCTGCTGGGATGGCCTCTGTGCCCAGGTTTGCTTTAATGTGTGGGCCAGGCATGGACATAAGTGAAAGTCTTGGTATCATTCTTGCTTTTTGTAGGCACAGAAAATGAGCCAGCATATTACAGCAGAGATGTGCTGATGACAGAGATTCCTAGAGTAAATGGGACCTGGAAAGAATTATTCATGACCTTTGACATTTTTCATATACATCTTTGCCTGTCTAATATATTATCCACAGGAATAAGTTCCTATTGCATTGCCAAAAGGCAGTCATAATGAAAATGGCAGTTTTATTTTAACTTACCTTAGGGCTGCCAGACAAGTAATAATTACTGAGACATTTATTGGTGGATGGTTTTGGTTGGTTTTTTTTTTTTTTTTTTTACTAGAGAGTAATGTAGCAGCAAAATGAATTACACATTATTTGTGTAAGCTATAATAGAATCATCTCTGAACTGACATGTGTCTTGCCAGTTATGAAAGATAAAAAGCATGGCAATATCCACTAGAAAGATCAAACTTTATTTCCTGATTTTCCTTTGACAAAAGATGTGGATTAGATCATTTGATCAAAGTGAAAGCAAGAAGTACAACCCCCCAGAAAGCCACGTTAGCAAGTAATTATCAGGAACCCCAAGGCAAACCAGGTCCCAAATAGCAGACTTCAGTGTTAGGCAAAACTTCTCTATTATCTAAAAATTAGGATTGAGTTGATTTTTCTGCCCTGGTTGTCTCTAATGGCTTTCTCTCCAGAGATGTTTATCTTCCATTACAGTCAATAAATAAAATCTAAGCAAGCAAAAGAAAAAGGCTGAAATTAGGTGAGATGAATCTCACTTCAGCTCTCAAGAACCTAAGGGCTCTCTAGCTGCCTTTCTCCTGGGACTGGTACTGGACTATGGCATTAAAATGTGATCCCTGCAATTATGTTGAATGAACAAATGTCATCAGTGCATAGTGGAGAATAAATAACTATTTACAGTAATAGGTAATATTTCTGCTGCCTGGTAATGTTCTACATGGAAAGCTATCTTCTTGTAGTAGATAGCGTAGCACTAAACATCGTTAGTGCCCAGTACTGAGAAAAGGTACTTGTGTAAAGAAATGTTTGGATATTTTTGCCACTCTCTGCCTAGAATGAATGTAATTTACAAACAGCATTGCCAAAATAATCTCTACTTGTATGAATTAAGCTGCGAAAAACTCAGTTTTATTGAGCTGTCTCCTTCCAATTATTTATTACTACTGAAACCAATTAAATAATACATTTAAGCTTTTGCAGTTTATCTATAACCATATCTCTGCTGTTAATAGGCTCCACAATAAAACATCCCAGATATACCAGTTACAAGCACAGCTCAAGATTCCTAAAAACCATATTTTTATTTGGTATCATACACAATGCTGGTGGAAGTGTATCAGAGAAGAGTAATTTTCCAAGCATTTAGGAACATGTCAAGAGAAATAGCTAGAAGTGTTTAGATTAAACATTTAAGTTACAGCTTGCTTAAGTAAGTGGCTGAAAGTTTTATTGGACTGCAGCAGTTATGATGCAAAAAAACCTCACAAACTCCTTGCTTCCTTAAGAATTACTCTATAAACTCAC
The DNA here is from genome assembly GCF_027579445.1 of Ammospiza nelsoni. NCBI lineage: Eukaryota > Metazoa > Chordata > Aves > Passeriformes > Passerellidae > Ammospiza > Ammospiza nelsoni. The sequence goes on from NC_080634.1 coordinate 99,022,650, forward strand.
TGTGTGGACAGCTGCTGCCCAGAGCAGTCGCCTGTGAGCAGGCAGCTCCTTTTGGCTCCTAATGGTGTGTCATTTCCAGCACACCATGGCTGAACATTGTGCCCTATGGATCTGATTATTCAGAGTGTGAATCCATACCAAACCCTGGCTCACCTCCAGCCCAGAGATGTCCTGACATCTCTTCTGCTGATCCCTGAGTTTGCTTTTGGTGCAGGACAGCCAGAACCTTTCTGAAGGTCAGTGCCCAGGCCTTATTCACTCTCCAGTAATTCAAGTTCTGCACCTTTGCTTAAAACAATTGAAGAAGGAAAGGAGGGGTTTTCTTGAGGGGTTTACTTGTGGAACAAGTTTCACAGAACAGTCAAACTCTGAAAGAGTCTTAAGCACAGATCATTGTCAGGGTTGACCTAAAATGTGATTCCAGTGAAGATATGTTCTCACTTATTTTTATAAAGTTTTTATAATGTAAGTCATCAGCAAATACCCCACCTCCCCTAACAATGTAATTAAACTCTTTAAAATGTGGTATATTTACAGCCTGGCAAATACATTTATCTTCTCTTCACCACTTACCTGACTTGCTAAAGGTTTTTAATAATGCCAAAAGTAATGGGACCTGAATAATTCATGTCCAGATTAGATATGCATTAATGATCCCAGTGTAGTTAACTGGAAAACTGGGATCTAGCTTAGTGTATGCTTAGAGCAATAAAACACTTTGAAGGCTACTCTGACTGTAACTGCTAGGCTCAATAAAGCTGAGTCACTGAAAAGGAGTGATTTAATCTTTCCTGTTTACCCTCTCTGAAGTACTCTGCTTGCGGAACTGCTGCATTAAAGGAGCACTTTCCTTTACATGGTCAAATAATCAGATTTTTGCTAACATTATTTGCAAAATGCAATCATTTAATCATATCTTTCCCAGCGAAACTGATTACGTGCATTTCCTGTATCAGACTGCTTAAAATTTAAAAAGTTTGATAATTTACCTATAGATTGAAAATTAATCGGGCTGTAGCTTCCTGAGCATTGTCTCTAATTTTTAGCACAGTTTCAGCAGAGAGCTAACCGTATCCAGATAAGGCTGTCTTTGGAATGAAAGGACGAGATCTATTACAAGCAAAGGAACAAAAAAAAAAAAAAAAAACAACAACAAAAAAAAAAAAAACACCAAAACCACAAACAAACCAAACCCCCCTCCCCAAAATTACAGAAACCCCCCGAGCCGGGTGTGCTGCCGGTTTGGGGCTGCAGGTGGCGCTGCGCCCCCGGCTCTGCCGCACCGGCGCTGCCCCCGCGCTCCTGCCCGGCGCTCACGAGCAGCGAAAGGAATTCGCGCTCAGCCTTAAAATTCTCTTCAGTTTAGTGGCCTGGCGTTATTCTCTCCAGTCACAGAAACCTCTCTTTTGTTCTCCTTCAGCGCTGTTGACGATTTCATATCATGCTTTAAGGCTATAAACTTGTATAGCAGCAAACCTCTCTGACTGCCGTGTTGCTGCTGCACCATCACTGAGGTGCACCTATCTGCTATTTTTGGCTGGGATAGAATCAGTGTGGGGCTCTGTTTTGGGTCAGTGCTGAACACAGAGTTGATGATATAGAGATGTTTTTGTTACTGCTGAGCCGTGCTCACACAGAGCCAAGGCCTGTGCTGATTTTCCTGCTGCCACACTGGCAAGGAAACTGGGCGTGCATGGGGAATTAGGAGGGGACACAGCCGGGACAAGTGACCCCAGCTGACAGGAGGGATATCCTAGACCATATGACATCATGCTCAGTATATAAAGTGGGGGGAAGAAGAAGAAGGGAAGGGGCAGCATTGGAAGTGATGGCCTTTTGCTCCCAGTATGAAACCATCTGTTTCTCAGCTCATACATTTTCTAGGGTTTATGCTTTCCACTCTCTCCCTGACCCTAGTGACGGGGCAGTGCGCAGGTGGCTGTGTGAGGCTTGGCTGCTGGCTGGGGTGAAACCACGACAAAATCTTACCACATTTCTTTGTAACAATCCTGTATACTCTAAATAGGTTAATTTATCCCTTCTTCACCATTTCTGTCCCTTAGTTTGTGAGCAATTGAGAGTCTATGACAGTGGCAGACCAAAATATATAGGTGGTACAGCAAGTGCCCCATTTTGCTTGCATGCAGCCATTTTCACCCTAAGGCAGCCCAAGTGCTCAGTGCAGACCAGGGGCTGAATGAAGGAACAGATGGCTTGTGTCAGCACTGCTTGGCCCAAGCAAGGGCACTAAGGAGCCAGCAGAAGGCAGTCATCTTCGTCCCTTCTCAATTCATCTTTGTCCCTTCTCAATTCAGTTTGTTCTTCACTCCACAGTAAGATTCAAGATCACATTTGACATTGATTCTGAGCACTGTAGCCTAGATAAGAATATGAGGAGTAGTAATAAGGAAGGAGGAAAGAATATACAGCATTTTTCTTATTTTTATATCTATGCAGTAGTGATGCTATAATGTTTCAATTTGAAATAGTTCTCAGTTACAGACACTATAGTTATAATTTTATAATAAAACCCTAAAGTGGATGGCTGTGTAAATTTTACCACAGTAACAGGACAGCTATAGAATAATGGAACATAATAGTTTGGAAGGAACCTCTGAGGTTATCCACTCAACCCCCTGCTCAAAGCTGGCCCAGCTTACACCAGGTTGCTCAAGCTCTTGCACAGTTGGATTCTGACTGCCTACAAGAATTCAAATTTTACACCTTCACTGTGCATCTCTTTCCAGTCTGTGACCACCTTCATGCCCTTCTTTGCTACCAGGCTGCAGGGCTGACTCATGCTCATCTTTGTGCACCAGGTTTCCTTGGGCAATTCCCAGCCTGTGCTAGTGCAGGAGCTGGCTCTCCCCAGCCAGGACAGGACTTGCATTTGCCTGTGCTGAAATTCACGTGGTCCCTCTCAGTTTGCCAAGGTTCCCCACGGATGGTAGCCCTGCCTGCTGTGTCCAACACCACCTCTAATTTACACTCGCCCCAAAATATCTGAGTGTCTCATTGCCCAGATCATGACTGCCTGGTTTGAGGGATGCTCCAAAAGTTCACTGGAATAGTAATGAGGAAAGGTAAATTGAGGGGTGTAGGAAGCAATTTAAGGGTGCCCACGAAGGGCTGTTCAGAAAAGAATAATGCTCAGTTGGCAGAGAGGTGGCTGATAGAGAGCAGAGTGCAGATTACTGATCCTGAGGTTCAAGAGGCAAACAAATGGTGAAGATCTGGAATGAAAATAGTTGGGCAATGGTTGGAAACACAGCTGGGACAGCACTGTACAAAATGGGAAGAGGAGGCAAGTACTTTTATATTTTTAGCAAAGGAAATCAGTTCATATTAAACCACTCAGTATTTGATGATATTTTGGTTCAGTTAATGAACTAAAAGTATTGTTTCTTTCTTAATGCCTATTAAAGTACTAGAGTGTGTCAGTATCACACAAACTCATAAGGGTTAAAAAGAAAAGTCTCTAAAGCCCCAGATTGTTCACATTTCAATACTGTGACTGGGTATCCTGTATCAGATAAAAGAAAAACATTCCTCTGGAAAGGAACAACCCTCCCTGTCTTGGTAAATGCTAAATCTGTCTTCTATTTAAAATGTAGCCAAGCTCTTCAATGAGATGGAGTTTCAGTTCACTTGCAGCAAATGTGAAGCAATACTCTGCTTGTTTTTTCCTTCTAGAGTCAGTATTACCAATGAATTTTCTTCCATTACAATATGCTTAAACTTGTGTTTTCTCCATTGGACAAAATTATCTCTGTAACTGGAGATATTGATCTTCCCTTAGGTCTATGTGATTTCTAATTATTAGCTTTCCTTCAAAGAGACATGAAAGTTAAAACACGGAAGAGCACTGTCCTATTCCCAACCTTAGATCTGAGTGATAGGAAGTTACTGGGCAAGTAAATGAAAGCAATGATTTTAACTCTGTCAATATTGGGCAAAATTTGTATAGAGGTCCCTTTAAATAGGGAAAAATATTCAAATCAGATGATGGTTATAAGTGGAAGTACACACAGATTAACAATAAGAAGGGGAGACAGTTTGTTCAGGAAATCCTCAATTTTTTGCTTTGAGAACATTGTTTTGTCTCTTTCCTCGTGATTTTCAGTTTCTGAACTTGACTCTTAATCTATTATTTAAATCAGAAATAATGTGCAGACAAAATTGCATGTGCATAAAAGGAAGAAAGCCACTGGTAAATCCAGTTGTATAAAATAGTAACACACTGCTTTAGGAGCTAACACTATTTCCTAATGCATCTAGACAAAAGTCATTTTCTTTGACATGAGTTTCTCAGTGGGAACTCAGATCCCTAAAAGCCCTTTTTTAGTCTCATTCAACACTTTTCATTGAAACTCTTAAGGATCAAATGAAGCAGCTAATTTCAATTACGATTTTAAGTTTCTAATGATCTGAAATTTGAAATAAAACCAGAAATCTTGCAAACAAGGCCTGAATGGGTTTCTCTCAAATCTGTTGGTATTCACCAATGTGAGGACTGAATTGGGCCCTTAATTCACTTTATTATAAAATGGACAAGACTGTCTCACAAGACATTCTTGTAAGCATTACACTAAGCTCTCTGTCCTACATATCATCTTAACCTATATTGCATTCCTCTGTTAATTGATGAGAAGAAAACTGCTTTGATTTTTAAACATCAACTGTACTTTTACACCATCAAATTTAAAAAACCCAACACATCAGGAGGCAAACGAAATTTATCTGAAACCTTCATGACTTTTGAATTAGAACTTCTTCAATCAATATGATATGTGTAATAGATTGATTGAAGACATTCACCAAATAGTCCCAAACTGCAGACTTGAATCTCTGTAAATCTGTCATGTGAAAAATGAAGCATGCTTTTGTCTTAAACTAAACGGAGCTATTCCTGCACTGACAAAGATTAATGTTGAGTTGCAAAATGCTGCCTAGACTGCTAGGCTATTTGTGATGAGATCTTGATATCTTAACTTCAGGAATTAGCCTCCTGCTCTATTGGACCTTTCTTTTGAGCAGAGGTGGGATTAGACTAGGGACTTTCAAAACCCTTAAATCCTGTGATCTGTTTCAATCATGTCAGATACATTTTGTTACTGTCCCAGGTGCCTTCTTTATGCACACACCGAGGATTACCATCCTGTTTAATGACTTTGGTTGAATGGAATCCTTATCCTCTCCTCAGCCTCTTTACAGCCTCACATATTGATGTAACCAACCTGCAGCTGCTCCAGCTTCCTCCAGCAATGATCAGAGCTCTTCCTCATCCATCTATAAATATAACATCATAAGATTACTGTTGGCCAAGGATGAAAGGGACAAAAGTCTCTTCAAGCTCACCTTACCAATATCTGCTCTCTTCCCTGCCCATGTTCAGTACATGTGTCAGTGGCATGCTTCAATGTCATCGTTTATCTCTCATTGCAGAATCTTTATTTTGGCACTGTCTAGACAGTTGAGTTGATTTTCTGCTAAAAGATATTAAGAATTATGCTACTTGGTAACAAAACAGTCAATCCTTCTCAACAGCACTGCCCTGAGACAAATTGTATCATAATATTTTTGTATAGAATATGAGCCTTATTATGTATTAAAATCTGTGTACTAATTGACACACTCAGACAAAATCAGTTTTGGTAACTCAAAAGTCTCAATAACACCAGTAAAATGATTAATCTAAACCATCACATTTAAAAATAAAAAGACTAGAGTGGGTATATTTTGGTGTTCATCAGTCAAAGTCAATGATATTTATTGAAGTGCCATAGTTAGATAAAGCTCTCAGATTAAACAGGATGGACTTCCTTTCCTCTCTTTATATTTCTTGTCTTCAACTTGCTCTTATTATATCTTCAAATATTATCTTCAAGAATAAAATAAATTAGGAACTGTTCTGCACCAGACATACATTTTAATGGACACAGGCTTGTCAGTCCAGATACCTTTGGAAAAGCAATTGTTGGAATGACAGTTTGCATCCTATAAAGTGTCATATGGCACAGATTATTTTAATTAGATGATAGACAAGAGTTTGCATTCTGTGGAACAATTAGCAATCCTGGAGCTTGCTTTCATTCCTGTGTGGGGACCTGAAACCTCTAGCCCAGTGGGCTTCACTTTGAGACCATGTTATAGGAGAGAATTAAAACCTAAACAATACTATTTTAGATGGTAATTAAACCAACAATCCACTGACTGGTGATATTGTAGTCTGTTGCTTGGCAACTGCTAGGAGCTGACAAATGAATTCTTTCTTTTAGACTGATATTAATTGCCTCATTTTATTAAGTTAGACAAAAAAAGAAACAAACAGCATTACAATGAATTTAAAAGTTAAGGCAACAGAAGATAATCTGAGGAGAGATACAGGATTTAATCACATAAAAGGAAAACAGCTAGAACAGAACAAGGGAGAGGAGAGGAGAGAAGGTTTTAAACAGGATGCCTAAAATATGTTGGTCTTCAGTGTGGGAACATTGATGTAGCAATCATACTGCTTGATTGATTTGTTTGGTTTGGTTTGTGCTTTGCTTTTTGGGGTTTTTTTAGCCTGGAAAAGCTACCTTTTGACAAAATAATCTGTTTTGATGCAATGATTTTTTTCTATAAATATAGACCTCAATTTGCATAAGAATTTTTTTGGTCTAATATTGAAGATCCTTCAGAGTAATCTTAACCTAAAAATCTCATTAAGAATATTTATTTAAACAATCTTTGAATGAATAAGGAAAAGTGAATTCAGGTACTTGCTCTAACCAGAGTAGAACAAAAACTTGGACTGGATCTTCATTAATGAAGGTGATTTTATGCCACATTGCAATAACATCCTCTCCTGCCTTCCAAGGCTTTAAAATGTTGCTCTATTTCCAAAATTACTTTCTGCATAATTTTTCATGCTGCTTATTGGGGAATTCCAAAGATCACCTTCTGCAGTGAACAGGACAATTTGTAATTAGCTGAGATGATGAACATGGCTAGACTTTGCCAAAAAAGAGCAGCTTTCATATAGCTCAAATAATTCATTTAATTAGTTCACCTGATTATTTGGGTTAAAGGAAAGAAAACAAAAACATGTTATAGTGCAGGCACATTAACTACAATATAATTAGTGTAATTGTAATGTGATTATAATGCAGTTGTAATTTGTTAAAAATTATTTTGGCTAATGTATCTGAATTAAAAGTCTAATAGAAGTTCACTTGATAGTTTCATCTTCTGTATAACACAAGAGAAACTCCTTGTCCATTGCTTCAGTTGTCTCATATTTTTGGTTTTGTTTCTCTGAAGGAACTGGGCAAAGATCCCTGATATTCCATTGATATTGCAATAAGGATGTCCAGTCAACTGCTTGATCAGAACATCTCCTTGTGTGGAACCAGTGGTTTTGTCATGAGAAGGGGATTTGGATTGATCTTCTCTTCTACTGCATAAAATGTGTTCAGGCTTAGTGAGTCCAAGTTATGTTGATTCCTTAACACAACTTTAGGTGATTCCTGATATGATTGGCAAAAGGACAAGGATGTGCCAGTGCTGAGCACCACATTCCTGGGTCATTCCAGGGGCCAAAGTTGCAGCCAAAGCTGAAGGCCAGTCTGCTGAGGGAGTGAGGCAGAGGGGGAAGACAGCATCCCTGCTGCAAAGAAATGTTAGCTTAGTGTCTCTCATTTAACCCTAGAGTTAGGCCAAGGATGAGAGAAGGTGCTCAAGTAAAATCAGATTTCATGCCTAAAATGATGTCTGGGATTTAGGTGCTCCCTGGCTTACTCTTTTTCCCATAGTGTTGCTAAGAGGAGTTGCTGTCACTCACCTTTAGACAAAGTGTCTTAACTTGATTTGAGGTGAGCCAAATGAGCTCAAGGGCTCATTACTTGTGTCCCAAATGAGCATCCTAAGTGCTGCAAAGAATTCCCATCCTCTCTCCACTGCCCTGCCAGGCAGGGTGAGGGAGCACCAAAGGAGTCTGATCCAACTGCCCACTGGAAAAGGCACTCTGCTGGGAAGAGGGAGCAGTGAAGCGCTCTGAGAGGCTGCTGCACTTTTTCCCATGACTTTTCAATGGGAAAAAAACCAAAACAGTTGTGGGAGCAGGAGCCAGGTCTTCATGGATTGCATATATCTCCAGTGCAGCTCACTAGAGAGTGTTATGCCTTTTCCTGGAGACAGCAAGAATTGGAGCACTGTCTTGAAAGTTTAAATACCAAAGGAGAGCTTTGGAATAACCTGCAGGAATGAATGACCTCCCAAGTTTCCATGAGAAAGGTGCTGGAATGCATCTTGAAAGAGATGGGTTTCTATCCTTTTCTAAAGCTCCTGACCTCAATGGTATCTTGTGAAAAAGAGAATTGCAAGAATGCAAGAGAAGCTGTGGTCTGTCAATTCTACTTATTTCTCTGTATATGGAATTAAGTTAGTAATTAGGGTAGGGAGCCGTAGGAGAAGTCACACGCTCTTTTGGCCTGAAGATCTTAAAATTAAAAATACTTGAAAAGACATTCTTAACACAGAACTGGGAACTAATTGGTTGTGGCTGTACACAAGGAAGCGTTCATTATTTTCAGTTTCCAAAATATCTTTATCCTTAGTATTTCAAGATTCTTGCTAGTACTTAGATGGAAAAATACCATTAAAAGTAAATAGGTTATACTGAGGGAAATTTTTTAGCGTGAAGTATTCAATCTCTTGCCAGAACTTAATGAAATTTATGATGTGAGAATGTCTACCAGCTGAAAAAAAAAACCAACCTTAACCCCAATTTTTTTTGGCTGTAACAATTATGTAATAAAATAACCTTCGGCGTAGCTACATCTGATTTTCACAGGCACCACACACACAATGCATAGAGAAAGGACTTGCTATGTGTGGGAGACCTGTGATGATTTTCTTGTGTAGAAGTAGCTAGTCCAGCCTTTCTTTGACAGTTGTTCCCAGCTGTATACATGGAGTGGATCTCTTATACCTAACTGAAAATTCTTTGACTGGATGAGTAAAAGCCCACAGGTCTTTAATGACACTCTGCCGCTCCACTCCATAGGACAGCAACTTCTGTTTGTGAAGAGCACTTTCTGTGCAGGCACTTCAGCTGATGTGGTCCTCACAGAAATCCCAGGATATTCCCAGACTTGGGTGGATCCAGCCTGGAGCCAGGCACTTGCAGAGTTCTGAGCTGAGGTGGGCACCACCTGCCTTCCTGGCTTCAGTGAGGCAGTAGCAGCCCTTGCTGCTCAAATAGGAAAAACCTCAGGAAAGGGCATTATGCAGATGATCAAGAAGAATGAATCAGAAATGTGGGCTTTGTCAGTTGCTGTGAAAAGCATATTCTTCTGCATGATGAAGAAAACTCAGTATATGGAAAAATATTATTATTTAATGAACTCCCATTGTCATTCTCATTTGAAGTTGCTAATGAAGCTGAAGTCAATATTCTTTGTCTGTTCAGTAAAGTAAATTCTTCATCTTGACAGTCCAAGATTGCCAGTGGGTAGACACAGATTTGTGAGAAGAACTAAATGGTGTTTACTGTGGTGACTGATTATCTCCTGAAGAATCATGTGTTTTTCTCCAACAGTAGAGGATATAATTTAATTAGACTGTTATTTTAAATGTTCTGACTTTTTTTAATGCATTAACTTATGGCCTGTGGCTGATAGAAAAGAAATTAACGCTGACTCCTTTGAGTGTGGAATGAATTGCAGTTTGCAAGGGGAGAAAATTAATTATAAATGCCTGCTATTTAAGTTTTCCAGATTCAGATGATAAATGAAGCAATTATTACATGTCAAGTATATAAACAGTAATTCGTCAACATTTCAGCTTATTAATTCTAACATTTGCCATTCCATGTAGCATATTTATCATGTTTTATTGCTTGTTGATGAAAAATCTAGCTTAGTTCCCTCAATTATCTTTACACAGCTGCATAATGAAGCAACAAAGTAAGGATGTATATCACAGTCCTGAATGCCATGAAAGGGCTCTTGTTTGTCTTGACTTGAGCTCAGAATAAAGCACTGAGACCTGAGCCTGGCCCAGCTACAGGTGTTCCTCATTTCAACTTCCCAGCCTTGCTTTCAAGGTGTTCTGCTGCCATGCTCCTGATTGCACATCAAAATCCATTTCTTATCAATAGGCTTGAGCCTGTTAATATGTGACTCAAGCCCCACTGATTCATTCTGCCTGGGTGCTCCTTTCTGCTCTTTCTAACCCATCTCTGTTAGAGCTGGACTGGGAGAGCTCCATCATTTTCAGATCTGTCTCTGAAATCCTGGTGCTCTAATGCACTCCCCAAAAACTCTGCATTGGCATGTGTGACCCATTTCCTTTCACCTTTTCGTTCTGAAACATCTATCTAATCCAGGATTCTCCAAATTTTGCCTTATGGTCTGAAAAGAAGGCTTAAACTCCCTCTTGACTAAGACAGAGATGTTTGCTAATGGTCTATTTATGGAGCTGTTGTAAAATCTTCCTGTTCTGCACTGCTGCTTCAGTCTGGAGGGCCTTCTGGTTCAGGGTGTCAAAATGCAGAAGCTTGGCCATGGATGTGGATAGATCACAAGTCAGACAGTCTGGGTTTCCTAACAGCTTTTTGCTGCTGTGTGATATGTGACTAATTGTTTTTTATATCCCAGGGTGAAATTCTGACCAAAGTTACACTGGTGGAAAACTGCCATGGCTTTAACTTCTGGTGTTTTGTTATTCTTTCACAAGACTAGCCAAACCAGGTTCTGGGCTGCAATAAACACAGTAAAGAGATGCCAAATGAATTTCAAGGAAATGGAAAATTTAAAAGCACATTTTACAAACCAATCACTTTGGGAAAGGCATGAATGCTGGCAGTTGCAGACAAGGCTACCATAAACTCATTCTAGGCTTACCTGTAATCAAATGTCTTCATCAATAAACTGTAAGTCTTCTAGCCTTAAAGCTGTATCAGCCCCTAGGACCATTTATCCACAAACACACGGTGCATGTGCGTTATGGAATAAACAAAAAAACCTGCACAGAAACACACATTTGTGCCAGGCACCTTTGCACCAAGAGTCTTGATCTTATTCCCCTGTTGACAAGACTGAGGCTGAAGCAGACCATGCTTGACCAGGGTGATGTGGTTTGTGATTTGTCCTGGAGTCACACAAAACCCAGTTCTGCTGGGCCATCCACCCTCAGAGCCATGTGCATGGCACTTCTCTCTAGACTTATCTTATGGGTGTTAAGTCCCGCCTTAAGAACAGCTGAAGTCCTTCCCCTGCATGAAGGGAGTGCTTAATAACTTTTAGCTTTTTTCCCTGTTTCAACATGTAACACATTAGAAACTATGACACATCAAGTAACTGACATTGCTCTGATGCATTCATGAGCAAAGTAATTTAACTTGTTTGTGTGCAATACCTTTATATTTGTTGTGAAACAGTATGTTTATAGGAGCTGCCACAATGTTGTCAGCATGGGATGAACTGGCACCAGAGTCTAACAATATCATATAAAAGCAACATTTGATTTAGTTATCATATACATCAGTCTCACTTGCCCTAATAAGTTTAGCAGACATGCAGAGAAACAGTTTTAAACAGAAACTTAGAAAGAAATACTCATATTATAAGATTAGTATATATTTTTTGAATAGTAAAAGAAAAAAAGCCCATACAAAACATTAAGAGCATTATACTTGAGAATACATGGAACAAATGACAAGCTGACAGTTTGTTCAGAAGGCTGCACAGGACAGTAGTAAAAATAGAGTGGAGGATGTCATAACACTTGATATTGTGGGATCTCAGCACCTCAGGACTGATGTGCAGAGGGACCGAGACCACCCTTGGGGGGCTCGGGAGTCCTGGAATGTTGCCAGAAGTGTCTGGTGGCTGGACTTTGATCCTACACGGGAGACGACACCTGTATGAGGATGGGAGGATTTCACTGGGGTAAATGGTGAAGGGATAAGTTAATTAGAGTGTAAGACACAGGGTTTAGGATTTCTGTACAGGGGGGTCTAAAGAAGTAAGATGGAGGAATTGGGGCGTGTCCTGTTCTTCTTCTTCTTCTTCTTGGCCTCCATCTTCTGTGGTGATGTTGGCACTTTGGGATTGGTTATTACTAAAGGTGTACTGGTCAATAAGGGTGAAAGGTATTGGGGGAAATAGGTAAATATTGTATACGTAATTTTGAGTATAAAGATAGGTGACCGCCCCGGGGGCTCTCAGTGTGCTCATGGCTGGCTGCTGTGCAGACCTCTGTTGGGCCAAGAGAAAATATTTTAGATAAAAAACTAATAAACACTGAAGACCGAGAAAAAACTTGAAGCCTCTTCTCGTCCTTTGGAGCGCGGGCTGTCCAAGGCCACCCCGGGCCTTTCCAGGTCATTGAAACAGCCGAGAAACCGACAGATATCCCAAAATAAATTATGGGCTTATGAACAGAACTTTTTAGTTGACAATCTCAAGTTTATTCCATACTTCCACCCATTGTCTTGGGGTCAAACAAATGTTACCTTTTTAATAACAGCTTCTTTCCAGATCTTGCTGTCGTTCAAAGAACCATGTGCAGATGTTCAAGGTTACTTTCCTGCAAAAGACAGGGAAATTATTACATTTCTCTTAAGAAAATAGAATCTTCTCTACATTTGCCTAATATATGTATTAGTCTGTGCTGCCTGGGTTATCTCACAATAAAATAAAATCTTGGAGGCTATGTCAGTATATGGAGAGTCACTGAGATATTCACTGTGTAACCAGGCATTGTGATCTAACCCCAGCTGAGAGCTAGATGCCATGGAGCCACTTGCTCACACACCTGTAAATAAATCCCCTGGGTAATAATAATAACAATAATAATAATAATAATTAATAAAAAGGAGACAACAAAAAGAGAGAGAGAGAAATAAAACACAGAAAAAGAAGTGATGCACAATCTAATTGCTCACCCCTTGCTGAGCAATGTCCAGACAATCCCTGAGCCATGAGAGGCAGCTCCCAGCCAGCTCCTCCCAGTTTTATACTGGGCATGATGTTCTGTGGTGTAGAATAACCCTTGGGCCAGTTTGTGTCAGCTGTCCTGGCCCTGCTTCCTCCTGGCTTCTTGTACGCCTATCCACTGGCAGAGCATATGAAACTGATAAGTCTTTACTTGGGGTAAGCAACAAGTAAAGCATTGGTGTGTTATCAACATTGGACTGTAACAGCTACTAGAAAGAAAGAAAATGAATAAAATTTCTATTCCACAAAACCAGGACACTAGGAATGAGAAATAAAAGAGTTTAATTTCTCTTTTAAATTCCTGTACACTCTAAGAATATCACAAATAGGTATCTCTGAGATGATTACCTTGTTTTGAAGAATCAGAATTTGTTTAAATTTCTTCTTCTCTGCAGTAGTACTTTCAGCTTGTATGTTTTAATGAGAACTGAAACAAATGTTGACTTTCATCTGGATAGTATGTGAAGCATGCTTTGCAGATGCACATGACCCTACTCAATTTAACTGGCATTAGCAGTGTTTGACGATGATTTAGATGTCCTCTGCTGACTCAGTTAGGAAGCATGCTAGAAAAGCAGAGAATCATGTGCTTATCTTGTACCCTCCTGTGGTACCTCCAGTGCTCTACTTGCTGCTGCTTTTTTTTGATTGATATATCTGACTACTTCAGTCCATGCAGGGGGATCTCTATACACTCAGCTGGAAGATAGAGGTATCTCCTAGGAGATGGGATAGAAATATTTTAATAAGAATATTGTATTTAAAAAAAAATCCTTGCAGTAAATAAATCAACTTTGGTTTGGTTTGGTTGTTTGGTTTTTGAATGGATACACTGATTTTTACGGAGATAATTATCTTGCACAGAATCAGCACCTTCAGCTACAGTAAAGAATACTTTCCATGCAGCCTCAGTCCAATTAAGAGTTCTAACTCTCCATTTGAAAAGGTAATCAAAATTTCATAGCAAAAATCTAAGACTGATATTTATCCAAGCTGTTCTCATTTGGACCTGGACAAGAAAATGAGAGAAAATCTGTCAGAATCTGAAGGGTATTGAAGGGAGACCACTTCAGATATTTCTGAGCATAAATCAACTCACTAGCTAAATTAAGGTGTCCGTACTGTGCAACTTCAGCTCACTCAAAATGCAAAGCCTGGGGTTTTTTGGTAGTCCTTCCAGCAAAAACAGTCTCAAAATAAAAATGCATAAATCCATTCCAGTCTGGGCTGCCTGCAGGGATGTGAGAGAAATAAAACATCCCAACAAGATGAATTTATGACATCTGGAGCGGGCTCAGTACAATGAGGTTTGGACCAAAGACTGCATGACCACTTGCTGAGCTGTCCACAGTGACAGTGAGCAGAGAAGGAACATAGCAAACCTTTTACCTAATAATTGAGCAAATAGTCTAGATATTTTTTTAACAAAACTATTTTGAAAAATATTTCAGTAACAGCTAAAAAATGTGACTAATAAAATCTCTAATTTTGTCCAGGAGCATTTGCAGTAAGTCACAAGAAATGCAGCTTCTATCCTCTCTGTATACTTTTATCAGCACAGAAATAAAACAGGTAATTTACAAAATGCCAAAAAATTGCTTGCCAGAACAGAACAACTCTATTTTTGTGCTTGGTTGAAGGTCTTTTGTTATCTTCTTAAGGGGTGGGAACAAGAATAGCATTCTGCTGAATGTCAAAACAGCTTGACAAATTTTTTAGCAGCATTACAAAGTCATGATCTGCTTTCGGTATTGACAAAATTAAAGGTATTATGGAAAAGGTAAATATTCTATATTCCAACCAATATGGGTTGAGTGAATTTGACTTTTGGAATTTCTTGCACACTATGAAAAGGAAATATCATGAATATTAATCCTGTCTCTAGGTTAAAGAAGGAGCAGAAATACTGCAAATTAGATTTATCAATATTGAATACAGAAGTAATTTAAATTCTAAACATGTTTTACTCTTTACAATATTTGATGTAGAAGTCACATACCTGTCTCCTTATACAAAGAGAAAAAATAAGTGATTTCTTTTTTTATATGCTTCCTCAAAAGTCTTTAACAGCATCTGGATTAAAAAAAACCCCAAATTCACAAATAATTTTGACAGCAGGAAGCATCAAGCATAAGAATACCTGGATTTTAACTGATATATCTGATATAAATCCTTTCCTTTTGGTGTTTGGATTTGCTAAATCTTGTCCTTCAGTGCAGTCTAGTTTTAAAAGTTCTTATTCTGTCAGAATCTTTACAATCAAAATTCAAAATAATAATTTTGTTTAAGCCCAGAAACTGGTTCAGGATAGTTTAGCAACCTCTCATTTAGAGAGAAAATCCATTGAGAGGGGAAGAGTAAAGACAGAATGGAAGTTTTCCAAGAATCAATAAATGTTTAGGAAAGTACTGGAGATGAGAATGTGTAAAATTGTTATCAAGCCTCCATGTTGGTGCACTTATTCACTTGTTCTTGGAAATGTGGAAGTCAGAGGGAAAGGGTTTGGTTTTCTGATGTGGATCCAGGTGAATGTAAGAGATTTACCATATCACTAAGAAATGGCTTTTCTGAAAAATATAGAGAATATCCCAGAGGAGCCTTGGTTTGCAATATGATCTGGAAAAACACTGTACCTCCTTTGTAACTTGGTGCCATGAAAACTGAATTACCTGCAGGAATTACACTCATAACTAATGTTGAGTTTAAGGTATGCAGTACCTTCATTAATGTGCAATTAACTGTCCCTATGAAAGAGAGGAGGAAAGCAAGCTGGGCTTTATCTTGAATTCAGTTATTTGAGAAGTGGTTTTCAAAAAAGTCAACACCAGCATTCCCACAGCCATAGATACAAATCTACATGGAGCTCATGTCCTCCTTATTTACTTTTTTAGGTGTATCGTGGGTTTCTAATCTCCTCAGAAGTTACTTTTCTACAGCAATTTGTAAAAAAGTCCTGAAGCTGCTCTGAAAATCTTTCCTCCCAAAAGAATGTAACAGTGACAGCTAAGAACCCAGAGGCCCACCTGCCTGGCTGCATTCTGCAGGTGACACCTCTCTGCACAAGTAGGTTTTTTGACACCTGGCAGACAGTGCCAGCAGTGGGCAGGAGCTTTGCGTGGACTGTGGGATGTGTCCCGCCCTGGCAAGGTGTACCATGACACCTGGGTGCCTCAGAACTCCTTATCAGGGGATCAGTCTGCTTCTCCATCCAGAGGAGCTGCTTGGCTGCGTAATTTCTAAGAGTCCCTGTTTTGGTTTTGCTTTATCTGGCTGGAGTGTGGAGGGGGACAACGCGAAGTGGAGAGGCTCCAGCTCCCACCTTGCCAGCTGCTGGCCCTGGAGAGCTCTCCCTGCAGCAGAGCCCCTTCCTCACTGGCCCCATGGGTGTCCCTTAAGCACTGGGCATGGATGGTGTCAAGGGATGTTTCACTTTAGCTGCAGGCTAAAGTGAAGATGTGGCTAGGAAAGCAGCAGGTGAGCTCACAAGAGGAGAAGTTCTTGTGCATATTTGGCAAATTGCAGGCCATTAGGCTTGATTCAATATTGGTTGTTAATCCAGGACTGCTGTTCTTTCCTCCTCAGACTGGTGCAAACATAAGGAATAATGCAAGTCCACTCATGAGGAGAAGTTTTCAGGGGATTAATGTCTCAGGCATTAAACAGATCTCAAGAGTATTATTATTCACATCAGGTCAAGGAGCACTTTGAAGGCTGCTCTTGATCTCATGTAGGACCTTCTTCCCTGTAGCTGCAGCCTGACAGATCTCTGCACTTGTGTTTCCCAGTCTCCAGATTAATGGTTTTCTGAGTATTTGAATTTGCCTTTCTAGTTTCATCTTTTCATAATGTTGCGATATATTTTCTCATCTAGACAGTATCAGCTTAGCTGGCTCCAAAGAAGTAGTCATGGATAAATACAGTTTCTTTAATAAAATTTTCACTGTAAAATAACAAATTATTAAGCATTATCTCCATTGTATTTCTCTTTATATTTAGCCCATTTTATGTAGCCAGAGTTCAAAGTGTGCAGTTTTTGATAATCAAACACTAATTTAAAAATTCTGTTTCATAAAGTGTAATCATAGAATGCTTTGGATTGGAATGGTCCTTACAGACATACAGACAGTGTCATTCCAGTCCCCCTGCCATGGACAGGGACACTTCCCACTAGACCAGGTTGTTCAGAGCTCCATTCAAGCTGGCCTTGAATACTCACAGAGATGGGGCATCCACAACTTCTCTGGACAACCCATTCTAGTGCTTCACCAATCTCATAGTAAAGAATTTCTTCCTAACATCTAATTTAAATCATCTCTCTTTCAGTGTAAAGCCATTCCCCTTGTCCTGTCGCTGCATGTCCTTGTAAATAATCTGTCTATATGTCTCCTGCAGGGTCCCTTCAGGTACTGAAAGGACAGAAGATGGTGACTCCAAAGCCTTCTCTTGCCCAGGCTAGACAAACAGCCTTCCCTCATAGGAGAGGTGCTTCATGCCTTGGATCAACTTGGTGGCCTGTAATTAACACAATCACATGGGAAAATGCAGAACAAATCCTATTTTTTCTCTTTAGTGTTGGAAACAGGTTAATGATGAGCTACTGGAATAAGAGTCTGTTTTAAGTCCAGCTGGAGGTGGAGCACCTCACTGCCACTCATCTGACCCATCTTTTCTTTCCCTCCCACTTCAGTGGAATGAGGAGGAGCATTGAAGTAAAACTTGTATGTTGAGATAAGACCAGTGGAATAATTAAAAATTAAGAAAAATACAAAAATAATGGTAAACAGTAATAATGATAATGAAAAGGGAAAAAACCCAACACATGATGCACAGTGCAATTGCTCACCTCCTTCTGACAGAGCCCTCTTCCCAAACCCAGATCAGCCAACCTTTCAGGCAATTCCCCCAGTTTATACACAGGGCATGATGCTCTGTGGTGTGGAATATCCCTTTGGTTAGTTCAGGTCACCTGTCCCAGCTGTGCTTCCCCCAGTTTGTTTTATTTTTTTTTTTTTGTCCTTGCTTAGGATAAACATGATTTAGCAAAAAAAAAAAAAAAACCTTCAGTGTGTTATCAATGCTATTTGCGTTCTGAATCCGAAAGAGAGCCTTGTGGCAGGCACTGGGAAGGCATTCAGTGTGTGGAGCCAGGGCAGAGCTGCTCCAGGTGGGCACAATCCGCTCCCGGTCCCGGGGCCGCTCCGCATCCTCCGCCCAGCCCGGAGCATCCCGATCCCTGCCCCAGCCGGAGCATCCCGATCCATCCCTGCCCCAGCCCGGAATATCCCGATTCCAGCCCGGAGCATCCCCATCCCTGCCCCAGCCCGGAGCATCCCCATCCCTGCCCGGCGCATCCCCATCCCTGTCCCAACCCGGAGCATCCCCATCCCTGCCCCAGCCCGGAGCATCCCCATCCCTGCCCGGCGCATCCCCATCCCAGCCCGGCGCATCCCCATCCCTGCCCCAGCCCGGAGCATCCCCATCCCTGTCCCAACCCGGAGCATCCCCATCCCTGCCCGGAGCATCCCCATCCCCATCCCGGCCCTTCCCCGCTAGATGGGGCTGCGAGGCACGGCATGAGCGCAAAGGCAGCCTCTGGTGGGAGGGAAAACACACTTTCCTGAGGAAAACCCAAAATGACAGCGGCAAAAATGCTTGCAAATGTCCTGGAGTTCTGGTAGATGCCTTGCAAAAAGCATGTCCCGTTTCCAGTGCGTGAATTTTGTGGCATCTATACCTCACTGTAGTTTTCTGAGGACTGTTTGGAAGGAAGGGCTATATTCTCAAAAGAGCGCAGAATTTTATTTCCATAGCTGTCAGTTTACTAAAAATTGAGAATGTGAACATGCTTGCAGGCATTCTGCAGGAAAAATTAATTACACAGGCTGAACTTCTGATATTTTTTGCAGCTTCTTGAAAAATGTGAATTTATTTACATCTGAGACTTTCTCTTTTATTCTCAACCAGATCTAACACTACAGTGTTTCCGGTCAGCAAGACAAGCTTTAGAATGCTTGCATATATAAAAAAAATATTGTTTAAGTACCTTTTATTATGGACTAGTTAATGTTACGCAACTTAGTGAGTTGTTTATTGAAATAGCTGTTTTCCCATCCACTCCATGAAAAAAGAGACTGCACAGCTGGGGATGTTAGCTGGTACACAGTCTTTTTCAATGTTATTTCAATGACAGCTTTGGGTTGGTGGTTGAAAGAAAAATATT
Organism: Ammospiza nelsoni; assembly: GCF_027579445.1. Lineage (NCBI taxonomy): Eukaryota > Metazoa > Chordata > Aves > Passeriformes > Passerellidae > Ammospiza > Ammospiza nelsoni. Next base: position 99,041,856 of record NC_080634.1, read on the forward strand.
TTCCAGCACAGCTAGTTGAAGAGCCAAGGCCATGACAAAATTGTTTAGCAGTAAAAGAACTGACTTTTAGAGACTCTTTAAAAGAAGCCTGAAGCAACTTAGAGGCACAATGTCATATCAGATAGTAGCACCACTTTTTTAACCAGCAAATAAAGCTATTTTGATGATGCCAGCTGAATAATTGTTTTGCAATAGCTAAATGCAATGATATCAGCATTTTCAGAGTCTGTGAGACTGGTTTCCTTTATGCTGCTATGATACCATATTATTATTTGATATGATATACTCTATCAGGAACCAGCATAGGAATAATGGTCAAGAGTAAAAATGATTAATTCAAATGAAGAAAATCTTCTCTTTTCAAAAAAATACTGTTTATCACACAGTTTTCCTCTGAAAAGAGACCCTGTGAATCTGATATCTGTAAGTTTTATGTTTACTGTCTTTCAAGAGCTCCAGTATCAAAAATGGTTACTTTCCAAGCTGTTTGCTTTTCCTAACTGCTATTTCTTCAAACTAATCTATGGTACAGACTGATTTCCTGGGCCTCAGAAATAAAACACAAAGGTGATTTTTGCAGAAGATACTGAAGATGATTTTTGTAAGGGTCCAGTTTGTACAGCCCATTGCCAAGCTGATGAGGGTAAATAGGTACACGGGAGGCATCAGACCAAATCATTTTCATGGGAATGGGTAAAGCACAATAAACTCTGTCTGCTTATCAAAAGTGCCAATAGAGGTCATTGCCATTTTTCACTAACATTTAGAGAATCAAGCTCAAGGTCCTTTGTTTGGATCCTTTGGCTGAGTTACCTTCATCCCTGGAGATCTGGAGGTCTCCAAACTCCACCAAGGACCCAGGACCCTGAGTCCAGCTGGCTCTGAGGAGAGGCAGGGCAGCCCAACCAGATCCAGCTGTGCTCTTCCATGGAGCCAGGGCTTTATCCCACAGGCTCTTGATGCATTCAGCTGTTCAGTGTGGTTTATCTACATTTGAGAAATTCAGTCGTACTGCTACAGGGCCATAAGGGTCTGGGGCACATGGGGTCAGTGCAGCAACATTTGATGCTGTTACAAAATGGAGCTTCTAAGAAATTTGTAGTTCTCAGGAAACTTTGAATAATATCACTTGATCAGATGATTTAGAGTGAAATCAAATTTTGAAATGCAATTTGTCATGAATTAGAAACCCTTCTTCTCTGCAGTGAAGGCATCTTCTGCCACTAACACAAGAAAGCAAGAATTTATATGCCAGGTTATCATTAGGGTTAGAAGGGGTTGCCTTAAATTTACTTGACCCAGGAAAAGCAAGCTCAAGTTCAGATTGTTTAAGACAAAAGCAAAGAAACAGCTAAAGAATATAAAAAATTCCAAAAAAATTTATAATTCTCTGCTCTACATTTAAATAATCCTATTTTCTACCATATTTTGTGTCCTTGTCTTTTCCCACTCTGGTAATTACCTCTTTAACCATTTCCCTTGGGAACAGACAATGTTCTGTAGGCACATGGTACTGAGGGAAACAAATGCACACTGGTGTAATCCCCTTGAAACACCACACTAGGTATGATGGCACAAAACAGCACTAAAGAGTTTTAGCAAAACAGAGCAAGAACTCATATTCCTTTCTATTCTGCACATATGTATTTCCTATGGCATATATGCAAGAAATGAAAAGCTCTTTTATTAACAATCCACTCATACAATATTATTCTTTGTTAGCTTAAGTTTCCAGTGTGAAAATTTAAATATATATATATATGCTTAATATTTAGATATTTATGTGCTATAAATTTTTTTTTTTACATACTTAATTCACCTACTGACAGGCTTTGTATACTAATGCAAATTAAAGATAACTGTTGCTGGTTTATGACATGCAAAGTTCTTATCGTTTGTTAAAAACAGCTGGACCAAAAGATCACAAAAATGATGTGGTTGCCTTTCCCTGGAAAGAGAGTCTGTCATGCAATATCATGAGGTGATAAATGAATTTGCTATAAATGAATCAGTGTGACCAAAATCAGTACAATTCCTGAAGGAACATCAGCCCAGACTGACCAGTTTTATCTGGCTCATATTAACATACAAAGTATGCCCATGGGTGAATTTAACAAAATTCATTCTTGCACTGTAAGCTATCTTTACCTAGAGACTACCTTTACCCAGAGCAAAGATCACTCTCTTCAACATCTAAATAAAATCTCTTCTGCTTTGTGACAGGACAATAAAGGTTGATTCAGAACATTTGATACATGCTAATTTAGAAAACAAGAGGAAATTGTTTTCTAGGAATATCCATTTAAACGTCTTTCACAAACGTCACAGATATTACGTTTCTCAAGAACAAGAGATTTAACACTGCATCTGCAGTATATTTTTAAAAACACCTGAGGTGTGTAAAATGCACTGGTTCTCTAATAGCAAAAACATAGAACTAGGAGGGCCCTGAAACAGTCAGAGATATTTGCTGCCACTGAGTATTTAGGCATTGGCAAGAATTAAAAGAAGTTTCTTAAGCAAGCAATTACCTTACTGACAATTTTTACACTACTTTGCATTTCCTTTAAATGTCTTCAAAACTCCCCCAGTCACCACAACTGTGTATTTCTACAGGTGCCAGCAGGACTTTGCATAATTCTTTGTCTCTGTCTATGGTGGGGCTGTGGGTTGTTGGCTGTGATTTGTTGAATGAGCAAATGAATCTGTGGGTGACTGTATGTTTTTAAGGACCCCCTCACCATGGTGACATATGATTTACTTAGTGCATGAGTTAATGGTAGTTTCAAAGCTATAACCTGGGCTACTGAAATTAGAATTCACAGCTTTCAAATTCTGTCCAAACAAGCTCGGTCAACATTAGCTGCCATTTTTATTGACAAGCAAACAGAATCTCTTGATTGTCAAATTTGAGCTTAGCTTCATCAAGCATGATTTGTTCTTCACCTCCCAGCTCTGGATGTGCAGGTGGATGACAAGCACAGTGGGAAACAGGCATGGATGGGCCACATTTAATCCTCTTCTTTCCCTCCTCCTCTTAAAGCTAGATACTACTATTTTGTCTGCAGCTACTTTGTTCTTTATTCTATTTCTAATATCTCTACATCCTGAGGCTCTTCCAGTTTAGTACTGATGTATCTCAGAGCCCAGATTTACTTCCAGACCCTTCAAGATTCGTTTCTTCAACTTATGATCTGTATAAGGAAAAAAATTATTTCAGTCAGCAGAGGACAGAGTTGTCAGCTTCTTTTCAGTGTATAAATGGCATCTGCTGGACAAGATCCCTTTCTGCCAGGTTAACCTATGGACAAGGCTCAGGTGTGGCAGTGTTACCAGTCTGTAAGTTGTATCTGGTACACCTGTTTTATTACTTGCTTGGTGTTCTGCCCTTTTGCAGGGCTTCTGGGAGTACCAGGCATCACTAGAACCACAGTGTAATTTACACCAGGTCACTGATGCTCAGAATAATATTGGGTTGTTTGCTCCTCCACTTGTTTCAGGAAGCATTGCAGTGATCTGGCAGCAGCAGTGCTTGCCTTAGCTGTATGATGCCTCCCTAGTAAATACAAAGGCAGAAAAGGAAGGTAGCACCTCTTTCAGGAGAACTATTTTATTTTTAACTTGAAGAACCCAACCATGTGAGCAGGGTTGACAACAGGGATGTCACAAACCACATTACTAGTAGTAAACAGGATTCTGAAGTGCCAAAGAATGAGCTTAAGTTAAAGCTTACCCTAACCTTGTCAAGGTCACAGAGGTGTGATGCTGCCTTCATCTCTGTAGGAGATCTCATATTTCTGAGGGTATTTGCTGTTGTTTTGGAGAGCAAATGCAAGATTTTCAGCCCTGAAAATAATACACAGCATAAGCAGCTGGGGACAGCTGAAACTGTTGTTAATGTCTTGTTAAATGGATACTGTTAAATATGATAAGTACTTTCCAGGAAAAATTTTATGGAAAAATTTTGCTCAGATATTGCCATGCTGTCACAAAAGGGAGCATATACCGAAGAATTCATAGCTTGGTCCACACTGTCAAATGTTCACTGCTAAAAAGAGACATAAATAATGTAAAAATTGATTCTCATGTGGGAACGTTCCTTGACTCATTGAAGTATCTATCATGCCTTCCTTCCTTTTTGTATAAGACCTTTGAATTAGATGTGCACTGTTGAAAACATTTCTGCAAGTGTCTTGTGAAATCAGTTGTTGTCTGTAGAGAGATATGGAGATGCTTAGTATGCATTGCCATAAGCAAAGTGTGGAGACAGACCTTGTGCAGTGCCAAACTAAATAACCACAGTAAATGGAGTCATTATTAAGTCAATCCTTAAAACTTAAAATGTAAATATTCCTGCTGAACCAGAAACCCTGCGTCACTTGCGTCACCATAGCTTTAAAGCTAGAGAGAGTGCTCTAACAAAACCTAACTGGAAAGAAGAATTTGATCATGAAAAGCAGTGATTCTATTTTCAGAAAGGTACCATATACTCTTTTCCCTGAAAAAAAAAGTATTTACTACAGTAAGCTCTGAAAAAAATGGCTAAACAAAGCTGCCCTCAGCTCAACCAGCAACATTGTGATTCCTGTAACACACTCCAATGGCTTCTAACTGTGGTAAATTCCTTATGTTATAAATCCAGCTGAGTTGTCAAAAGTAGTACTTCTGAGAATAGATGGAGAAGGAAAAGAAGACTACTAAGTAAGGTAACAGCAGTTTGTAGGTGGAAAGTACAAATAAGAAGGAATGGTTATGAGGCAAGTAAGAAATTAGTTGAAAGGATAAAAACCCTTAAAAGGCTGCCTCTAATGCAGCCTCTATTGTTTCTATCTTGTCAAGTATTCATGTTGATAAATCATGTGTGGCTGGAGTGAGAACCCTGGTCTGAGGGAATTGCTCTCTAGAAACATTCAGCTGCCTCCCACAGCCAGTGGCTCAGTTCACTTCTCTTTTATGCAGTTCTGCATTGAGAATGTGCTCACTCCTTGCAGTGAGCAAGCTACAGCACGCAAAGAATCTCTCTTACTGGAGAGTTTTGATTTTTTTTTTCTCAAGTTTTAAAAAATTTCTCACGTTCTGCAAAAATAACATTTGATACAGAAAACTAAAATGTGAGAGATCCCAGAATGACCTCTATCAAGAGCTCGGTGTACATCATGTATATGACATTCAATGTAGCAATGCACATACCATCCATGACAATGTTAAATTGGCAAGGAATACAAATAACAATAATAACAAGGGCTTCTACAGATACATTGACCAGAAAAATAAACTTATTCATATAGAAGTCCTCTAAAAAGTTCTAATTGTGGTAAACAAATGCTTTCTGACCTTTTCTTTTCAATTTTGCAAAAAAAAAAAAAAAAAAAAAAAAAGTCCCATCTGAGCTATTTGTCTCAGTATCGGCTACAGATAACGCAGAAACAGGCTCCTCTAGAGTACCAATCATTAAACCTGCAACAGTACTCAAAAATAGATCAGATAATTTGTACCTTCTCTCCACCACCTACAAAGAGAAGACAGATTAGTCATTTAGAACATGTCTGTAAATAGACAAAAATGAATCCTACCCCCAATTTTCTATTAAGTCTGTTGTCCCTAACTAAAATATTGTAATTTTCTGTGTCCTACAATCTCTCTGTGCTGGCTAGAAAAATTATAGGGTTTTTTTAAGAATGGTTATGTTTATGCTTGCCACCTAGTAAAATTGGGTACAGCTCTCTCAGCAATAGTGTAATATAAATAAATGCATGTGTTAGCTAAAAAGCTTAAAAATTGCTAAGCATCAATTCCAGTATCTAAAAAACTAGCTTTATTAGGTAATAGGCAGTTGCATACAAAATCCTGCTTACAAAATCAAAAATTGAAAGGTAGGGGGAAAGCAGCTGTCTCATTAAAAGTTTTTGTATCTGTAACACAGTGTTTCCAAACTTCTGCAGGGAGCACTTTTGGATAGATTACTAGCAAATAAGCATTTTAATCGATCTCTTCTTACTTATATTCCTAACATAATCCTGGAAATCTGTTTTGAGTTCTTCTGCTTCATGTTTCTTTCTTCTGGGACTTCTCTCTCTTCCATGGGATTTTTATATTCCTTGTCATTCTCTCTTTTTTGTTCTTTTGCTTGAGCCCTCCTTCCTCATATTGTCTCTGGAAATTTGGATTAACACTTATGTCATGAAGTCACCAAGAAAGCTTCCATAGCAATTTCATGTAAGTTTCTTCACTGATTTCCATAGATGCTTCCCCATTATAGCAAAAAAAGAGCAAGATGATAGGGAAAACAGCTTTCATACTGCAGTTCATAGTCAGTTCAGTTCTCCTGGAGAGAAGGTTCACTCTTAGAGTAAAAAAATGCCCAGCATTTTTGGGAAGTTGTCCTCCAAAAGGGTTTCTAAGGTTCCCCTCTAGAGATAAGGCAAAATTTGAAAACAAATCACCAAATTAAATCAAATTAATGGGTACAAATATGCTGAAAAGCTTCACATTTATAACATGTAAAACAAATCTTTATCCAATAGTGTGGAGAAGTATTAAGGAATACATTATTTCCTACAGGCAAACACAAGGCTCTGATTACACAAACCCATCTCTTTCTAAGCCATTGCCTTGCTTCTGGTGCAATTTCCATTTTGAAAAACCATCTTATGAAATATCCTTGCATGCAGGGAACTTGTTTGGATTCACTAAGGTTAGTGCTTCAATTCCTTGTGGAATAAGGAACACGTGTCAGCTCTGTTTGCCTTCAGGCCAATGAAAAGGAATCTGTCCATGGAAATTAGATAATTTCTTAGCAATATAATTTAAACATTCCTCTCTTCTCCCCATATTATGAAATATTGCATTAAGCACTGCAAGATGAAAATCAGAAGTAGCTCAGACATTCTAGTTGGCTTGCTGACTATGTATTATTTTCCAAGTCCATGCAAATTACTAACAGAAAAAAACAGCATTCAAGATAAGCTCTTGACTTATTCATAAGAGATAAGAGATTATAAAGTTAACTGTATTTTCTAGTTTTCTGTCACAATGCCCCAGCAAAAACATTGCAAACATGAAACCTACCAGATTCTGGATGAGTCTGAAATGACCTAGCTCTGATAAAACCCACAGAGCTTTGCCTGAGCAAAGCAAGCCTCACACAACAAACCAAACAACCAACAACAAGAAAATCCCAAACCACAACCAATTAAATTGAATTAAAATATCTGTGTCTTTCTGGGGCGATGTCCAAAATCAGCTTGGAATTGGATTTGGGAATGCTGACCTCTACAGATTTTTCCATGGCAGGTCATGAGCATTAGAGGATGCGTGAGTACTAGTCATCATCTGCCAGTTCAAGGTGCTTCCAGGCTCTAGGGCATTTATTCTATTAGGAAAGTTTCAGGAATTTTGAGAACCTGCTGTCTCAAACTCTGATTTAGCATATGCCTTATAATAATAACAGCAATGCAGAAACAATACAGGTAAAGTTTAACAGGCTGCCTTTGGAAGCCCTCGCTGTAATATTGCTCTCTAAGAGACAATCCCTTCTGGTATTTCCTGTGGAGTAGGTAACTCCCCTTCCTCCATCCTGCCCCCAGTCTAGGAAAACATCTTGTCTGGTTCTTTATATCTGGGAAAAGTCCAAATAATCATCCCAGGGAATAATAACAATAAAAGGATATTTCTGATCCCCGCAGGAGAATGTACAGTAACTCTTCAATTGATAACTTACATTGTCTGTATGAAGTATGTAAGTCTTCTAAAATAAATTACTAATAGTACTTTTAAAAGCTAAATTACTAATGGTACTTTTTAAACCATGCATTTCCCTTATTTAAAATATGTACAAAGAGAGACAGAGACAGATGTATGTATAGACGTTCGTATATTCAAAATGGTCCCAAATAAAAATAGTAGTATAAGATAATCCTAAAATTTATTGCTTTTGGAGTGCAGTGCTTCATCCAATCCTCAATATGCTTAATAGATCTTTATACACTAAGAAGAAAATTCAGACCTTTCCTTCCTTGGAATTTCTTTTACTTTGAACAGATTTTCATATTTCATTTGATACTATCTACTGACCTGGTTTTCCATGTATGCCTTAACCTTTTTAATTGATCTCCTCATTGCCCAAAGCATAGTATTGCAATTCTACAATCTGTTTTTCACTTTGCATAAAAAAAAATTCCTTAACTACTCAGGAAGTTATTGAACAGCATAAACAGCAGACTAATCACAAAGTTGATTTACATTTTTAATCCTTTGGTTGTAGAGCATTACTCTTCCTTACATCAGAAAATAAATTTGATAATTGTGGAACCAAGACTTTATCACTGCTAACATTCTTTTGGGAGCTCTATTAAGAACTTTGGTGTAACAACACAAAAAATAGCGCCACAAGGAAAATGCAGAAAATGCAGTGAGAGTTTCCAGGGAGTTCTAAGGCCACATCTTAAAATCTCAGTGAATCAAATCTCAGGGCCATTTTCTATTATAACAGTCTTGCAGCAGACCGATCTGACAGAAATGATAATACATTGGGATATCTGGTTGTGACAGATTATTGACTTTCATTGTGTGTGGGTGCCTTTGTATCTTTTTTGATCAGAGCTTTAGGTACTCTGTGTGAGTTAAATGTTAACACAAGCTGTCTTTGCAACAGCTGTTTTATTGGTTTTGCTTAGTCCAGTGATGTACTCAGAAATCATCCAATTGCAAACCACTGAGGTAAGGTGAAGGATATGAACAGACTAATATGGAAAACTACACAAGTGAAAACTGAAAGAGGGAAGCATTATTAATTACAGTATTGGCGTGTTCAATATAGACACATATTTTAATACTGATAAAATTTGAAGAAGTTTAGCAGGCCAGGTCAAAACTGGCCACTTGTCACAGCAGCATATGTTAAATTGTCACCAACTCACTTGGTATTGTCAGGAAACATTATTCAAAGATAATATTATTTTCTTATGACCTAGGAATTATAAGAATTATTTTTCTTTTCTCATGTTTTCTATTAAAAATATTAACCATTCCAAATGATTTCTGCTTTCTGTCTGGAACTGATATTGTAGAGTTTCTGTCTGTGCTTATGTCTCAATGCTCAGAGGCTGGCGGTCTAAACATGTAAATGTACATTTTAATAAGCCAGAAACCCTTAAAAAAGGCAACACAGAACAAGTTAATAACATTTTCATGTAAAATTTGTCAATTGTTCCTGTTTTCTTTCTGAGCTGATAAAAACCTGCTGGAACATCCAAACTACTGAGGCAGCTGAGACACAGGGATGCCACTTCATCTTCAGATCTGTATGGAGCTTGAGGAGGAAAGTGTGAATACTTCCTTGCTCCATTTGAGTCAATTTAGCCATTTTCATTCAAATTTCTTGTTAATCTCTGATCTCTAACTACTGCAAGCGAGAAGTGTGGAACCAGAGTGTAGGTCAAGTGTGGGAAAGTGCTCATTCCCCTGCATGCCTGAGGCTTTCATTGATAATACTTTAAAATTATGCTATTTTCCTCGTGACTGATTTCAGTCTGTTTTTAATGACAGCAGTTTAAGAAATCATTTTTATTTTAGTCACAACTCAAGTCCAGGTTGAGCTTCAAAAGCAGAGCAATCCCTGTCAAGTGGCAAGAAACCGTGAAATATAATTAGAATTACTGGTAGCCTGTACTCAGAAAAGACTTAAACCAGAATTATGTAATTATTTTTCTTCAGAAGAGCTTGTTGGCTGGATTTACTTTCCTATTAAATCCAAGAATAGAGTAAGTCTTCTACCACACTCTGTCAAACAGCAGTACAGAATTTGGTAAAAGAATTTCATTGACTTTAACTCTGCCTTGCTCTGGCTGTTTTTGTGCCTAGGGAGAGTAGGGGTCTTTGCATTTCTTTTCTCTCCATTTCTTTCTCATTATCTCTCTATCTTCAAGATAGGAAGCTCCCTTAGACGTTTTCTACACACTCATGGCAAAACCCCTAACTCTAGTCTCCAATCACACATTAATCCTCAGATAATCTCTCCTCATGCCAGGATTCTCACATGGGGCAATGTTTTACTATTTTAGCTTGAATCAGAGCTTCAGGAGAGGCCTTTGTTCTCATGGAACTGCTCCTGCTCCTCATTGCTGAGGGGCACAAACGCTCCACAGACACCAACCAGCACAGCACTTCTGTCAAGCACACCAACCTCATCTCAGTTTGCCAATGGAGCAAACTTGCAGAGGGAAAGAGATTAAACACAGGTCATCATTTTTGCCAGGGGGGTAACTGGACCCCAAAAATTCTGACCCTTAGTTGCTCACTTACCTGTGTCCAAATGGAAAAGAGAGGGTCCATCAGTTAATACATGAGTCTGTTCCAGCTGCAAATGCCAAACTCAGTCTTATGATGGGTCATTCCTGATGTATTTGAGCAAGTTTATCCCAAGTTATTATGACTCATTTTCTGCCTTTTTTTTTTTTTTTTTAAATATGTCTGTTACACTTTCTGTACTAGAGATTGCTACCTTTCAAAGAAAAATAGCATGCAGTGATTATTTGAAGCTAGGAGGAATACTGATGCAGTATCTCAGTGTATTATAAAAAAATGCTGATTTCAGAGTCACAATGAGAGTAATACATTCAGAACCTTTACCTTTATAGAAGGAGATAGGTAGTTATTAGTTTTGAAGACACAAAATATATTTTCCATTACATGTATTAGACAATTCACAACATGAATTCTAAGACTCAACATGTCTTAGAATATTCAAGTCTATATTTCAATATTTTTCAGTAATCTGTGTACCTACAGGGTTTATTGATCCGTATTTCTGATTTTTCCCTGTGTGTACTTGGAAATAGAACCTCACATCTGAGGCTTCTTGGAGGCCCAGTAAGAATGAATTAATCAAGTAAAAATGAATGTTTTCAAATATTCCTCAAAGGACTTGCACCATAGTAATTGTGGTCTTAATTTTAATTGTATAAATGTAAATGGGCTCAATTACCCAATTAAAATTTTTGTCTTCCCAGCCACCTTTGCTGGGAATTCACAGGCAAAAATCTTGGGTTCATGTTGGATTTCTGCCACCTTCTACTTTTTTTGCTTGCAGTAAAGGTTTTTCCAGTCTGCTGTGAGCTGTCAGCAATTCAGATTGTGCCCTCAGTGCAAAACTGCATGAGTTCACCCAGACTGACTGAACTTTGAGTCATGAGGTTAAAACCCAGCCTGTGAATGACGTGGTGGGTGGGAGACCTCATTTCCCCTCCCCATATCAGAAGGTAAACACCCATTACATTTCTGCTCTTCAAAACTCACAGAAACGAGCATCAGTAGAAGCCCTGCCATCAAATAAGGAAATAAAATTAATAATATACAATATGCAACAAAAGGAATGTAGTGAGAAAACATCTTTCTGAAGCAATTTTTGCAATAAAACAGGATATGCAGGTAAGGAATATTCCTGAAGAACTTCATCCGCTGTGTGGCTGTAGAGCATTGCAATTCAAGGAGTGATAAAATAGCAATTTCCTCACACTTACTCATTAATACACTTCAGCTCAGCTTTGATACGGCTGAATTGATTCCTACTGCAGAATTCAAATAAATGTTGAGGCGTTCTCCTGAGATATTCAGCCACATCACTATGTTGCATATAAAACTGTAACCAGAAAGGGCCTCAAAAGTGTGTTTTGCCTCCAAGCAAATTTTTTAGAACTATAGGCAACTGACATTTATTTCCCTTTCAATTTTTATATAGCTAAACTGCTTATCAATATTTGCTCTTCCCATTTAACTGCTTGAATATTAGCTCTGCCTGTTTTTTGTATCAAAAAATAAAAGCAACATATACACATACTCTTTTATACACATGAAGTTTCCCCCTTCATCTCTTTCAACCTGAGCTAAAATTTTGTTTCCCCATCATTACTTTGCCCATTTTTAAAAGTTTGATTCCATTTTCCTAGATATTTAAAAAGAAATGTGTTTTAAAAGAATTTTTCCTCATTAAATGTCAACAAAAGAAGATGCTTTGACATGGTGAAATGAAATGTTAGTTTAATTTTTATATCAGTTCCATCAGCTTTTCTGCCTAAATTAAATAATAAATCCACTTTATAAATATTATTAGTGTGATTGTTCTAACTATTTTTTCAGGGGATTTACCATTTATTTTTAAAAAATCTTCATACATAAATGGATATTTCTTAAGATGTAATTTGGGGAAATTTAAGTTATAAGAGCTTCAGAAAAAGGATTTTATTTTTATAATGCATCATTTTCCTCTATGATGCCATTGAAGCAATGAATCATAATTACAAAATTTGTAAGGCATAAGAAAAAATGTTTAGTTCTTTTCTAAATATCATAAAATATTTAGCCTCCAGATACACTCAAGAAAATGACATCTTATCAAGGGCAACTAGTGTTATTAATCAAAGTGACATTTGAATAAATGGCTTTGACTTTATACACAAGAACAATACAGATGATCTGCAGATTCCAGTTGTTTATCACGCTGCAGTATTTTGTTTAATGCCATTACCTTGTCACTGATTCACTGGATGCAAGCTACTTATCATTTCAAAGCTTATTCTAATGGCAAAATATGAAATGAGAACCTTATGAATATTCAGAGTCTTTCCTCATGGCACTAACTGAGGTCTGTTTATGGCTGTGATTTATGAGGCTTATGAGCACAGCTAGAATTTTAGCTCAACATTAACATTCCTTCTATGCATGACATGACAGTTTATAGTTCACAGCATCTCTGCATCACATTCACTGGTAAATATAAATGATTTTTTTTTAAATCCATTCATTTAAGATAAAAATAATCTATCTAAACCTGTAAGCTCAGTTCTCATGTACAATTGTGTAAGGGGGAGGGACAAGAAGAGATCATGGGGAGACAGCTCACTGAAACCTATCCCTGGAAAACATCCAAAGTCTTCTGATTCCCAGCCAAACCAAGAGCAGTGTCCAGCTGCGATGCTCCCCACTAGCAGGAAGGAGTGAGAATGCAATAACAGAATCCAGGTAAAGCTGCTGTTTCTGTGCCTTATGCTTGGTACATCTCTGCAGTCCCGTCCCAGGTGCAACCTCAGCACACACAGGCAGGTTTGCATTTGGCTGCAGGGACAACTTCCATGGATGTCAGTGGATCTCCTATGCCTGGATGGCTGCCACAGCCAGCAGGAGAGTCAGTGTTTGCCCACAGCTAAGGGGGAAGAAAATAGGGATAGAGGGTGAGAGCAAGGGCAGGAAACACTGGACTGCTGCTTTGGGAGTGCCTGCACCAGAAAAGCAGAGAGCTTTGATGTCCAGTTGGACAAGGAAGCAGAAGAAACAGGCACAGCTTGGAGGAAGGAGTCTGTTATTAAACAGACTGGATGTGCTGAGGTAATCAAGTGAAAGGGATTTTATGAAAGGAAAACTGTTAATCAACAATAACCATAGGAGAAGAATGGTTCTTTACCTATGTGTCACATAGGTAAAGACTGGAGTTTGTAATGATTACAGGAGTGCATTAGGCACTCAGTTTGGCCTTTTGGGTTGGGGCTTTCAATTCTTCAATGCAGACAAGTATTTTCCACAGCTAGGAATAAGATTTAAGCAGGGAATAGAGAAGTTTCTGGGGGCATTCAGATCTCAAGTGGCAGGTTTGGCTATTCCAATGCTGCTCTGGTGTAAGTTTATTACAAAATCTACCTTTAGGAGAAAAGATTATTGGTTTTTTCCTAGGCACATTTGTAGGGCCACTGTTATTATTTTTAATCTAAAATTCAATTTTACATTGATATTTTTTGGAAAAATTTTCTCCTCTTCATTAATATTGTCATTCCTCACTTTCCAAGAAACACCTTTGTATTTTGTCTTTCAGAATTGCTCTTTTTAAAAATTTTACTCCAGGAACCTCAGGCACTAAACTCCCTGTTTCTCCTACTTTCCCCTCAAGGCACATTGTCTGGCTTTAAGGCTTTATTGCAGGTTTTTATTTTACTAAACATTAGTGGCAAATGGCTTTTGGACTGCAGCATCTGAAGCAGACCTTCCATGGCCCTACTGGAAGGCTGTTTGCAAGACCCCATAACTCAGATTGGATACAGATAAATTTTGGTTATTTCTGGGCCCCTGCCTTTGCTATTCTCATCATCACAGCAGAGGTCTACAGAAAAACCCAACTGTGATAGATGGTCAGGAGGTTCTATGGATTTTGGTATGCCCTGAGGAGAATGATCTTAGAAACCACATGCCCCAGGGGATATCCAGTGTATCCCAGCCAGTCATAGGTCTGAATGCAAGGTACTTGTTGTCTTGCAAAAAGAGTTACAGGCTGTATCTAATCCATGTAATTTGAGGACTCACTGCACCTCACAAAGGCCAAAAGCAGAATTTTCATGAACCTAACTCCTCACTTGGTTCTCTTTAAAGTGTTACAAGGGATTTAAAATTTAACACTGATCAGGAGGCCAAGTAGCTCCTCACAGACGTGTAGCATTACAGCTGTCTGTTTGTAACCACAGAAAGCAGATATGTCTCAGAGAAATTAAATTGTGACTGTCCAGTTGAAATAGTCTGTCCTCTGTAAATAGAGCTAGAGGTAGAATCTCCAGATTTTTTATCCTGTGACAGCCAATGATTTCAGTAATTTGGGGCATCCAGACAGACTTCAGAAATTTCACTAAGTTACAGGTCTTTTCATCATGATCTCCCCACCTGCAATGGATTTTATGGGCTTTACTCATGCCAACCCAAAGATGCTTTAAATATTGCATAATTCAGCTTTTCAGGGTGGGTTAAGTTAAGAGGCATGAACTAAAGAAGACTTCAAAAATAGTTTGAATGGAAAATTCATGCTTATCTCTGGTAGAATATAGACATATTTCTACATTTATATTGATGTGCAGCTAATAATATTTTATGCTTAAGGAATCATTACTCACATTGGAAAATTAATAGGAAGTCTAGGCTGGAGGAGTGATTTTGAAAATAAAACTGTATTGAGGGATAAGAAATCATTGATCATTGATTTCATGCTTGTATAACGGTAAAAACAGAAGCAATTTTATTGAACATAATTTTATGAGTGTACACAGCAGAAATAAGCCTCCTGCTTAGGCTTAATGGCTTCTGACTCGTCACAAGTAAACAATAATTACAGAGAGTGCTAAATGTTGGTTTAAAGAAGCAGAGATGAGGACCTCTAATTGTGTCACTTTCCTGGCCTTTATCCTTAAAATATCAGGTTCTTCTTTACTTATAGCCATGATGTTAAGATTTTTGTGGATTCATGCCCCTGGAAGTCATGAATAGAGCCAGCAGATTATTTGCTCCTAACTTATATTTGTAATTGCACAGAAAATAATGTCTCATTCTTTCTAAAACATGTCACATTCATATTTTTTTCTATAATACTTTTCTTTAAATATGGTGTTTAAATATCAAGGTCCCTACACAGAGACTTCTTGAAACACAGAATTTTCTATTCTTAGAAAATTAAAACCCCATAATCATAAATTGTTCCCTACAATTGTGCAGCTCTGATCCCATCTGTTCTGTGAAAGGGAGAGAAATCTGACCTTCAATTCATTCTCTCTCCTTTTTTTTATTTTCTGTTTCCCCTTTTTTTTATCTCCTCCTTTATTTGGCTTGTGCCTACAGGAATGCTTGTCAAGAGCTGTCCTCTGGTGCCACCCCTGCTGACACTGAAGTCTTCAAACATAACCAGCTAATGAGAGAAAGTGTCACAAGGAGAGGAGAGACATTAACTTAGGGATTTCTCTACAGTGTTTGAGGAGACTGAGAGTGTATATGGAGGACTATAAGAAAAGCCCAAGTATTGTGATGCCCTGGTGGTCCCTTCTTTGCTGCTTTGCTCCTGGCACCGTGGCCAGAGTGGATCAGCTCCTGAAGGCATGGTCATAATACTCACAGACATAAACAGGAAGCAATGCTCATTAAAAACAGACATTCCTCATTACCAGTGTTAAAAGTAATTGATAATAGAAGCTTTAGATAAAAGGAAAAAGAAAACAAATGTGAGTTCATAATATGAATAGAGGTTGACACACACTCTATTATTATCCAGAGAAGTTAGTATCCAAGCAGGAGGACCCAAAGGCAGAACTATTCCAGAAGCAATTTTTCCTTAAAGAGACAATATAAATGTACCTTTTCAACAACTACCATTAAATAAGTAATCTGCTGGGATACTCCTACATTGTAGAAGAGAGCTGCCCCATGCAGCTATCAGGTCTTGAAAGATGCAGTAATTTGTGACTAGCAAACAGGGATCAAAAGTTGAGAAGCAAATCTGAGAATATTTTTAGCTTTCAGGCTAATAGCTAAATGTTTTGGACAAGTGGAAAGTAAGACAGTGTGCCAAGTCAAGTCCTGAAAGTGAATCACAGCAGTCTTCATCTGCAGTACACAATTTAATTTTTTTTTTTTTTAATGTAAGTCAAGAGGTTAATAAACAAAAGAAATACTGCAGAGACCAGAAAAGTATATTAAAAGCACAGATGTGCAGATATGGTGGTAAAATCCCAATGAAGGGACAAGGTTAGGTACTGCTCTATCTCTGTGCACAGTAATGGTAAATATGTATTCATATCTCCTGCATCACTTCTGCCTTGAAGTAAAGCATCCTGAACTGCTAACCAGAACTGTGATAGATATGAAACACAAATTAAAACAATCATATTGTAATCTGTCAGAGAAACAAGCAGGAACTGAAGAATGAGACTGTGCATGGAGTATATTAATGCAGCACAAAATGGCAAGAAATGAAATTATTTGGAAAGCTCAGAGGCACCAGATGCAGAGACACAGCAGCACACAATTAGGTAGTTGCACGCCAAACAGACAGCAGGACACTGATGAATGCACCAACTACAGTGAGTTCTGGCATTGTGGAAAAGGAAAAAAACCAAACCAAACCAAGCCAAGCCAAGCCAAGCCAAACCAAACCAAACCAAACCAAACCAAACCAAACCAAACCAAGAAAAACTAAATCACAAACAAATTTAAATTACACAGACAAAAGAAAATTCAGAAAATATGAATTGCAAGTACATAATCAAGCAGAAGTACACAGGCTTAAACTTCAGAAATGCCATAGCCTTCAGTTAAACTACCAGTGAATACATGGACCTAATAATACTGGGAATGTGACAAGAAAATTTCTATGAATAAGCACAAGAGCTAAAATATGTTTTTTTAAAAAGCCAAATAATGACAGCATGCCTTTAGCAGCATTGTGAGCCTGTTGGGTACTGCAGCCCCTGTCCCAGAGACAGCAGGGGTGTGGTGGCTCTTAGGGCACACACTGGCACCTCCTGCAGTCATAGTCTGGTTGCTTCTCATTGCAGGAGCCTCCACTTGGTGATTCAGGGTCTTGGTTCTTGTTTGTGTTTGTATAAATTCAGAAAGAAAAGAACAAAAGAAAGCAAGAGACACTGCTGAGGTCAGGGTTCCCAGAAGATGGGTAAGTACTGCAGCAATTATTCAGATGCATAGGTCCAAATTGTTTAAACAAAGCAGTGATTAAATGTTACTACACAGAAAATACTAAGAAAGATGGAAAATTACACTTCAGCACTTCAGTGAAAAAAGACTGATTTTGACAAATTATATTGTGTGAGAAATCCAATTGCCTTGCTACAAGTTGAACATTAATGTTGCTCAAAGGAAAAAATTGTGAGGAAAACTATTGGTAACAGTACTAAATAAAGCCATATCTATATTGCAAGTCAGTGAGTGTTCTGCTGGCTTTAGGAAATACCCATGGAGAGACATGACAAAAGCATTGCTTATAAGGACTACAGTGGGCCAAATCTTTCAGAAGAAATCAGGAAATTAAAGTAAAATTAAAGATGGAATTTTATTTAACGGCAATATCATATTCAGTACACTCGTTAATCTCCTGCTGTAACATGATTCTAAAAAAAAACACAAGCAACATTAGCACAATGTAGTGGGCACATGGGCCTAAAAATGTGAAAGAAATTCAGGAATAATACTTTCTTTCAGGTGCATGCAAATGTTTTGGGGCATAGAGTAGACAGAGATGCAAGAGCTGTAGTTACCTCAGCCAAGCTCTGTTAACTCTAACTGGGACAATGAAAAAAAAAGTAAATTAAACAATATCTTTCTTTCTCTAAATAAATACAAATTCTCCATTCTGATCATACCTGTTTTTTCTCAATTTCTTTCCACAGGAAAATATCTGATGAAATCAACAGAGTTTATAAATTCCCATAACTTCAGGGAAAATTTGCTGTCAAACGTATTCCTGTTGAAACAACTCTAACATACTTGAGAACATGAGTCCAAAGAGCTGACAATCATCACACAGAGCAAAACCAGCTTCTTTGGTCTGCTATTTAGGTTTCTGAGGACCAGGTAAACTCCAATACAAGACCACAGTGACCATTTTAGACCCAGAAATGAACCACTTCAGGCACAGAGTGCCCAGCTGCATAGTTTTGGTTTGCAAGCATTGCAACAAACAGGCAGCCTAATGGCCACATCCAACAATATCACACTTTGGCAGGGAGGGTTGGGTTAAAAGAAGTTAAAGAAAGCACACAAAACAAAGCCTCTCCCTGATGAAATAGAGCTTTCAGCCATGGTCTTAACCTCTGTACAATGTTGGATGTTAAAATTTTTGTCTGCCTTGCTGTTACAGAGTTTTGCCTTACTACAGCTGGGTGTAACAAAAAGAGATGCTGAAAAGTCAAAATCAGTGTGTGCAAACCTGACAAAGTTACTGGGGGGTTGGTGGGGTTTTTTTAGGATAAACAATATATTTGGAATGAAACCGTGTATTAAACAAAAGCTGCATAGTTATTCACATGTCATGGCAGAAGACTTTTATATGTCTTATAAAAAATAAGTATTTACAAATCTCTAACAGAAGACAGAAATGCAGGGGAGGAAGTACACATTTGTCTGAGACTGAGATGCAGGATGGGCAGTGACACAGCCCAATCCCAGCAAGCAGCAGAGACCAGCGTGTCATCACCCAGGTAACCTGGATAAAGCAAGGGGTCTTTAATCCTTCCTGAATGACAGATTGAAAATTTTGTCTGAATAATTATACCTTGGGCACAGAATATGAACCTTTAGAATAAAAAAAACAAAACAGCTTAATTTACAAACAAATCATGATTTAATTACTGTTAAAAAATAGAAAGAGATAGTGAGAGAGAGAAAGGGACATTTACTGCAGGTTTGTTTTTTCAGTGATAAAACTTCTGAGCATATCTAGGTTGCTACATAGATTAGAAGGTTATTAAATACATTATGATGTTAGTCATGTTAAGATTGACTGCTTCAAGCTAGATATATTTTGCTTCCTTTCTAGAAAACATTTCAAAGTAAACTTTAGGCAATGGTGTGACCTTTGGAATAAAACATTAACAAACAAATGGTAAAGAGTGATTCCAAGCAGGTACGAGGTTTTTTTGGAGAATGTTTTCTGTTGTACAAAGTGTATCAAGTGTTGCATTCTGGATGAGGAAAATAGAGGGAATGAGAATTTCCTCCTATAAACACTTTACCTTCCACATCAGGTTCAGAAGGAGCATTGTAGTACTGACATTACAGCAAGAGCTCTTCTTGTGACAGAGTCAGTGCTGAATTCTGTTCCTGATACTCATAAACAACACTTGGTAACTTGCTGGAATGGAAAAAGTGTTTCTACAGAGCACTTCAGGGACTCTGGTCCTACTTATCTGTAATAAATTCAGGGTCAGCAAAAGGCTTGTATGAATATATGGTATGCATTCAGGCCCATGTGTCTTCTCTCAGATACAAGCTCCATTCACAGCATCACTCCCACAAGCCTCTGTCCCTTCCAGCCAGTAATGGGGATATATCTGCACACATCTGCATGGATGAATTACAAAGAAAATAAACTAGGCAAAGAGGTGATGCATTTTTTCACAGATTTGCTATTTCAAACAAATACCCTCTTGCTGTACAGAAGTACTGGTAATAAAACCAGAGAGTTTGTTACTAGATATTAATTTCTTTTTACAGGGCGTTATGGACTGGCTGCTTCAGCCTCTTATGGTCTGTCTTGCATTTCTAAGCATTCCAAAGACCCAGGCTAGCCCTGGGGATCTGTCCTGGCTCTTGGCTGCTCTGAGCATCAGCACAGCTCTCCTGCACAGCCTGCTACAAAATACAACGTGGTGCTCAGTGTGAGAGCACAGAAATAACACGTAGGCAAGTGGAAAAAGGAAGCAAGGACAAGGTATTTATGCTACTGAGTAGCAGCCTCAGGTGCATTGCCTGCCTAGTTCCTTTTTCTGTAAATGTGAAAGATTTGATCAGAAGGTCTTGAATTGGAGAAGTCTAAAGAACAGGAGTTTCATCTTTATCAATTGCATTGTGTCATTCCACCTACTCTGGAAAGTAGACTGCAGCCAAAACCAATGCTACTCATCATTGTTTTATGTGTTGTGTATCCACGAGATAAACAGGCAAGAAACCAGGACAGATTTTCTTTTAATGCAGAACAAAGTACCAACTCATATTCAAATCAAGGAGAATAGTTATTCTAACAGAATTAAGTAATATTATTTTGTTTTGTGCTCCCACAGACAGAAAATTCAGTAATGTGCCTTGTAGCAGTAGCAAAGAACTTTCAATATTGTTTCTATATGTGCATGTATTTAAAATAATTCTGTAATTGCTATGTAAAGTTCTGTAAACTTTTCAACATAACATCAACCTATTTCTTTCCCAGGCCCGTATAAAAATATTGCCTCACACATTAAAAAAAATAAATAGAAGGTAATGCAGAAAAAGGCATTAACTAAACTAAATTACATTTAGTGTGAAAGGAAGGAAAGACACAGTTAAAAGGAGAAAGTAGGAAAGAATATTTTCTCTCTGGTAACTATGTCTGCCAGATACTAGCTACTGCTGCAGTCATATTCTTGAACTAGATAAACTAATGATTTTTCCCTGTCTCAAGACTTGCTGGAATTCAGTGGTCATTTTGTATAAGTTTTTGGTTTGTTTGAAGTGTCAGATTTTCATGTATCTTCTGGCAAGGATCAATAATTACCATCCCCTTTTCCACATTAAAGATATAAAGCAAGTAGGCTGTTCTTCACAACTCAGGATGCAACATGGCACAGTAATAAAACCCGCCATATTTACACAAGTACAATAGAAAGAAAAATATGATATAAAATATTGTACTGAAAATTTGGAACATTCCTATGTGTTTCTAAAAGGGTACATGAAACTTGCAGAAAAAGTGAGCAGCAGGGTGAAGAACATGAAGAAACAAAAGATGTTAAAGCCTGATTCACAGTGAAAGTTACTTTGTGTTTTACTTTTTCTTTGTAGAAGAAAAAAATACAGATTATATCTTTCTATGTTTTTAAAAATAGAACAGAATGTTCTTTTGCAAGGTATGTATGGCAGTATTTTTCTCTGTTGGATGTCTAGTTTTAAACTGAGTATCAGACATGCTTATTATATAGATTTGCCATTTCAAAGTGGGAAGAAAGTCAAAATAACAGTACCAATCCTCAACCTTAGTGAAAAATGACATTCCAGGAGACTGTGCTGCATGGTAGGTAGCCCAGTTGTGTGGGGATGAGGGAAGTGGGCTGATGATCTTCAGGGAAATGAGTCCTCCAAAGGTCTCCCGTGGAGAGTGTTTAACCACTGCCCTGAAGGCAGGATGAGGCAGCAAATGGCTCTTGCACCCTGGATGTGGTCAGGATCTTGGAATTTGGTCCCTATGCCTCAGCTTGATTAGCCACATCTCTCTATGTTTTCTGCTGCAATTCATGCTTTGTCTTTAATCTTTAAACAGGTTAGGAAGAACGGGTCCTGCATACCGCTGATGGTCATGACTAAAATATAAATATGTGCATATAAGTTCAGGGGCTGGGGAGTAAAGCAGGGATCCTGTGGAAAGGGATGTCCTTTATGTGTTTTCTCTCACTCTACACTCCTCCTTCTGGGGATGTGATAGCTCTGACAGGTTCTTCAAAGCACATGAAGCATCACTGCTTGCTAGCCATGAGATAATTACCCAATTAGACCTGGACTAACTCTGAATAGAGCCCATCTGTGGTCTTTGCCTATCACATGACTGAGCTCCAGCCAGGATACAAAAGCGAGTTGATTGCAGTTATTTTAAGTGTTTCCTTGCACCACCCCTGGGTCTCTGCAGATGCCATGACCAGCTGTGTGTGAGCTGCCTGGTCAGCTCTGTCAGACCCAGCTGAGGTGAAAAGGACCAAGGCCCTCTGAAGAAGAATAACTAAAGAAGCAACACTACACATTTCCCCAATG
The DNA here is from genome assembly GCF_027579445.1 of Ammospiza nelsoni. Classification (NCBI taxonomy): domain Eukaryota; kingdom Metazoa; phylum Chordata; class Aves; order Passeriformes; family Passerellidae; genus Ammospiza; species Ammospiza nelsoni. Next base: position 99,064,164 of record NC_080634.1, read on the forward strand.
TACTCAACAAGATTTCTGTGACCCAAGCTGAAGTCTGACAGACTCTCTGGATTCTCACTCATTCAGTCAGTGACCTGTCTATGGACACCTGGAGCTTATGTGGTAATGGATAAAAGAACCCCCCTTATACTTGCTGGTAATGGCTCACTAATTCCTAAGTTGAGAGAGGCACCTCCATTGACAGCCTTGAAACTGGGGTCATTTGTTTTTCCTAGCCTGAACCAGAATAAGACTACTGACAAGAAGCCAGCTGGGTTTTCTATTAAAAACAGGTAGAGATTCTATTGCTACATTTTTTTAATGTTTAATGAGATGGATTTATTTCAAGTTCAGCATTATAAAGAATACCCAGATCAAAAATCCACTTTGTAGCGAGGGAGTTCATTAGCATCACTAACAGAAGATAACAGAAGAATTTTCTTCTTAAATTCACTATGAACCTACTTAATTTTTCTGTCTTGAATTTATTCAAAGCTCAGCTTCATTTGAAGCAGGATCAGTAATAATCAATCCAACTCTGTTTATGAATTTGTCCATGTGGTCCTTACACATTCAGAAGACTGTCCTCACTAGCTGTTTTACCTTTCTAAAATGGTAAACAAATAGCTTTAACAGATTTTATACAAGGAGGATCTTTTCATCCTCCTACACACCAGCCACACTTCCAGGAAGGACTGAATTCAAGCTGTACACTAAATCAGAGTCAGTGCTGCTGTGCTTCCTTCCCAGAAATGCTGTTAGAGAGAGTGGTACTTCCAGGAATGCTATTGCAAAAGCATGGCTACAACCCAGCTGTTTGGTAAAGACACAGCTTAGAGTCAGACTCTGCTCTAAGAGCTCCTGCTCCATCCTCTAGCCCTGCCTACACCCAGCTAGAAATCCCCATCCTCTCTCCCCAAAACCCAGACTTCTGCTTCCTTTAGGGTTTGGGGTGTCTGGGAAGGCAGGGAAAAGCTATTCATCTTGTGCCTGTTGCACCTACAGCAAAGCCAACAATGGATTTGGTATAAGCCAACACGTTCAGGGACTGGGAGAAGGCTGTGTGGCTCTGGGGCTGATCCACTTTATGTGAGAGCCAGGGGTAGTGGAGGAGATGAGAATCTGAGCTGCTCATGGCATATCTGATTTGGCTTGATAGACATTTCTGTCATACATATTTGCCAATTGTGTCTCCAATGGTTTTTACACCTCATGAGGAAAAAGGGACAATCCATGGAAAAACTTACTGCATCTGGATGTCTGTGTCTAAGGAGAGATTTCACTCTGAAGATTTCTTTAATGGAAAACTGTATAGGTTGTAATTGCTCATCATTAAACATGTCTGTACTGCCTTAAAATATACAGTTGTGTATTCTATTAGGTTACCATACATCAAAATATTTCATTTGACAAAAGATTTTGGCAGCAAAATACTCATGCAGTTGCTCAGGCTCCAGAAAGTGCTGTAGCAAGTCCCATGGCACTTCATTCAGTTTTACCTAAAAATATCCTTTCTGCATCACCACAGAAGGAAAGTAAATTTTCAGGAGCGTGATATATAAATGTGTACATGACATCAAAATTCACTTACAGCCATATCCTAACTTGCATGCTTGTGAAAAGGAATGAAAATTAGTTTATTTAAATCGTGGATGAAATATTCATCAAAATAACATCAGTAATTTCCACACATCAGTTATTAATACTAATGGAGAAAGTCACTCTGGAGTGACTCCCATGCGAGACAATCAGCTTGAACCAGGCTGAACCAATTTGGAATAAACAAGATATTCCTCCACTGCTCTGATTGTGAATTTATCTGCTTTTTCCCTAGATGAAATAAATTAACAACTGAAGTGTGTTCAGCCTATGTAGGTCACCGAGTTGATGTGCTACCTACTGCAGTCTCCTGCAAGGATTCATTTTTCACTGCTGAGCAGCTGTGACAATCCCTCTGCACTGGAGTAGTGTCTCCAGAATGCAGCATTAAAAGCACTGCTGGCTGCTTCTTCCCAACAAGAGCCAAAACCAGACGAGCAGGTGTCTGTCACATCCCTGAGATGGGGCTCTGAGATGCTGTTCCAGATTCCAGCTGCAGCATTTGCTACAGATATTCTGGGGCACTGCAAAATGTGCTGTCATTCTCATTTCTCCAGCAGTGTGGGTGTAAATAATGTGCCCACATTAGTGAAGCTCAGGGGATCTCCATGGAAACATTTAATCGCTGACATTTAAGCTCCCTGCGCTGATAAAGGAAGCAGCTGACTCCTGACCTATTACTAACAGTTTATCAAGGTGGGAAGCAAGATTTTTTTTCCTTGACCTGGCTAGAAATGATGCAGTGACAGCAAATGCAACAGTATCGTTCCTCCTTTCCCTCTTCCCTCTCCTAGGCATAACCTGCTGTTCTACAATTGGATTTTTCTTGACCTTTTCTCATTTGTATCCCATTGAGACAATGTGGGATAGCACTGACTAAGGAGATGTCAACCTCCCAGCCCACCTGCTCAAGTAGCATAAGTAACTTGTTTTGGATTGTAAAAGTAATTAGATTATGCAAGGGAAAACCGAAGACTCTTCTAGAAAGTTACATTAAAGTGACATTGCGTTGACAACAGCATCTGAAGCATTCACACACTCTTCCTCTGATCAATCCAAATATCAACCCAACTTCCCAGCTGTCCCATGCAAGACAGGAATTGCCTTTCTCTAGGCATTGCTGGACGTTCACTGCATTCTGGGTTTGTATTGTTGCCTCATCCCAAGCACAACCCATTTGTGCCAGAAACCATGATGTGCCGGTAGTTAGATCAGACTAAACTTTTCATCAATCAGCAGCTCAACCAAACCCCTCACTCCCAGACCCCAGAGTACTGAGTGCACAAACCACAGATCCCTGTCAGCTGCAGCTCTCTGCCAAGACTTCCTGCTCAGAGAAGCCAAGCCCACCATCCACCAGAGATACCCTCTCTGGTGTTAAAGCAACAGCCAATCCTTTGAAAAAATCCTTCAGTGTGCTGCTGCTGGCTTCATTTTGAACTAACAAGCTTCTAAAGTAACACCTTACAAGTCCGAGACCCAGTGTTCCCTTCCACTCAGTTTCCACTGAGACAGTGGAATCCTGATGGCAAACCCCTGTGATCAACCATCCTCCATCCAACCGTTAATTAGTCACAGTTTCAGTCACACTTTTGTGACTGGGGTTTTTTGCTGGCTTTGTGTTATGCTTCATTAGAAAATAAGGTTTGGGTTAAAGAAAAACTGTTGAATATCTGGCTTGTCTTTCGCAGAAAACTCACATAATTCTTCCACTGGTTTTATTCACTTTCCAGAATGATCTAGAGTATTTCTTCTCACTGTGGTAACCATATTTAGTTCCTGTTACACCTGGCATGAATGACTGGCTGCAGAGAAGATAGCCTGACATCACTGCATCATACAAATCAAAGGCTGATAACCGCTTGACCCATGCTCTGTTGTCCTCATAAAACAAACCATTGCATATAGGTTGCAAAGAGCACTTTCATTTACCACCTTTGTTATTTTTATGGCACTTACTTATTCATGTGGTGGGGTAGACATTTGTCTGCTTTTAAACTTTCTTGTTACTGACTTGTAGGCTTAGAGTCTGTTAAAGGCTGGCTCCAGCACGGTGTCAGTTTAAGTCCCCACAGGGACCACAGATTGGTTCAGGTAACAGGGTGCTCTCCTGCATCTGCAGTAGACCCATCTCCTAATCTTGAAGCAAGATGTTTGGCCATGTTTTGTTTCTGTTGTAGGATAGATGGGATATAAAAATCTTTATGTAGAAAATATTATTCATTAGAGGGATCAATGTTATCAAAAACTAATAGCTTTACCTCCTATCTCTGAACAGCAATAGTGAAAGCAGGTGTTGCTTGCACTGACAGTGCAATTGATACAAGGAAGATCTGATGGAAAATGGAAGGTTTCTTCCTCTTCTAGCTAACATCCATTAAAACATATTAATGTATACCAGCGATGGTTGGTATTCTTCTTAGTTCCTGCTTTTGGAATTCATAATCCAAGCAAGCATTTATCACAAAACTTTTTTCATTAACATAACACTAGGTACTTTTAAATGCTTAGAATAGGCTGCTTTACCCATATCAGAGGTGTATAAACACCATCAAAGAAGTGTCCCCATTGGCTGTCAAAAGATGAATACATACCATCATGCTGATTAGCAGAATTTGACTACTTAGAGTAGGCTACACATACATTTCAGTGTTGAAGGTTCTGACTTCAAATGCAGCTTGAAATGCAATCAGCCAGTGTCACTCACATGCCACTTCCCTCTGATTTTGTACCTCATGGAGCTAAAGGACTTGCTTTCTGATCTTATTGCAAGAGGCTTCATTCAGAAGCGCTAGGTTTTTATTTGAAAGCTACATGCTTGTTCTGAGTTTCTGCTCTCTCCTATTACTGAGATTGATTTTCAATTTTTATTTCATTAAGAGTGTGTCCTTGGATGGTTGGAGTTTTTTAATTGATTTATGTTTAATTGCTATACCTTAGATATTCCTCAAGTGTTTGGAGATGTAATCTAGGCCATTGAAAAAATGTTTCTTGGCTACAGCAGAGGTAAGAAATTAATTTATTATTTAACATTTGTGTACTCTCTTTATCACCAGCAATTACCATTATGTGGGAGGGCTGTTGGGATAGAAGGAAAAAGCTTGATAAATCAACATGCTGGAACCTTAAATGCTGAATTCTGCATTAGGAACAGAGAATTGGTTCTGCTCCTGCTTCCAGCTGTTATTAATCCTGACATTTCAAAACTCTTTTAGCACACACTGTTTTAACCTCCTGAAGTTTAAATACATTTAACATTCTCCCCTCCCCTGTTCCCAATAATGGCTGTAGTGTGTGATTTTGTTTTATCTCAGTAATCATATCCTTCTCTCTCTGAGAACAAACTCAGCCCAGCACCCTGGATACAGGCGTAGGAAGAGCAGGCTTATCTGTTTGTACAGAATGTGCCATTGCTTGTTACCATAGAGCTAATGCTACTTAATATCATTTAAATCACAATTTATATTGCAAAATACAAGTTATAGTGTTGTGACCTCATAAGGCTAAATGCCATTGATTATTTTCAAAATGACCAACTGATGTTTAAAAACAGATTCTGGAGAGAAAAAAATAAAAAAGGAAACATTTTCATAATAGCATACATCAGTTGCTAGTCTTGACAGTAAGTACCTAAGCTTGTGAGGATTTTAAAAACATTCATTATGTCCCAGACTGTGTTTTTTCCTGCCTACATCCTTCCACATGGAGGCCCAGCTGTCAAATTATTTTTGTATGTTAGCTAGGCAAACTGAATCCTAAATTTCTTTCCATGTTCTATTTCATTACAGGACTATACAAAATTTAGAGTAAGGATACACGTCAGAGAAATGTTTCTAAAGGACATTCCCCCTCTGGAGGGATACACTTGAGGAAAGCCTTGAAATGCTGCTCTCACAGCTTTAAAACAAACTCCTGAGCTCAGATCAGTAAACACTGCCTCTGTTAATTGCAGTGGGACAATGACTGTGAAAATAGGATTTACATTGCTTAGGCTGCCAGACATGCAGCCTTGGGAAAAGCTGCACATAGCAGCAGCAACAGCCAGTGTGACATTCTGCTTCCTGTTGGCAGACTGGGGTTATAAAGCTGTGGAAAAACAATTTTATTTGTGACAGGAGCTGCCCAAAGGGACAATGAGGAATATCTGGATGACAAAATGAAGAAGAAAGAAATGAAAAACCTTCAAGACACTTTATATTTGATGCAATTACTGCCATAAACCAGGAAAGAGATTACTTCTTTCCTAGAAAATAAATAGAGTTTTGATATGTCCTAGAAAATAAAGAGGTATAAAAGTGACAATAGTTCTGGGAAACAATTACAATTCTAGAAGTGAGAATGTCTGTATAGCATTCAGGAATTCACCCATATCAGACCATTTAAAATGTGTTTAACAAATTAGGTAGTGTGGCACAACTATAGCAAGATAACACTCACACAGAACAGGTAAAATCCAGAGGAGCAAACACAACAGGAATAGGGCACACAGCAGCAGGGAGGAAAACACACAGGCATCAGTAGGAAAACTGAAATAAACGTTTGTCTTTTAAATCCCTCATTTTCAGGTGTTTGGATGCTGCAGTATGAAGCAATTTCATTCAGAAAGGTTTCAAAAGCCAGAGCAATCTTCCCAAGATAGCTGTCCATGCCCTCGCTTTAAGGAGTGTGGCAGGACCTCCTTTGCTCTTCAGGAAGGAGGAGCTGCTCTCTTTCTCCTATTCCACTTTCTTGACACCCATTAAAGATCATCTGAGTGGTAGAAATTGGGGGCTTAAGATTAATATCCCTTTTGGGTAAATGAGATCTGGGTTCCTTTCAGATCCATGGGATGATTTCAACAGTGGCTGGACATTAAAACAGAAAATCAATCACTAAGTATGTGAAAATAGTTGAGTTTAAAAGGGGAGGGGCTCACAAGGGTCAGAATTTGATCCTTAGCCCCATGGGCCTATAAAGCCTCCTGCTTCAGCATATAGGGTTTCCCTGACACAACCCTGGTGTAACACAGGAGTGCATTAGGCCTCTGGCATTTTGATATTTAGCAGCTGTGCCTGGATAATAGGCAGTTTAACCAACACCACTGCTCTGATTTCACTTTTCTCAGCAGCAGTTGCTGGTCAGTCCATTCATCCAGTGTTATGATTGCCCCTCTGAAGGCATATGAGAGTTAACCTTCCATTGACTTCAATAGCGTGAGCTGGAGTCAGCATAAGGAAAGGGAGCGGGTGGGTCTCTGCAGGTCAGACTTACTGGAACTGTAACATCTGGATCTAAAGGGCATCATCTCAAACTCACATCTGTGCAATTCTGGTGGCATTCTATAGGGAACACAGATATTTATAGAAGGAAGGTAGGGGGACCCTTGATTATGCCATTAGCAGATGGCATTTAGTTCAAAATTAGAGGGAGAGGAAAGTATCATTAATCAAAAGTGACCTTTATTAAGCTTTTTATTACTTAAGCTGGAGCTTTGACTGTTGTTACTGTAAGGACATTTCTATATCCAATATTTATGAAAAGGTTTTTTTTCAGATGTCTTGAGGTAGAAAAATCCATTTTTATTAAATTACTTCCTGGGGATTAAAGTAATGCTTCCAAAACCATGTGTACTCAAATATGTCAGTAATATTTTTCCATGAGTTTTTTATAGAGAACTATGTGGGTTTTTTTAAAAATAAGAAACAAATGGCATCAATAACTTAAGTATCTTAATTACGCTGGTGGTTTGAGAGCTACACTAATAAGTTCAACATAATGCTATAGAAAACATCTGAAAGACAATGCTCATTCAATATGGTTATTGACACAATGTGTGTGGCATAATGCAATATACTTCTTAGTACAATCCATTCTAGACAGCATCTAGCCAGAAATTTTACCAATTTGCAACATAACTCTTGCTCTGTGTAAGACTAAACGCAAACTAGAAAAAAAACTGAATTATTTTCTGGGCCATGCTTAACAGTGGTGTAAGTTATTTATGTTGACAGAGTGCCCAGAATCTGCTACTAAAATCAAGTAACCATTTAACAGGTGCTATAAAAAGCTCATTTGAAGTAACTTCTGTTCAAAACTCCTTGTCAGCTGAGACTTACAGGCTGGGGGAGGGCTGAGATGGCACCAGTACTTATGGGGACAAAGCCATGGCTGAAACAGAGGAGTCAATAGATGAGTCTGATAAAGAACCTCTATGTCCTTTCTGTTCCATACACACATTTTAAAATATTTTGTTCATTTCCCTTAATAAAAGATCATGGGTTTTTGGTTCCACTAAGCCATTTCCATTTGTGGTAGTACCTGAAATTGATGTTGTCCTCAGACAGCATGGGTGGGAAAAACAACGGCAAAGGCAGAGTGTCTGAGCAGCTGCATGAGAAAAGCTTCTTTTTTGTTGAGGACAGACGAGCTGCAGTCAGCATCTGAGTCACTTCGCCTTTGCGTGCCTGGACTCTTCAACCTGTCAAGTAATTTGTCATGCTCCTTAAGAAATATTGACTGTATTAAAAGCTTGCAGAATCTGGAATCAGAGCCTGAGAAGAACTTTGGATTTGAAGTTCAGTACAAAACACCATGAGTGTTTTGTTCTGGGTTTTGTCCTTGTCTTTCTGGGCTAGAAACTTTTTCAGGTTCTGCCTAGCATTTGTAACCTCTATTACACGGCAGGCTTTTTGTGTCCTCCAAAGCTTGACTGAGTTCAAGAAGCTTGATTATGAATTAATTGGGATTTTTTTTTCATATTTGCATCTCAGGCAAGGAGTGTTATAATCACTTGTACATCTGTGCTGTGATTTCCCTTATTAGATCCTGTTTACGTTTTTTGCGCATTTCAAGTTCCCAATGCAAATTCTTCTGCACGGCAGCTGTTAGCTGTGAAAGCTGTTTGCTGTGTGTCCTGAATCTTCCTGTCTAGTCCTACTAATTGTCTGAAATGCCAGCAAAAACATTGCATGGTAGTTCTGCTTTTTAAGAATATGATGATCTGAAAGCTCTAAATTCCCACCAACTACATATTTGTTACATATATGCTATTTCATGCTACATATTTATTTAAATGTAAATCTAGTATTGTCACAATGACTTTCCTGTGTCTTCTTGGGCACAAATAGTCCAAAGTTAAACATAATGATCATGTATTTACCTGTGCTAAGTAAATCCATGTAAATTAAATTTATCTTAGAGGACAGAATTTGCAGAGAAAAGCATGTAGAGCTGTTGAGGAGAGTGTGCTTGAATCACAGGATAGACTGGTGGATCACTGCTGGGCTGAGTAGGAACAGTCCAAGAATATGCCTAGTCATCCCAAATCAGTGACTGATCCCAGAGTTTTCAGAAAACTATGAAATGTGCACAGTACCTGTTCAGGGATGCGCCTGTATAGCATAGCAGCCAAAGGAAAGGCCACGCCAACATCAGGCATGCTCTGATACACAGTGTTGTTGCAGCTGTTAGGTTAATTCTTTATTAAAAGCTATAATTTTAGTTAAAACCCTAATTTTTTCCTAAATGGTAAAGGATATGTTTTCTTAACATTTTGGACATGTTGATTTATGCTCTTGTATCTAGATTGTATGGGAAGGCTGGATATATGTGGTGGTACTGATACATTAATTCCTCTGCAAACATAATGACTTACCAGGCTCTTCATCCACAGAGCAATTTAAAATTATGTCTGGTACAATTTACAGTCTGTGGAAAAGAGGTAGCACCAGAAAAATGAATTATTCTTGTGCTCCTGCTTTGTTAGTTTTGAATCAAAACAACATTTGATTCAAAGAACTTTTTTGGGTCTTAGAGTAAGATCAATGTAAAAAGCATATTCAGTTTTACATCAAATGAAATAATATGTCAAAAAAATCTTTACCCATTTGGTAAGTGGGATTGTAAGAAAAAATACATGCATTGCTCCTGTTGGGCATATATTTCTGAGTCACTCACTGCTTTCATAATTTTCTTCAGTTTTCATCAGTTTCTTTTAAATAGCTGCAGTCTTTCATATCTGAGACCTTTTCTGAGGCCCTCCTAACCATCATTATGTCTGCATTAATAGTTCAAAGATCTAATGGTAACACTCATGAGACATGGCAGATAGTAATAAGAGACAGAAACAGAGCCAGTAGGAGGCACCACAGCTCCACTTTTCTTTGTATCCAAAATAATCCATGAATAGAACTTGGATTATTGGCCAACTGTTTTATCGATGTGCTTTATATTGATGTAACGATACTTGGGGTTTGCAGTCTTAAAAGAATTTGAAGTCCACATGTTTTGAATATCTTTCTCGGTTTGGCAATTCTCTGCAAGTGATTCTGGGAAACGACAGGGGAGGCAGAGAGAAAGTCTGAAGTTCAGCTTCTAATTTTCCTCTAGTCTCCCTCCTGACAGTCACATAGACAAAGAAAACAAATGTGTCTGACAAGGTTAGGAGAATTACTCTCTTTAAATAGCACCTGATTCAGGACCTAGCTATGCATCTATTTAAGTGGCAATTTGAAGTTTTCTTCATCATCTGAATTTGAGACTTAGACTAATATTGCTGCTAAAATACCAGTTACTCCATAGTCAGAGTCATCTAGATATTTCTGGATTTCAAATCCTTCAAATCTTTCACTTTTAAAATATAAACAGCATGACTGAGAAGTGTTTACATTTTAACTCCCCAGAAGTGACGTCACAACAATAGTTGTCACAGTGTTGTGGATGACAATGTTATGAATTCAGAGTTATAGCAATGTGTCCTTCCCAGGACAATGTTTGAATCCAAACTCCCGTAGATTTCACCCTCATAACAGCATTCCTCATGAGGAACCATGCAACTTAAATGTAGCTGCAGTGAGATTTGATCACTGGCAAATGGTAATTTTTGATTTGATGGAATCCTCATCATGTATGTGCTTGTGATTATTCAATCCATAGTCATTTCCAGAATAACTCAGCATTTAACACATTGACCATCTTGAAATGATCTGTTGTCTTGCTTTCTGGAAAACCTGGCCTCAGGCTGAAGCCTTATCGCAAGTCTATCCTCGATTACCCCATTGCAGATTTCTCCTCTGGAACTGGACACTTAAGGGCTTCTTTTACAGGTCTAAATTGCACTAAAATGTAGCAGCTCTTGAGGTAGTTTAGGAAGTTGAATGAGTCCAGCTACCGTATCACATATTTCCACATGAGTTGATTTTCTATGTTCTCAACTAGTTTGATTGCTATCTGTAATACAACATTTTTAAAAATCAGCTCAATTTCCTCTGCAAGCTCTGTAGATGTACATTTGAACACCAACTCAGTCACAGCATCCACCATCTGCAGAACAAAAAGAATAATTTGTAGGTAGGTACAGAGGAGAGGTGGATTGCCATGAGGTGTGTAAACCATGGTCATTCTGCAAAGGTACTACAACATTCTGCATCAGCTGCAGCTCTCTGAACATCAGCAGCTTTGCCTCCACAGACACTTATTGTCATCAGCAGCAGTAACAAGGCAAGAGTGAACCAGTCAAGCTAAACCATCATCTGCCAAGAGAGAGTTTCTACCTATTGTCTGCCATTTTCCTTCCCATATTATATAAATGGCCAAGATCTTCCTAGTGTTGTTGCAGGGGGTGCACACTCTGTATCTTCCTTTCATATTCTGAAAAAAGAAGGCAATATGTGAATCTAACTTTTTCTGTGTACTAGGAGGGGTTCTGTATTATCATATCTTGTTACCTTCAAGTCCCTCTACTTTTTGCTAGATTTCTTTTTATATGTGAATATAAAAATATTTTTAAAGGGAATTTCATTGTTTGTTCAAAGGAAACCAAGACTTCCTATCTCTTTCTCTTCAGATAAGGCTGTTCAATAGCCAGGACCCATCTGCCACAATCTTTTCAGATTTGCAAGGCCCAAGACTACCACGCAACACAAAAGAGAGCAAATTTGTTCATTTGACTAATCTAGATATTCCTATTGTCATTGTGTTTCAGATTCTGGTAATGTACTTGCAGAAGAGTCATAGCCATGAATGATTTTCTCCACAGAACTGCTGGTTGAAAAGTATCTCTAGAGATCTCCTAGTCCAACCTGCCACTTGAACCAGTGAATATTCCCAGTGTCAAAAATTCTTGACCTTGTCTAGTCAAATCTTGCAAAGGAGGATGGAACTAGCTGATCTCCACAGGTTCCTTCCTACCCCAACTGTTCTGTGATTCTGGGTAATAAACAAAATTCTCAGAAATTATTTCTGTAGGTCGCATGTCCTAGATCCTTGAATATCCTGAAAATCCACTGTTTCACACTGTCCACTTTCCACACAAGCACTTTTGAAATGGGAGAACAAAAACTGAACCCACTATTGCAGAGGTGGATTCCCGATGACAAAGTAGAGGGGTACACTCTTTTTCCCCACTCTGCAGACCATAATCCCCCTACTGAAGCTTATCCATAGTTTTCTTTATTTGCACTGAGAGCACGTTCTTGGCTCATATTCACCCAAGAGTCCACTCTACTGACCTTGCCACCAGGAATTTCAGGTCCTTTTCAGCAAGTCAGTGGCCAGCTCATCCTGCCTCAGCCTGTACCAATGAGTGGAATTCCCATCCTGGTTTCAGGCCTTCGTACATCTTGGTGACTCCAGCAGGTGTCTGTTGGCCTCCTCAGACTTCACAGGGTCTCTCTAGGTTAGAACTCTGCAATTCATCGTGTTGGCCAATGCCCCTGATCTGTGAATTCTCTGAGAATGGTTTGTGTGTCACCACTCAGGCTGTTTCTGAGGACAATGAACAGTGTTGATGGACAGACTACAAGCTTACTCTGCCTGTCACCATCTGCCAGCCAGACATGAAGCCACTGATGACTGCCTTCCATGGCAGCCAGTCCAGACAGGTTCCTAGCAGCCCATTTGCCCTGCTCACACCTCCTGAGCTGACGAGTGAATACTGTGAGATACAGTGTCAAAAACCTCAGTGAAATCAATGCTCATTAAAATCATAGCTCTCTCCTTATCCACATTGCCAATTATTTTTCTAAAGAAGGCCACAGCCATGGGGTTGGTTAAGCAAGAGTTGCCCTTGATAAATCTGTGTTGACTGTTCCTAATTACTTTCTTGTCCCTCACAAGCTTGGACATGGATTTCAATAGAATGTGCTCCACAGTTTTCCCAGGGACTGAATGGAGGATGACTAATCTATAGATCCCTGGATCCTCCACCTTACCATTTTTGGAAACAGGCATTGAGTTAGCCTTTTTCCACTTAGAAGACTTTCCCTTTTGCCTCTCCTTTTCACAGATGATGATGATATCACCATTGCATCCACAATGTCTGCCAGCATTCCTATGTAAATTCCATAATTTTCATAGATCATGAGCTCAGCTTCTCTAAGGAATCCCTAACATATTTTTCCTCCACTACTTTCTGCACTCCCCCTTCTAAAACTCTGCTGATAAATGTGGAGGTCTAGAAGGAGGTTTTGTTTGCCAGTCTAAGTAGGCACTGAGTACTTCCAATATTTTCCACATTATTCATTGTTGTCCCCTCTAGTCATCAATGCATCCATACTTTTTCCTGGGTTTTCTTTTACTAATAGCATGACTGAAAAGTGCCTTATTGTAGTGCTAAATGTGTCTTACACATCTGAGCTCCAGACAGGCTCTGGCCTTCCTGATTTTGTCCCTAAGCACCCAGGCAATATTTTAACTTTTTTTCCCCCCCCTGTACTTTCTTCTACCTCTTGTATATTTCCTTTCTCTGTTTTACTTCAGTAAGTTTCTGCCTTCTTGGCCAAGCATAGCTTCTGCCAAAATTCCCAGCCTTCCTGCACTTGAATATGGTTAACTCATGAGATTTCAACAAGTTCTTGAAAAATCAGCCAGTATTTTTTACCAGAGAATAAGTATGCACAACTTTAGCTGGAGATTATATGTACTATGACTTGCCTTCATTTCCCTCAAATATTAAAAAAAAGCTTCTGTGAGTGGTAGAAACAATATTCTGTTTAATTACCCAATTAAACAGCTTTTCTTCTTAAAATAACAGCTGCACTATACTTCAAATAGGCATATGTTATAGCACCAGAAGGAGGTACTGTAACTATATATAGGAAGAGGAAGGGGGGGTGGAATGTATGTACATTCACTGAGTATAGGAAATTCTTCCCATCCTTTTCGGATTTGGACAGAGAAGAGTTTTGCATTTAGCCCTTGCCTTCCCTGTTTCAGGGGCCACATCACCCCAAGAGTTAGTCTGTCACTCAGCTGCCCATTGAGTCCTGAGCTATCTGAACCCTAGGAAAATCTCCCATGCCCTTGGAGGGGGAAACTCACCTTTCTTCAGTGCGTGGGAAGAGCTCCCATTGTTGCACCTGCACAAAGCCTCTCCCTTGCTGCCACAGCTGGTGCAGTGCTGCAGCCCAGGCTGTGTGCCTGTGTGACACTTGGCACACACTGCTCCCCCTCTGTCCCACAGAGAAATCCAGCACATCTTGTAGGCCCTGCTTGTTCCAGCTGACGCCTGCCTCCCTTTTCTCACTGCAACATTCCAAACCCAACAAACACCTCCATGGCTGTGCAGCTGCACCATAACCTTAGCTGAGGAGTAGTGGCCATTGCTTCATAATAAGAGTAAAATCATTATTCTGCCTTAGAATGGAAAATGAAATTCTGAACATTCCAAAGCAGTTTGTATGGCTGTTGTTTTCACCCTCTTACACAGCACTCTCTCTTGTAGATATTGAAAGCCAACATAACTAGCAGAAGATGCAACATAAATGAATATTTGCAACAGGCAAGGACTACAAATTCCTGCCAAAATAGTAAAACAATCATTTTGTGGTGGTGGGATAACAGAAGGATAATCAAACACCCACTTTACATGCCCGATCTCTGCAGTTATTGAGAGAAGGAGAACAGTAAGCTGATCTTTATTGTTACCTGGAACATGATGGTGTAAGCAGAATATGCAGCAAGGGAGAAAGGGTGATGCAGCTGAGAACCATGGAAGGTGAAATCGCTTTGATTTAGAGAAGGAATTATTTCTGCTGCCCAAGAGATGTCTCTAATCTTCCATTCTGAATCACAAGAAACCATCCTGTTAGCAAAAACTAGAGGATGAACTCTGTCATTTTGGCAAACATGGTGCCAATGTTTAATATTATCTAAGCTGGGATAACATCCTTGTACTTAGGGAATACAATACAGTATTTGAAGGCAAAGAGTTGTTAGCTGGTGTCAGCATGAAACTGGAAACATATCATAGAGAAAAATGTGATCTTTATCTGCTGTGGTTAACAGGTTAACAGTGTGAGGTGAATTTGCATTTATATTAGCAGTACTTTTCCAAATATAGATCATAAGAAACTAGTAAGAAAAGTCATGAGGGAGGTATGAAGACTGGTCAGGGAAAATGGATTAATAATGGGTAGTAAGTGGGCCCCTGAAGGATCATAATAAATGATAAAGAATTCTCCAGGCAGAATATGACAGATGAGTTTGCCTGGAGCTATTTTCTATTTAACATTTATATTAGTGATTTAGAAATTGATTTGATATGGAGTGCATCAAAATTTATAGATGACAAAAGCAGGAGGATTTTTAAAGTTGATACTTGGACGACATGAAGGGCTTACAAAAGAATTTAATGAGGATGCAAAACCAAGCCAGCATGTGGAATTTAATGTTGCCACATGGAAGAGATACACTCAGAGAGACTGCAATATGCCTCTGGTGTTGTACCTTGAAAAGTACTGTTTGTGAAAAACAGAATTCACAAGAGGGTTCCTTAGACTTTTGTGACTTTCTTTAGTCTTGCTTAAATTCCCTGAATGGTGGTAAATATTCCTTTTAAGAACCCTCTGCAGCACTTATTTCGGTGGTTATTTTGATTCTCATCTCAGTCTTATGTTGTTGCTTGATGTGGTACAAGAAATATCATTTTTATATGAATCATGCTTTTTAAGCACTCACACCTACTATGCTCAAACATATATCAAAAAAATACCATAAAAGACTTTTCTATTTTAAATGCTTTGGGTTTAGAGAGTGAGAATATAAAGAGGAATTATGACAGATGCTGTAGAAGAAAACTGTCAAGATTGCTCTCACTCCAATGAGGAAATGAGATCCTCTTTTTGACTAGTTGACTTGGTAGGATATATATTAACTCTATTTTTATGATGAAGTGTTGCTTTAGGGGGGAGTTAGTCACCCCAGGACAGCAGCTGAGTACAGCACAAAACTGCACGCTTTTCTTGCTTTAGAAGAGTTATGTGTCCGTACAAAGTACCTAGTAACAGAGCTGAATGTGGTGGTTTACTCTGCCAAAAATAAAATTTAACTAAAGGCACTTCAGAAAACTTAACTTCTTATGATACATTGTGTCCAAACTGTAGGATTCTCAGAACACCTGGGCATTGCCACTGTAACTCTTAAGAAAACAAGTCCTGTTACAAAGCTCATTAGTTATCCTATCCTGGCCATGATAAAACCTTTGCATGAACTGACAAAAATAAAGTGTGAAATGAGACTGAGTCAAATTCCAAAGTATGACTGTAAGAAATGCCATACAGGACTAGACAAGGACCAGGGTACGAATCCTCATTTAACTGGCAATGGCCCACAAGGGCATTTGAGAGCAAAGCAGATCTGAATTGATTCACATTCCATGGCAAATATGGTTCAAATATGTCCTCAGTCATAATTGATGTTTGTTTTTTTAACTAGTGCCTCTTCAGAGCTTATTATATTCCTTCTGGATGAATATCAGATTAGAACAGAATATTTCAGGAGGAAAGGACTTAGAACTGTACCTAGTCCAACTGCCTGAACAATTCAAGGCTGACAGAAAGTTTAAGGTGGTTATTAAGGGCATTGCCCAAATGCCTCCTAGATGCTGTCAGGCTTGGGGCATCAACTTGAATGTCTCTTCTAGTGTTTGACCATCCTCTTGGTAAATAAGTGCTTCCTAATGTCCAGTCTAAACATCCTCTACTGCCTCTTTGGAGCATTCCCACCCAGTGTCCTCTGACTGGATTCCAAGGAGAAGAGATCAGCACCTCCCTTTCCATGCCTCCTGCTCAGGAAGCCTTTGAGAGCAACTGTCAGAAATGGTGGCAAATCCTCTGTGATAACATATTTAAGAAGGAAAAAAAAAAAGTGATGTTGCAGATGTAATTGCAGCCAGAGAAGGAGAGAGAACATGTGAGAGGTACAACTCTGCAGACATCGGGTCAATGGAGAAGGAGAGGCAGGATGTGCTCCAGGTGCCAGAGCTGAGATTCCTTTGCCGTGTGTGGTGATGCCCATGATGGAGCACCTGAGCCCCTGCAGCACACAGAGACCAACGGGGATGCAGAGATCCACCTGCAGCCCATGGAGGAGACCCACAGTGGAGCAGGTGGGGGCCTGAAAGAATCCGTGACCCCATGGGAGGCCCGTGCTGGAACAGAGTCCTGGCAGGGACCTGCAGACCCGTGGGGAGAGGAGCCCACGCTGGAAGAGGATTCCTGGTAGGACCTGTGATCCCATGGCAGACCCACGCTGGAGCAGGCTGCTCTTGAAGGACTGCACTCCTTGAAAGAGTGGCCCACGTTGGAGCAGTTTGTGGAGAGCTGCCTCTGTGACATGTACACATATTGGACAAGTTTGTGGAGAACTCTCTCCCATGGGAAGGACCCTATGCTGGAGAAGGGGAAGGACTTCTCTGCCAGAGAAGTGGCAGAAATAACCTGTGGTGAATTGACTGTATACCCATCCCCATCTCCCTGTGCTGCTGGGGGAGAAGGAGGGAGAGCTGATAAGGAAGCAGAAGTGGTGGGAAGGTGTTTCTAAGGTCTTATTTTACTTCTCATTATCCAGCTCTGATTTTGCTGGTAAAAAATTCAATTAATATCTCTAATTTGAGTCTGTTTTGCCTGTGACAATATTTGATGAGTGATCTCTCTCAGTTCTTATCTCAGCCCCTGAACCCTTTGCTATATTTTCACTCCCCTGTCCAGCTGCTGAGGGGAGAGACAGAGAGGCTTGGATGGATGTTTGGCATCCAGCCAGGATCAACCTACTACCCTTGGATCCAAAGGATAAAATTGTTGTGGCTTGTGATCACATCTAAAAGTTCTCTTTTTCATGTGTTACTCTTCCTTAATCAAGGACCTGACATAGAGATCTCAAATCAGAGTTATTGGTTCCCATTAGAACAGCATGGAAATTGATATTTACAAGTTCAGATAAAATTTACAGCATCTCCAGAGATTTGTGGAACCTGCAGCTCTAATGGCAAGTGGTTTTGGAGATCTCTTTTTCTCTGCAGGGCGTATTGTGAGGAGTTATGCTTTTTAAAGGCCCATGGAGTACACCTCTTTCTCTTCATTTAGACATCTTTAAGTATTAATTCCATTGTTTTCCCCTTATTTTTGTATCTGAAATTTGGTTAATAGTGTGCTATACTGTTGACTCTTTCTGAATTAGCTTTTATAATCTGTTTCAGAGCTGTCTTCTGTCGTGTTTCCCCAAGCACAGGCAAGGAGGAATTAAAAATTCATTTATGCTAAGCAATGCTTTCCTGCTCAAATAGCACCCACAGGTTTTTTTCGTGGATACAGGCATAATATGGTAATGTAGGAGAGGGATTCTTGTGCCAGTCACGTCCCAGCTTGCAAGAAAGGAGAGAAACCTTGCTTCTTCCTTCCACACAAATGGTGGCGCATCAGGATGGTGGCAGCACAGTTTTTTCAATCAGCACAGAAAAAAACTTGAATTTACCTCTCCTCTGGTACATCCTGAGAAGCACTTCATGATACCATCACAATTTACCAATTACCCACAATTTATGCTTTCCCTTTCTCCTCCAGCTCACCCAAAATGCAGAGTGCCTCCTCCACCTGGGGTTACACCAGAGGGCTACAAAATACCTCCAAGCAGATAGATCACAGTGATTTTGACAGACATGAATTTCCACTTTTCTTGGGGGGAGTTAAAAGTCCATGCTAAAGATAAGGAATTAAACCATTACTTTAAAAATGAAGTAAAATGTCTATTGTATAATGCACACTGACTTCTTTCCAACCAAGCATAAAATTTTTTTAAAGCTGATTTCTGTTCCTGTATTCTCAGTGTCAGTGGTGATAATGCAGCATTCAATGAAAAGAAGTGATAGAAACTTTATTTGGTTGTTTCTAGAGAAAAAGAAGGCCAAATTGAAAATTCAAGTATAATTTAACAAAAAAGAAGAAGAAAAGGAAAAGGTATATAAAAAAAGGAAAATACTGTCATGAGTATTAAATGGTGTATGATAAGATAATGTTGGTAATGCATCATTAATTTAATCATATTGTGGATGATGGAACTAAAGCAGAAACATGGAACATGAAGAAAGAATGTTAATTGAAAAAAGAACAAAATTTTTAATCAAAGAATAAGAAACTCATAAATGACAAGAATTATGATAACAAAAACACAAATCAGAAGTTCCAGGGTTGCCTTGGAAGCAATTAGTTACCATCCTGGAAGGTTGTGCAACAATCAGCCTCTAATGTACTTAATGGGCTTAAAGGTCATTTCCCACCCTCAACAATTCTTCATAATTCACTTCAGACACAATAGAAAAATAACTGGAATATTTGACTGAGTATTACCTACTGAGGCATAAATTCTTCATTTCTGATAGGGTTTTTAGATAACTCAAAGCATTTTCAGATAACTGATTTGCATATAAATGTGTCTGCATATTGGGCTCAATGGAAAATTTGGGGGGAAAAAAACCATTTGTTCATCATTATGTTTTAAAAGTGGAAGAGAAATGAGGGAAAAATGAGGACAGAGAAAGATGAAGACTTCAGAGAAAGATGAAAGCTTCTTCCATAGCTATTCTACCACTGTAAAGAGTGAAATCCAGAGACAGTCCATTCCCTTCCACAAATAAGCAGACCTCGGCCCCAAAGCCTAAACTCAAACCCAAATTCTCAAGTTTATTTCTGGCTTTAGAACCTGTAAAACCTTCTCACAAGCCTTAAACGTCTCCCAGACTTCTGAGTCTTTAAATCCAGATTTGAATATAAGCTTGCCCCTACTGCTGAGATATAGCTCCCAAAAATGTCTTCACCATTTTCAAGATTTCTTTTAAGCTAGTGTGGAAAAATGAAGATAAAACATTAGATTCCTACACATGCTTACTCCCATTAGGGAACCAAGAAACCAAAGCACTTATTTATCCATATATTCACTTTGGAAACTGGCTCACAACACATTGTATCTCGCTTGCTTGAGATAGTTACTACTGATCCAAATGCAGAAATCCAAGAGTGACCTAGGACACGAATGGAAGCCTTGAGTAGGCATAATCACATCTGTAAAGGAAATTAAAAAATGGTTTTTTGCATTAATAGCAAAAACAGGGGCAAGGAAAACCTCAATTCTTTATTAGACATGATGGGGAATACAGTCAGCAAAAGCAAAGATGAAGTTGAGGTACTTTTACACCTTCTTTTCTTTGGTTTTCAACAAGAAAGGTTTTAAGACAGGTCACCATCAGGACAGGTGACCTTCTCAGCTAATAGATGGCCAGATGGTCAGGGAGCAGAAGAGCCCCCCTGTAATCCAGGGGGAAGCAGTTAGAGACCAGCTGAGTCCCATAGATGCTCACAAGTCCATGGGACCAGATGGAATCCATCCTAGGGTGATGAGGGAGCTGGCAGAAGAGCTCAACAGGCCACTCTTGATGATTTATTATCAGTCCTGGCTAGCTGAGGAAATCCCAGATGACTGGAAGCTGGCCAAAGTGGCAACCATCCATAAGAGGGCTGGAAGGAAAATCTGGGAAACTACAGGCCTGTCCGCCTGACCTCAGGGCACAGCGAAGTTATGGAACAGACCATCCTGAGTGCAATCACAGAGCACTTACAGGACAGCCAGGTATCAGACCCAGACAGCATGGGATTAGGAGGGGCAGGTCCTGCCTGACCAACCTGATCTCCTTTCATGACCAGGTGACCTGCCTGGTGGATGCAGGAAGGGCTGTTGTTATTGCGTACCTGGACCTCAGCAAGCCTTTGGCACTGTCTCCCACAGCACACTCCTGGAAAAGCTGCAACCCATGGCTGGGACAGGAGCACTCTGTGCTGGGTTAGGAGCTGGCTGGATGGCCGGGCCCAGAGAGTGATGGTGAATGGTGCTGCATCCAGCTGGGGGCCAGGCACCAGTGGTGTCCCTCAGGGCTCTGTGCTGGGGCCAGTCCTGTTGAACACCTTTTGTGATGATCTGTATGCGAGGATTGAATGTGCCATTAACAAATTTGGAGATGATCCCAAGTTGGGCACGAAAGTTGATCTGCTGGAGGGTAGGAGGGCCCTGCAAAGGCATTGGACAGGCCGTGTTTATGGGCTGAGTCCAACAATATCAGGTTTAACAAGTCCAATAGTCCAATAGTACCAGGTCCTGCACTTTGGCCACAAGTCCCTGCAGCACTACAGGCTGGGGATGCTGTGGCTGGACAATGCCCAGGCAGAAAGGGACCTGGGGGCACTGGGTGACAGCCAGATGAACATGAGCCAGCAGAGTGCCCTGGTGGCCGAGAGGGCCAAGGGCATCCTGGCCTGGATCAGCAACAGTGTGGCCAGCAGGAGCAGGGCAGGGATTCTTCGCCTATAGGCAGCACTGGTTAGGTTGCACCTTGAGTCCTGTGTCAATTTCTGGGCCCCCAAATTAGGAAATATGCTGAACTGCTGGAGCATGTCCAGAGAAGAGCAAAAAGGCCAGTGAAGGGTCTGGAACACAAGTCCTGTGAGGAGTGGCTGAGGGAGCTGGGGGTGTTTAGCCTGGAGAGGACAAGGCTCAGGGGAGATCTCATCATTCTCTACGTATCTGTGAAAGGTGATGGTAGCCAGGCGAGGGTCAGCCTCTTCTCCCAGGCAACCAGAGACAGGACAAAAAAGATGATTGGGCATGGAAATGGGCTGCTCAGCAAAGTGGTGGAGTTACCATTCCTGGTTCCTGGAAATGTTTACGAAAAGACTGGATTTGGCACTTAGTGCCAGCTGAATAGGCTGGACTGCAACTTGCATGCTTTCAAGTTGGAGTAACAGCTCATGACACATTAGATTTTCCTTTACTTCACCTCCTCAAATAATCCTTCAATCACATGAAACTCTTATCAAAGTTCCTATGCATAGATTAAGTTGTATGAGTCTGAGTCTGTAGATTTTGCCATGAAGAACTATGAGCATATTGTAGCTGCATTTATTATTTTGTCTATTTTGGCTTTATTTACTGAAAAAGCTATATTTTTCTTTGATTTGCATAAAGTGCCAATGGCAATATTTTGTTTTATACTGGTAACCTGCATTTTAAAAATGTGCTGTTTGATTTTCTTAGGAACTGTGGAAGCTGATGTCCCAGCAGTAAAATAATATTTTTAATGGTGTTATTTATTTTGTCTGAGACATCAAATGACAGAGTTTTTTTTTATATATTATTATTAGACACACGAATGAAAATGCTTTTCCTTATATTTGTATAAAGCATTCTTTTTTTATGCTGTAATTGCTGGCTTACATTGACTCTTCTGTAGTGAGCTCATTTGGCATTTGTACTATCTCCTACTTTCTGATAAAGATGGATTTGCATAACTATGAAGAAGATCAACTGGAAGGTTGTGTTTAAGTAATAAGAACAAATATATATAATGCTGTTTAAGTCATGTGTGTGACAGTGCACTTCATCTCACGAGACAGGAGGGAAGCAAAATGGATTAACAGAATCCACTGGCAAAGCAGGAAGAGGGGAAATCTGGCAGAGGGTGTCTGTCCTACTCTGGGCACAGCTGAGCAGCTTCTGTGCCTGCTGCAGGAGGTGAGTCACTGCCTGGAGAGGGATGAGGGGGCAGGCAGGGAGTTGTGTGGAAGCACAGGGAGGCATCTCCTGCAAACCCAGCTAGGAATTGTCTCCAGACTGCCTCCCGCTGTGGACATGGCTTGGATGATGCTTCCTTTACCCTCTTTGCTGGCTTGGGCACCCAGAGGAGACCGGCATGTCAGTGTCAGTGCATAACTAACTGCTGCAAGGAGACTGAGGCGGGTCAGATGGATCCAAGGGTCCTATCAGTTTTGTGCAAGGTCTGTGAGCTGGCCACTCAGCCCAGCTCTGCTTCACACTCGGATGCCACAGACCAGGCCACCAGCATCAGGGTTGCCTCATGCCAGTGATCAAATCAGTTGGGTTGGGATTAAAATAAAAAGCTGGACTCATTTCAGAGCAGGAGCAGGGCACCTCCCAGAGCTGTCAGTGGCAGGCTGGTCACTCCCCTTTGGGCAGCAGCGGCTGCACTGTGTGTCACCAGCAGCCATGCAAAGACAGCTCCCTTCGGATTGCAAATTCTCTTTAGTTTTACAGCACTGTTCTAGCTCTCTGGTCCAAATGAAAAAGACATGCAAGGTCATGTTTTCCCTTTATTTGAAAAAGTTAAGGACCATGAAAACTCAAGTGCTCCTTTTCTGTTTTTAACTGAGCTGATTTAATCTTACTGTCAGATAAAATCTATATTAAATGCTTCTACCCATACAGTGGTTTAAATCGGAAATTATTCTTTTTGCACTGTACTTTCTTCAGCAGAGTTTCAGAGGATTTGATGGATCAGACCAAAGCCTTTTATCAGATGACATTTTCTGCATTTGACTTGCCAGTTGATAAATCCCTGCAGTACTACCTTCAAGAGAAATGAAAGTTGATTGTTCCCCCCGTTGCCTTCTCACAGCCCCCCTTTCCTTCTCTAGAAAAGCAATGTCATCTTGATTGATGAAAGTATCATTTAATCCTCCTTCTCTCTAAGGTTTGCACAAGCTGTCCCTTTTTAAAACAAATATTGCTAATTTAGCATTTATTGAAGTAGCAGTTCAAACACTACAAAATTCATAAAGCACTAAATTTCAACATCTCTCCTTCTTTAAGAAAATGAAGCTATGTCAAAAGACTTGGCACTAGATATATTATGTGCAGTTTAAAGAATGTTTTCTAAATCTTTAGGGAGTGCTATGCATATAATATACTTTAAATATTTTATTTTGTTATGGGAGGATAGTCCTTTATACCTGGCAGAATGGACTTTTCAACAGAGGAAATAAGAAAACTGATAGTAGATCAGTTCTGATAGTAGATGTTCACATTAAAGAATAAGAACAAAATATTTTCTATATGTGTAGCAGCAAATTTTAGGATGACAGGGAAAAATGTTTGATATTTAAAATACCAGACACTATGAGGTATGTAGCCAGATGGAACAATTACATAAATTAAATTAATTCAGTAGTAAAACTAAAGTTTATGTCTCCAGGTATTGAGTGTTCCCATTCCCAATGCAGTCCCATGAAATCAATAGGAAGTTCTATAATTTCAGGCCTTGGAGATGATCTCTTCTGATCAATTTGTTGACTGCTGTGAGCTGCTTTCCACTCAAAAGCAGCTCTCACACTCTTGTTCTTGCTGCTTTTGCTCCCAGCAGCCTGGTGATGTTTAAAATTACTGCAGTAGTGGCAACAATTAAATAAAAACATCTGAGAGGTTCCAAGTTATTACAAAACTCTAGACTCATGGAATCATTTCCTGCTTCACCAGACGTAAACCACTTATTTTTGTGTAGACATCTTCAAAGGGAAATGCTGAAAGTTATTAAATAAACCGTATTATTGCTTAGGATTAATTAGCAGATGGCTTAATGATATGCACTGGTAATTGCTACTGCTTGCACATATTTGATTATACTTTATTACCATAATTGTGTTTAAAATACATCATAGCCATTGATATTTTGTGTTATGTTTATAATTGGTTAACAATTTCCCTGAGAATTATGAGTTTTGTGGGGATTGCTATCTTGTTATGTTCTATGTCAAAAGGAATTTCAGGCAGCTTTTTTCATCCTGGTTAAATAAAGATATATTCAAAATATAGATTAGGGATAGCTATGTGCAGTGGTTATAATGATCATTTTGAACCAGTTTAGTCCATCACACTTTCATAAAATTAATTCACTGTTTCACGAGTGTTTGCAAATGATAATCATCCTCTTGTCTGACTAGTTTTATTGAAAATGAATATTGCAGTAATGTAATTTTTCAAGTCTTCAGACACAGCCTCAATGTTCCAAACTGATTCACGCTATGAATGAATCTCAGTGCCTAAAAATACTTATGTAGTGTTAAGGAAGTATTGGAAAACATCATGACACTTCATTTCTTACAAAAATTAATCTGCCTTTGGGTCCAAGACAAATATATTTTTGCAGTGATATAAATTGCAAAAATTCAGTTCACTAATTCACAACACAAAATTCAGTTCACTAATTCACAACACAATTCAAAACACAAAAAGTGTTTTGCACACACACATCCCAAAAAAACCCCAAAACCAAGAACAAACAAAAAAACCCCAACAATCAAACACTCCAAAAAGGTATATTAAAGGTCTACACTTAAGAAGACAAGATTTACAATAAGGATTTCTGTCCTTAATTTATGCCATTGTGCAGCATGAATTGAGCAAAAATAAATGCTGCTCTCTAACTTTCCTTAAAATTCTTTTTAAATCTAACCAAACAGCAAATAAGAAAAAAAATAGTCATTTATTAATCTTTTAAAGCAGTTTGAATTTTTTTACAGCTCTTTGAAAAGTTATTAAAGAAAATTGATAACCATTATGTCACAGTTTCATTATTTCTACTAAAACAAAAACCATCAAAGAGTAAGGAAATATAAAAAAGACATACTGGCCAATTCTTATTAGAAAAACATGGAGGCTAAATACTCTATGTCTAAATAACTCAGTGATCCATAAAATTGAATGAACATGAAAAATAAAAATTAGCTCTTCCTGTCACATGTTTTGATTTCTACCATGAAGCAGAAGGCCAAAGCCAACAAATTACTGGGACTTCTGTTACTTTCTTATTCACAAAGAGGAATCAGGAAGATTTACAGCTCTCCCCTGTTTGAGAGCCTGGATGTGGACAAGGTGCATGATTGGAAAACCCCTTGGATTTCAGAGGCAGAGGACAAATGTCACTGGTTTAAAAAAATATG
Source organism: Ammospiza nelsoni (assembly GCF_027579445.1). Taxonomy (NCBI): domain Eukaryota; kingdom Metazoa; phylum Chordata; class Aves; order Passeriformes; family Passerellidae; genus Ammospiza; species Ammospiza nelsoni. The sequence continues at coordinate 99,089,774 of NC_080634.1, forward strand.
TCTCAATTATACAGCACTGACTAATATATTAGCACTGACTAATGAGCACTGTGGTTCTGTTTCATTTTTCATTACTGCCAGGCTGTTTCCCCAGTCACAGAGAGATCATCATCCCAAAGGTGTTCAATTCACAAATATCTGTAAGCCCATTCCAGGATTTCAGTTGCAGGTAAGGTATGTGCCAATGTAGCTGATTTCAATTTTGAAAGAAATTAATTTGGATTTAACACTTTAAAGCACATACTGTGTCTTGGAGAATCATACAACTTTAGAAAAAAATCTGTTTATTTATAGAAATTAAGAGGATCATTGGTTTTCTTTGTTTTACCTCATCCATACACTTCTACTCAGACAATTCTTGGTTTATTTTCTCTTATCTATTTCCCACTGACAAATAACTGATGATATAAACCAAAAAATGGAAATACTCTCTATCATATATTCACAGATTAGGCTGCAGCTTTCATTGGATTGTACTAGTACCTCAAAGCCTTCCTTTTATTCAGCTGTATTATGTATAAAATGACCTATTAGAGAACAGAATGTCCCTGATGCTTTCAGCATAATCATAAATCCATATTTAGCTATGGAATTTTGTTCCAAATATGCTGAGCACCTCTGGCGTTCACTAAAGCCCCTATAATGAAAATAATCAGACTGAGAATAGTACCAAGGAGATTTAGATGCATTAGTTTTGAGAAACACCTTTGAAAATGGCAACTACAAATTTTAATAGTCCTATACAGCAGCCATGTAATTAACATCATTCCAAAAATATTCATTACTATGCAGTTTTCGTGTCCCTTTTAACTAAGATTTGGTATCACTCCTGTTGCCTGCAGAGGACTTTTATTTTTGAAGTTTCTATGGGAATAACATCTGAGGCATCATCAGTACAAGGAAATGGTAACAGCAATTTGTTTTAGATCAAAAATGAAATCCCAATCTGAAGCAACTCTAGGAATATTCTCCTTCTTATAAGAATATAAGGCAGGCATTTAAAATATTTTAAGGAATGCCACTGAAATCTCATAGCAGGATTTCATTACTTGCTTTCACTTTTTATTACTGTCCACTCAGTAGTTGTCCTTGAGGAGGAGAGTTTTGCAGACTCCCTTACTTTGAATAACTCCACATCCCAGTAAAATTTAACATAGATTGAGTGAGCAGAGGTGTATATTGATGCAGAGCAGCACTTCTCACACAAGAGTCTATAAAACTGTGTGGCAATACTGTGCTGCCTAAAGGGCCATCAGAGAAACTGGAGGTAAGAAAGCTGCTCAAGTCTACCCCTTTCACCATCCAAGCCAAACACAGGAATAATCAAGAGCAGTCAGTCCTTTATTCCCAAAGTATCTCTGTTTTCCTTCCCTCACTTAGGTGATTGCCATTCATAGTTCTCATTTTAGGTTATAAAGATATATTTTATATGGCATTTATAACCCAGAGTCAGAAAAATGCTGTTTTGATTTGAATGGGTCATTCTCAAAATGTAACTAAACTACTTAAAAGCATGCACCATTTAATAGATCATATAAATAATGCAGGTGGCCTTTGGGGGAAAAATTATAGCAGGCAATAATTATTTTGTCTGGCATGGTTCAATTCCAATCTTAGATTTCACTGCCATTAATTAAATGACTTTGTCAGCAAAAGTGTTATCAAAATTACACACACAATTTCCAACCGTTGGCAGTGTAAACTCTCTTAAGGGGTGATTGGAACTGGACAACAAAAGGAATTATTGTCATGGCTCAATGCAATTTAAAGTACATATTATGATTTAATTTCTCACAGCCAGCTTGAGTGGGGGTATTAGGAGTAAACAGGTCTCTATAAATGGTATGAATAAGGGGGTGGAGCACATCTGTTTTCAGGCTTTCCTTTCCCAATTTCTCTCTGTTGCCTAAAGGCACGACTAAGAGGAAGAGTGTTGCATTTTTAGCCCAATTTTTTTTCCATGCGCTGGGTAAGTGGATTGGCAACAGAGCAGCTCTTAGTGCCTGGGTGGTTTGAGCTGCAGTAGCTGTGTTTTCACTAGCAAGTAGAGTGGCCCCCAGAAACCCATCAGGAAAGCCAGATGGGGCTTTGGTACTGAGGACATGATGAAAACCCTGTACTAACTTTGGAGACTTTCATTTTGGACTAGCTCTAGTCTCACTTGTATTCCAAATGCACCTGCCTTTAGGAGTTTGTGCAACAAATGGACTCCTTGAGTCTGTCTTTCCATTTTGTTTCACCCAAAAAGACACTGCTACTCTGCATGATCCAAGAGGATGATGATGCAGTGCAAACCAGTGCCCAAGGCAAGGGATGAGCAGGGCATTTGCTTCAACTCACGTGAACAGAAACATTAACTCATATGCACATGGCTACTCCAGGAATAAACTGTTTGCCAAAGCTAAATGGCCAAAAAATTTCTTTTTCTAGCCATTTGTACTGATTGTCAGTCTGTCTCTTCTACCCAGTGACATTAAACCACTGCAAATTTTAATCAAAGAGGAAGGTGTTGCGTTCTGAGGTGAGCAGAGGACACTGTCCTGCAGCTGGGGCCCTTCTCAAGTGACAGCAGACAGCTCCTCCTCACTCAATGACTCTGCTGGATTCCACACTTACTAGCCAAGATCCTTATTTTGTTCACCTAACCTATTCCCTTGTACACAATTAAGTGTCTTTAAACAGAAAATGGTGGATTATTTAGAATAACTTCTCTTTTACACAAGCAATCCAAGGATGTTATCTCTTTTGAATGTATACATGAAATATTCTGTCTTGTGTGCTATAAAAGGCTTTCATATTTAAAGGACTTTTTAAGGGATACTATTGTCCATTCTTTCTCAGCGGAAATGAGTTGTTTTCTAAGAGTCATGTGGACAAAAAGGTCAACAGTAACTTCAAGTTACTTTAAAACCTGGAGGGAGCAGAACATTTTCAAAATTTAAGACAGAGTTGTCTTAGAGTTGAGATTTTTATTAAATACTGCTCTTTCCTAGAGAGGAGGTAGCTAACAGAGTGACCATGATTGCACTTACTTCCCCTACACCTATGTGTCATTTTACACTGATCCTGTATAATTTCCCAGGCCTTAAGTTCAGGGAGCTTGCCAGGTATTTTGCAAAATCACAAGAATTTGACTTTTCTAGAAACTCAAGTCTTGACAATTTCACCATTTCTCTTCTTCCTTAGATAGATATAAACATTGACTGAGTGAATTTGCACCCACCACAAGCTCCAACATTTCATTGTTTCTTCCTTTGCCCAGTTTTCTTATTCTTTCCTCAGTTGAGGCATTATTTTTCTTCCAGAAGAAGAATAGGTTGGAAACTCTAGTGATTCACACCTTATTTCTTCTGCCCTCTGTGATTCAAAGAGTCTCATTACTTAGGAAGAATGTGAGATAGAAATCTCAGACCCCAGCAAAGTAAAATAGAGTGGTTTTGTGCTTTGAGTAACAGGAGTCAATGGAGTATGTCATACTTTTCTGCAGTATTCTTAGTCTCTCTGCACAACCTAACTTCAGTAATACACCAGCTAAAATACACAGTGGAATGTTGCCTATAAACCCAATATAGATGTGCATTACACTATTTAAGGGGTTGACAGGGTTTGACATTGTGTACAAAATTTCCTTGAAGGAATGAACTGGGTTTCAACAGTTACATAATCAGTAGTAATGTGAAAAACAACATGTGTGCCTGGTTTATTTTCATGTGGTGTTTTCCAAGTGGTGAAGGTTACAGCAGTTCACATTCCCTGACTGCTCTCTGAGATTAACTGCAGAGAGTCTCCAAAGAAATCAGCTCTCAGGGAGCAGTGAGAGACGGCTGCTCTCTGTGAAAAGGGAGGAGACAAAGGGCAGCTGGAATGGATGGGGCCATGGGCTGTGGGCAGCATGAAAAGGGGCAGCAGAAATGGGGCCATGGGCTGTGGGCAGCATGGGACACCATGGCAGGGGTGGGCAAGGACAGAAAGGACTGGGGGTGCCCTCAGGGCACTGACATCTGGTCAATGATCCAAAGACAGTGCAAATTTTAGCATTTGTTATAAGCAACAGCAAAAGAGAGAAATGCTGTTATGATGTTGCACAGTGCCTGCGTGGTGCTCCCGCGCCCCAAAAGGCTCATGGGCAGTCCTGCTCCACTGCTGGGAGGGACCCTGGGGCTGCAGAGGGCAGCAGGCGTGATCACAGGAATGTGGCAGCTTCCAATATGGGGACAAACCAGGCAAGATAGTATTTTATCTGGAAAAAAGAAATGACTATGAGTGAAATTTGCAGAGACAGAGGTGTATTAAATTAAAAACTTTAGAACTCATAAAACAAGAGCCAGTGGAGATTTCAGGACCCACAATGCAGCAAGGTTACAACAAAGAATTTTGTTTTCAGTGTGCAAAGAGAAAGCTGTGGAAATCATTGCCACAGGATATTTGAGAGAACAATAAAGTAAGTGAGTCTTAAAAGGGATTAGTCAAACTCAAAAAGGATCATGTGACCAAGGCTTCCTAACATGAGTTACAATCTTTGTCCCCAGACCCTAAACTATCACCTGCTGTAAGGCTTATGCCTGTCATTTCCATCATATCATATCATATCATATATTCAGTTGGACACCTTCAGGGAAAAGGCACAGGTTAGTTTGGTTCAACCTGACAGCTTTTATTTTCTCATATCTCTTTGATGAACAGAGATTCAGATCCTCCTCTTTGATCTTGTGTCTCATCAGTGTCTCAAGTTCTCAAATCCTACTGTGGACAAGTGGGAGCTCAAAACAAGCCATGTCCTGTGAGAGGCTTTGTTTCAAGATGGTATGTGTACATCAGAATGGTCTGGCACAGAGCAAACTCCAGCACAAACCTGATTAAAGGCTACCTCCAGAGTCTGTAGAAGGAGTTGGTTTTCTGACATCTCTTCCTATAGCATTATTCAGAAAGATGTGTAGGTATGTATTTGTATAGTCAAAGGTAATAAATTTCCAGCACTGGGAGTACCAAGCCCCTGAGGTTTTGGTTTTTTTTTAATTAATCCATCTGCAAATAAATCTCCTAGTAAGTTAGGCCAGCTCCAGCAAATAGGCCTGTTTCAGCCAAGTGAGCCAAGTGGCAATACTTGCAATCTGCATATCTGACTGAATTCATGCTGTCAAACATCTATTATGTGGAACATTGCTCTCAAGCCAAGCAACATACAGACATGTTAATTATCTGTCTTGTTCATCCTTCCCTCAAGCAATGTTTTAATGAAAGCCTCAGGCAACCCCTGACTTTCTAAACACCTTATTGACTAGATACTGCATTTTTTTAATGTTCAAAAATGAGGGGAGGAAAAAAACCCCTACTTTTCTTTTTTCTCTACCCAGTAATCTTCTTTTGTCAGATTCAGAGTAAGAAGCACAGACTCTGCCCCCTGAAAGCAGCCCTGAACCATAAAATCACATCAGTCTCATAGCTGAAGCAGCAGGATGTGTCTCTAGTTTACTTTTTTCTGTACTCAAAGTAGCGCTCTGAGCTGCTCCTTCAGACAGCCAACATGCCTGTATTTCTTATGGTCGCATCCAAAGTGGGCAATATTGGGCAATTTAAATTTCCTCCTCTGCCTCAGTTCCTTCTCCTATGAAATAGCAGATAGTAAAATTGATCTGTATGGAGGAGACAAAAAAGTTTAGGTTCAGGGATAAGGTGTGATATATTTGAGCTGTCAGGTATTTAAGTACCAATAGCCATGAGAAATGCAGGTTTGGTTTGCTGCTGAAATTTCTCTTTTATCTTCCTCAGAGACATTTATATGTTTTTCCTTTTCTTTCTTTATTTTTGTTTACATATTATTCACTTTTGCAATCTATTTCTCCTTAAGGTGGTTTAGTTATGCAAGAAAATCTGGAGTACAAGGTACTGGTCAATAAATTCCAGGAAATACTCATTCCATCTCATTTGGTCTTTTTTTTCAGTAGGGCTGCAATCACCATCACTGTTCACTTTGCAAGTAATTTAATGGTTGACTTCCTTTTCATAAGGGTCTTCATTGTCAAGTATGTTCTCCAATTAATTATTTATTGACCTACCAGTTCAACTATATTTGCAATGTAAACATATAAGTTTATTTTCTTCATTTAATGGTGGTGGGATATGTGCATTGAGCATGTCTGGAAAGTGCCATTTTACTTTTTCAAGAAGCTTTGTTCTGTAGAGAGAAGAAAATTGTGTGTCAGGCAGTGTCCTGGACTCTGCGTGGGAAGGGAGCAATTTCCAGCCCTATCCTACAGTGCTGAATTTATCTGAGAGGAATTTCAGCACACAGTGCAAGGCAATAGCCTGAAGTGTAATGTCAGATAGTTGGATCAAAATTCAAGACTAAAATACATCAGCCTGGAAAATGCAGGGAAACTTCATCATCCTTGAGCTGGAGGAAAGCCAATTATCTCTTAAAGTGATTTCCTTCCAGAGCTGCCCCTCCAAAGACCCTGCTCCTCTTGCTTCTGTCCTCATTGCCCCTGGTGGGTGGCACAGGACTGTCAGAGCCAAAGATTGCTCAGGGATTGCTCTTTCTGTTTTTTTGGGCTCCTGCTGTCCCCTGCCTTGCACACTGGTGTGACAGGAGCCATTCAGATTTGGTCACAGAGAGTGTGAGAAGCTCACAGCCCTCTCCTTGGAGTTTTCAAGTGCTTCCCATGCACTTATTCTGCTGTGAATCTGCTCTCAATGCCATTGCTCCACACCCAGATTTTGGGAAAATCTGTCAGCACTGGGGTACAGGTCTCCTGCATATGACTGGAAAAACTCTAGGCAATGCCAGTGGTGAAAATAGACCATCCTTCCTGTGACCCCTTTTTGCACTGAGCTGAGTGTAATCTTTAGAGGCACCACAGTTGCCGTATAAAGTGTGCAGTAAGAAAAGAGCTATGTTCTTATTGTTTAAGAAATTTAACTTCATAAATTGCAGTCCCTTTAAATATACAGACACATACACTAGAAAAACATTTTCTAAATGTCACGGCAGCACTACTTCTTTAGAAAGATGCATGTATCTTGTTCTGTAAAGGAAAGAGTGGGGAGGGAGCTGACAACTCATTACTCTTGTACAATAAAAAAAGGAATGCTGTATTACTTGACTGTGTGAGGTATTTTTAAACTAAAATATAATAGTTCACATTTTATGGCACTTCTCTCAAGTCAAAGTGAAGAGTGACAAGATTCTTGAACTTTAGTGAAAAATAAAATCCTGTGATGCTCTTACCTGAAGCTTCTTAGCCCTTCCACAGGTTATTGCCATCCCAAGGCTTGAAAGGAATAAAACAGGTAGGATTGGAGATGATTCATTCTGGTTTCGACTTGGCCATTGTGTGGATTCCATCCAGCACTTTTAAAGTTGCTTTGACAACTTCCCCATCTCCTAAACTCATAATTGAATGTTCATTCCGTGAAATATCAGACAATGTCACAGCACTGATTCTCCTTGGCTTGCATTTAGCACACCATGATGAGACCCAAAAAGCTCTGCTTTCACATAAATGAATGAGATTCATTGACCTTAAGTGAAATGGAAACAGACTCCATCTTTTAAGCCGGTGAAACACATGCCTGAATTCAGGACATCTTTGGTTGATCATCTCATCCTGCTGACCAGTTCCTAAGCAGAGCAACTTGGGAACCTGCATTCAGCTCAGCCTTGTAAGCCACAATTTTTGTCCCACAGGTCCCTTTTCCAAACAGATTGGAGGGTGAAAGGGTGAAATGCTTTTCTTCACCCACAAGATTCTTGTGGTAAAGGATAAGTTTATTCCCCATAATACAAATCTTAGTAGTTTTTGAAAATGATACATCCTTTATGCTGTGCTCTGATACTGCATTTTTGCAGCTGGTTTACAAGTTACTTCCCAGAGATAATTTTCATGGAGATTCGGTATTCAATTTTAAAATTATTTCACTGTCCCTGCTAATGCAGGAATGCTTCCCTGTCTTGCTCACTGCACTGAAGAGCATCCCATCCTAAAAGATGGACAAGTCCAGGTAGGATGTGTGAGACCAAGAATTTTGACAGACACCTCCCGTCCCTTTCCTAAATCTCTCAGTCTACTTGTCCAAAAACAGAGACTGAAAATTGTTGTTGTTAGACAGCTGCTCAGCAAACCTCCATGAAGTTAAGAGAGCTTTTCAAGCTGATTACACTGGCATATGAGGTCCCCTCCCATAAGCTGAGACAAAGAATCATTTCATCTGAATTTCCTTTCCAAATGGCCTGAAGCGCTCCCATTAGCTACTAGAAAGCTAAAATGGTTCTTAGTCTGATTCTGAGATTTCTTTTTTTTTTCTTTGCACATGTGCACTCCACTTAAAAATTCTGGAGTTCTGAACTGAATTGCTCTGCAATAGATTTGCCTACCTGTGGTGATAACTTCTGTCATGAACACGTGTTAAGGGTAGGAATTCCTCCATTTAAGTCCCAGTTGTGAGGATACTGATATTTTCTTTCCTCAGCCTTCCTGTTTTATTCTTAGACCAGACACATTTCTGTGACATTTGATTGCCTGAACATTATTTGTTGTCCATGACTGGACAACCGCCAGGTTGCCATTGTCCTCTGAGTAAATAACTTCAGATTTAATGAAAAATACACATTACAACAGGACCCAGTTCAGGAAAAAAACTTTCAAACATATAATAAAAAATATTTTCTTTTGAAACAAACCTACAGCAAAAATGGCCATTTTAATTTTGAACTTTCAAATTCAAAAATAAATAAAAATTACATTTGTTTTATATTTTGGAATAATTTATAGAATTAAAAATAGAGTAGCTTCTAAGATAAAAGTCCAAGAGTTAAAGATGAGGATGAGGACTCTTATGAGATTTTCCTCCACATTTACTTTCATATGATCCCATGGACTGAACCCCTGCTAATGTCAGAAGGGTGTTACTTATGCTATCTCTTCCCATTCAAAATTGATCTGAAAGGACCTAGAAATCCCTGCATAACAAAAACTGAAGCCTGGTCAGTGGAGACAAATGGGAGGTTTTGCTTCCAAGGTGTCCATCTGATCTGACCAAAACCACAAACAGGTGTATCCAAGGGAGAGTGTGATCTCTCAAATCAGCATTTCCTGTGGTGTTCCCATGCTCTCATTTTACTCAGTATAAGACTTTAATGACTCAAAACTCTGTTATGAATTTAGGAGGTTTACCATTAAAGAACAATGACCAGCTATTTAGAGCAACTGTTGGAAAGAAGCTGGATTGAGGAATTTTGTGATACATATGCTTCTAAGGCACATATCAGACATTGAGCATTGAGCTGCATGGCAGGGGTTTTTGCTTTTTTGATTTTTGCTTTGTCCTGTACATAGCATTGAAGGATAAATAATAATGAGTTGGAGAATATGTACAAGGTGGTCCATCATACCTTCTTGTTTCTAATTTTGCAGGAATTTCTCTGTAGAGTAAAATTTTGGTATCTGGTTCTTTTTTTTCTTTTAATAGCACTAGCAGCCATAGTGTTGTCCTGGTTACAATCATGCATGGGCTTAGAAATATATCACAGGAATTTTCAAGCATGAGAGCTATCCCATTGATGCAGTGGGGTGGTGGAACAAAGCTGTAACAGCAGAAAGTTCAGTAGCTGCCTTCTACTTATGCACTGGTTACATATGGAGATAAAGCAAAATTGTCTGTAACAACTTCAGACTCACAGTCTGTGTTTCTGTCACACTGTTTTCAGGTGTGACAGTTTTTAAAGGTCATATCTCTCTCACTAAGGGAAAACTTCTTTATGCCTTTTTCCTTTTAGTTTGTTGTAAGCCAAACTCAGACCCTGTATTGTTTACAGAGATGAGAGGCTGCATGATATGACAGAAAAACAAAGCTGTTATTTTTAAGATCTCAGCTCAGAGCAAGTTGACTCCTTGAACAAGATTATCCTCTCCTGTGATCTTTAAGAACACACAGCAAAATGCCTACATTTTAAATTCTAAGTAGCTTCATAACTTTTTTTCCTTTATTTTCCAGTACTTCAGAAGATATTTATTTCACGTCAGTTTCTGGGATTTCCCACTGCCTTCAATTTCTAGAATGTATGGAGAAGTGGATTGCAGTTTACATTTTAGAAGCCAGGAGTTATTGTGTTAGATTGCCTAAATAGTTTGCCTTGCTATCAGCACATTGGTTTCTAGGAAGCCATTACTGTTACAAACTGTTTCTGCAAGAAAAACCACATCTCCTTCCTTTTTCTCTCCTGGCCACCCACAGTGTGAAGGAAGCCCTGTGCTTTAAATAATGCTTTTCCCTGAGAGCAATGAAACAGCATATTCCCATATGAAAATCTGTCTGTGCCTCATGGGTTAGTGTCCATCACAAAGGCATCACTGCAGGATAATGTATATGCAGTGCCTGATAAAATTGTGAAGAAAATTATTCTGGCAGGTATTGAAAACACCTGAAAGACAACACAGTCACTTGTCACAGCCAGCATGGCTTCCTGAGAGAAAAGTCCTGCTTATCAAATTTGATTTCCTTTTATGACAAGGTAACCCACCTAGTTGATCAAGGAAGCCATTTGATGTCATCTTTCTGGATTTCAGTAAAGCTTTCAATATTCTCTCTCACAGGATCCTTCTGGAAAAACTGTCCAGCACACAGCTGGATGAACACATCATGTGATGGGAGAGAAGCTGGCTCATGGGTCAGGTACAAGGGGTTACAGTGAAGGGTGACCTCAGGCTGGTGACCTGTCACTAGTGGGGCTCCATCCTCCGCCCTGTGCTCTTCAACATCTTCATAAATAATGTGGACCCAGGACTGGAAGGGACACTAATTAATTTCACAGACAATACAAAACCAGAAGGAGCTGTAGATTCCCCAAAAGGCAGGGAGGCCCTGCAGAGAGACCTTGACAAATTAGAGGGCTGGGCAGTCCCCAGCTGTATAAATTTTAACAAGGGAAATTCCTGGATTTTACACCTGTGGTGGGGCAACCCTGGATTTACAAAAAAAACTGAGGAATGAGAGGCTGGAAAGCAGTGCCAGGAAAGGGACCTGGGGCTCCTGCTCAGTGGCAACCTGACCATGAGCCAGCAGTGCCCGGGCAGCCAGGAGGGCCAGCCCTGTCCTGGGGGCATCAGGCACAGCATGGCCAGCTGGGCAAGGGAGGGGATTGTCCTGCTCTGCTCTGAGCTGGGGTGGCCTCACCTCGAGTGCTGGGGGCAGTTCTGGGTGCCACAATAAAAGAACACATTAAACTATTAGAGAGTGTCCAAAGGAGGGCAACAAGGATGGTGCTGTAACCTCACTGCAGTTACAGCTTCCTCCTGAGAGGAAGAGGAGGGGCAGGCACTGATCTCTTCTCGCTGGTGATCGGTGACAGGACCCTGGGAACGGCCTGAAGTCGTGTCAGGGGAGGTTTAGCTTGGCTGTTAGAAAAAGCTTCTTCACCCAGACTGTGCTTGGGCACTGCTTGGGCTCCTCAGAGGAGTGGTCACAGCACTGAGCCTGACAGGGTTGAAGTTTGGTGTTTGTGATATGGTGTGAGTCCTGGAGATGGCCAGGAGCAGGGCTCGATGATCCTTGTGGGTCCCTTCCAACTCAGCATATTCTATGATTCAGGGATAATCAAGCAACAGGGCAAAACAACATAAATTTTGTGGAGTTGATGTATTTAATTTTGTTTTCACCACCAAAGATTAATTCATAGGAACATAAAAAGATGAATTTTATCACTTCTTCTGAGTGAATGATGACAAGAAAGATTGATGAAAAAAGGATTATGTCTATCCCAGGAAGGAAATGGAACATACCAGTGATTTGCTAACACCATACGTGTTCTTTTAAACCTTGCAGAGAATTCTCCTTGTCGAAATGCCTTTCTATATACCATGGTGTTTAAATTTTCTGTTTGAAAGGGCCTATTTTAAGTTGAATTTTAATTATTTTAAATAATTTTAGGTTCAATAAATAGAATAAATGGGGTTCCAATTCAATAGGAAATCTTTTTACAACTTTTCTATCTCATCAACATTTAAACTTCTTTTTGAAAATTTGCTTTTTGCCTCTTGATTCCACCAATTTTCCCTGTTTAGGAACAGAACGAAAATACTTTCTACCCACTTTTATTCCTGATAAAATCGAAACCTTGTCATATGAAAATTGTAAATGTTGTTCTGCAAAAACTCCTGTTCTTCATCTGCATTAGAGTCTTTTCCAGATTACATCTAAAGGTACAATTACTGCCACCCAGGCTTGTTTTTTAGTACTCTGTTACACCTCATCATCAGTAACACTCTTAATGCAGAATTCATGGGTGGATGGGGATGCAGTAGGTCTAATCTTTTCTCACCATCCTTCCTTCTACATGAGATAGCAATACAGTGGTCCTGCTCCAGTAACAGCTTTCCTTATTGTGTCGATCATCTCAGAGCACCACTGTTTCAAACACTGCAAAAATATGTAGAAAATACTTATTTCTATGTGTTTCTCTAAGATCAAGTTATGCTACCCTTGTTCTGCCATGTCCGTATCACCTGTGCTGGGATTGCCCAATGTGGGATGTTGTTTGTAACAAGGGCAAATGTTGGCAAAGGACATGCTTGGACAAACATCACTTGAGAACAAATCAGCCAAGAAGTGCATGTGGTCCATGACTAAGGCAATCTTTTCTTTGCTCACTGATTATACCTTGGAGTCCATTTGTTTACCTGTACCTTCAAATGCAGCACTGTGGTTGATCAAGGAGATATCCACCTATTTTAGAAAAACATGCCTGGATTATTCTTTTCTCTCTGATCTTCTGCAGCAGTAATTTCTCTATAGTGACAGCACTCCAGAATTTTAAAGCCCTTAATCATAATCAAGTTTTTTTTTTAATATTGGCTCACTATGAATGACTGAGTTATAAAACCTACTGTTGTTAATGTATTAGTCATGTTCTTGAAAACCAAGTGATGATGTCTATTAATGGCTTAGCTACAAAGTAAGTATTTTGCATTATTAAAACACTGGTACATATATTTATGGATTACTGTAACAATCAATAAAACAACAAAGTAAAGAAGAAAAGAAGAAAATGACAAGACAGAGCCATGAGGTTTTATTTATGTATTATCTCTGTCTCAAAAAACTAGCATGTCCTGTGGGATTTAAACTTTGAGCAGGAAAAAAATATATAAACTGGTTTTGAACACACAAGAAACAGATTTATAAACTGCAGAAAATGGAGTACATATCTCCTCATATTTCCAAAAAGACAAACTTACATTTTCTCTTATATGAATGCATCTATAATTCTGTTTGCATCAAGAGTTAATGGTGTAGGTAGAGGGAATGTCCCTTTCTATCACTTTTAAAATCAGTCTTCTGACTAAAAGTAAATTAAAAAATGAAATTATGAACAAAAAACCCAAACCCACAAGAACACATAATTCAGATCTAGGTCCAATCTTTTTCCATGGAAATTTTTACATTCAGAAGGTTATGCAAAACTGTCCTCTTTGGAAGTTTTAAAGTGAATTCTGTTTGAGTGTCCATGGTTAATAGATGTCCTCATACAGTAAAGAATAAAGCCATCTTGGGAACAAGCTCTCTTTTTTCTATTAAACAGTGCTTTATTCCATGGACAAACTTACTGACTAGACCAGCAGATGGTGGGTGTGAAATATCTGTGTTACATATCCTACTTTCTCTTCAAGAAAATAATAATTTGCATGAGTTTCTGGGATCTTTCACTTTTATAGATTTTAGAGACATTTATGAAGAGAGTGGAAATAACCAGAGTGCATCCCATCACAGGGCACATCTTCAACAATGGCAGAAAAGTACAACCATTAAATTCATTGTGTGAAGGAGAATTTTCTGATCATTTTAAAGGCTGAAAAGCATGTAATTATGACTGATTCTCATTTCAATTGCACTTCTCCTATATGATTAATATAAAAAATTGTTAACAAAATTTCTTGTCAGACACCTTGGCTGCAGGAAGGTGGAACCAATAGGCGACTTGTTGAACTTGGACTGGAAAAAGGTTCCACCTCATCACCAACTTGTTTGCAGTTTCTAAGACTTAACATCTGAGGTGACAGTGACTAACTTTTCTAGACTCCTGAGCTGTTGTACACTCTGCTTTAAAAATCAAGTTCACATTTAATCAGCTGCAGATATTAAGAGAACCCTGCTATAAATAAATAATTTATTGTGTCAATATCAAGCTCTTATTTTTTTCTTCTAAGCAAATTTGAAACATCTTGTCAGATTGGTGTGAAATTCACTCAGGAGAGTCAACAAACTGAATTCTCATAATTTGGGTTCAATCAGATGAAACACAACGACTCATGGTTTTTTACATTTACATTTAATTACTACTCCAGAAAGTGCTAAATTGGCAAAGGTGTGCTGCTGATTTGGGTAAATTTTATGTTCAGTGTTGAGCCCTCTTCAATGTTGCTATTTCATATTCAGATCAAATGTATTTTTCAACAGGATTTTTTTCCAGAAAATTATTTTTCCCATTCAGTCTCTTTTCTCTTTGCTACATTGTATCCTAAAGCATAAGCACTTGTAAAGGTTACTGAGGAAAATATAAGGCATAGATAGAAGGAGAAGCCTTAAAGGTTTCTACTGATTTGAGAGGTGTGTTTATCCTGTACTCCATTTTGGGGCAAGAAACATCTCTGATCCACCTAAAAACTTTCAGGCCAGGAGAAGTCACCATGCATGTAATCCCATTTGAATAACCAATATTCAAGAATTTTCAATCACATTAAGAATGGAAAGACAGAAAATTGGATCAGAGAAATAAAATAAAAATGGTTTTCTCTGAACAAATATGTCAGAAATACCATAATACCACAGGTTAGAAAAGAATTCAAGAGGAGAAAAGATGATTTGGAAGAACAGCACTTAAATTGCCTATTAATCCACAAGTTTTATACTGTGATATAGTCCATCCTAGGAATTTTTCATCCTGGGGCTCTTTGTGGTTAATTCATGTAGTTGCATGAAGGCTGAATGGCTGATTAATATGGAGAAACAGAGTAGGGTAGAGAGATTTTTAAAAATAGAGGGAAAGGAGGCAAAAGCTTTAAAATTACAAGGGAGGGTATAGGTGTCCAGAAGCAAGGGAGGGAGCAGGGAGGGGAAGGGAGGAAAGTGGAATTATTTATGAGACTCATGGATTGTCTTAAAAAATTAGCCAGCCTACTATTTCCTGAGAAGAACGTCTTGCCATAAGTAAGGCTATATTTTCTTTTTAAAAAAGGGAAATTAAAGGAAGGATAAAATTCTGCATCTGTTGAAGCATTGGTATCTGCATCATCAGGTCCAAAGGGACTAGACTCCAATGCATATTTTGGATATGATCATCATTATTCAAATGGTTATAAAATATATCTATATCTAGGGGATGAAATCTAGCTGATGAGGTGATACTGGAGTTCAGAGTTCAACTGATGATGTGTTAAGAATTTTAGCCTTAAAGAAATAATCTTTTCTGACATGACCAGTGTATATTAGATTATTTCATTCTAAACCTTTGCCAGCATTAAGTTAATACAGAACAAGGAAATGCAGGTAAAAGAAAATAGTTTCTGTCTTGACAGTCAACCCAAGAGGTCAGTAATTACCCTGCAAATTATCTATGAATTTCATCTACCTCCAATATAGTAAATTGCACCAGTAAGGTCGTTGGTTATAAAATTTTATGTTTCTATGAAATTACAAAAGAAAAACTAAAGAATAAAAATACCATTATATTTGAGTAGCTGATTTTTCTGCTTTGTTTATTATAAGAGCTTGTTTCAAATGCCAAACTTTAATCTTTCACTGATTTAAAAAAAGAAACCTGGAAAGAATAAAAAGGATTTGCATAAATTTAAAATGTGACTAGCAGGTACACTTCATAAGTGTATTAAAATGCTCTCAGTGTGTGTTAAACACAAATGTGTTACATTGTACTCCTGGAGAATCAGCTGCATTTGACATTTTATAAAGGCTTTGTTAGAATCCAGCCGAGCAATTCAACATTTAAATTAAACTATAGATAACGCAAGATTCTATGAACATTTCAAAGATCCTTTGCCCCTAACAAAGTTCACAACTTTTATGTGCTTCTCAAGTTGAAGTTTTGTTTACCATCCCAGTACTAAACATCATTAAATATGGACACTCTTGCCTGTTGCTGCCTTTGTTTGTGCATGCACTGTAATTTCTGTTTCTGTGTGTGTTCTCTGGGAATATACAAAAGGAAAACATCTCATATCAAGCACAACCCTTGACATGTACATCATATGCAGAATTTACCAGAAGCATCATAATAAGGATTTTTCAGCAGGAGCTTGTGCTGGACATTACAAGAGCAAAAATTAACCAAACAAGTACATCTTCTCTGATTTATATTACTTCTTTGCCAAGCATGAATCATAGACAGTCTATAGATTTTTAAAGTTCATATCATTTCCATCAGGCACCCAGTATACTTTTGTCATAAGGCAAACAAGTGCTGGTATTGCCACTGAATTACTGTACCTGGTCATGAAATCACTGTTCAAAAGGGCCACTAAAACAGTGAAAGGGGTTCTCAGGGGAGACACACAATGGGGAAACACAAAACAGAGAAAAAATAAACAAACCCCACAACATTTTATTTAATCACTTTGAAAAGAAGATTAAGGGGTGACCATATTCCCTCATCCAGGAACAGAAATTTGTTCATCTGTTCTGTTTTTAACAATGAAAGCAAAACTAATTTCCCTTTTTGGTTTTTTTTTTTTTTTTGAAAACTCAATAGCAGCTCTATTCCTGATCTCTGGACTGGATTTTTAGTTTTCTTTGAATTTTGAATTATGATTAATTCCAAATTTGTCATCTGTATTATAGACTAAGTGATTCCTGCAGTAACATTTACAGTTTTGGTCTAGAAGCTATTTATTTCTCTAAACTACAGCCCATTGGAGGTCAAAGTGAGTACTGTTTGGTTTATGAAATAAAAATTTATCCTCTGAGATAACCATGTATTCATTAAAATGTCTGAGAAAGCTCTCCCACAATGGGCCATCACATTTCTCTTTCCAATTCCTCTGGAATATCAAAGCTGATGGGTTGAAGAAAGCATTTGCTTTAAGGTTTGCACATGCTTCAGGCACACAGAGCCTGACTTTGCTGGACTTTTAGCATTTCTACGTGTATTTTTTGTAGGCTACACTAGTCTAGAATGTCTGCTTAGGGTTCTGTGCATATGCACACATACAGATGGCAAGTTGAAAGTGAGAATCACTTTAATTCTTAGTAAGTACAAAGCTGCTCTGTATTACACTAGGGTATTAATCTGTCATATGCAATCAACCTGCATAAACTGTGCTCTGAACTCAATCCTTCTTCACCAACTCCTGTCTTCACTTTAATTCTGTCAGCTGCAGGTAATTTAATAGCAGCTTCTCTTAATCACCAGAGTAATTTCATTTTGGAATAAGGAAAAGCTGTGGTAAGAGGCTTTTCCCACTTTCTTTGGTAAGCAGAATTAATTCTTTGGGTCTACACAATCGATTAAATGCCCATCATTGTTTATGGTGTTTCCTTAGATGGACTTTCAATCAATACAGACATCCCTTTCACCTGTGCTGCCACAAATCATGGCATTTGCTTCTAAATTTTAACCCTGAACAATGAACTGAGCATGGGAAACAGACAGGCTTCTATTTGGGAGGATAATTTGAGATTGAAGCCTTGTAAAGAAGGAGGATGGCACAAAAGGGCTTTAGGCAGGCTACAGTTCATGCCTACTCTACTGTCACGTGCATTTCTTTGGCAGAATTGCCAGGCAATAACCAAATGGTGAAGACCATAATGCAGGGGAAGATATTCTGTGAAGCAGCTTTGATTGGTACCACCTCAGCTCATTTGTCTCCTACAAGAGAGAAGACTTGGACCAGGGATGGTGTGGAACAGCTCCAGCCATCTGGTGCTCTGTGGAAATAGAGAATTTATCTGGCTCGTGTTGAGCTTCTCTGAGACGGACTTCAAGTGCTGTCTGTCATTTAGCAAAACTTTCTAAGGCTGCTAAATACATACTTCTGCTTCTTTTCCTTTTGCTTCCTCCACACCTCCATGTATGTGAATGTAACATTGCTCAGCACTTTAAATAATCTCCAGGCAGAGGTGCAGTTTGGATTTGGTTTGGTTTTTGCTGGGATCTGAGAGAGGCTGTTTAAATATACAGGAAACATGACTGAAAAGAAAACTTGACCAAAGATGGGTGTGACAAAATGAAAGGAGCCTTGGGAGTCAGATTTTAGCTCATTATGTCAGTACAGATTTCCAGCTGGAACTGTTGCTAGAAGCTCAAT
Organism: Ammospiza nelsoni; assembly: GCF_027579445.1. Taxonomy (NCBI): domain Eukaryota; kingdom Metazoa; phylum Chordata; class Aves; order Passeriformes; family Passerellidae; genus Ammospiza; species Ammospiza nelsoni. The sequence continues at coordinate 99,108,085 of NC_080634.1, forward strand.
TTTTCTGTGAATTGTCAGGACTTTATGTATCCTTCTAAATGAAACAAAAGATTGTCAGGAGGATGCTGCTCCAATGTCAATTTTTTCTGAAGTAGCCTGTAATACCCCAAATTTTGATCAAATGAGTTCTAAGAACATAGCAATATTATGGCATCTCAACTGTCCTCTACAGTGGTGAATAAATTTGCTGAGATTTTATTTAAGCATTTAAAAAAAAATAAGGAGGATAGGATTTCTCAGTGGAGCAAGAGCTCCCAGGATGTCTGCATCCTTCAGTCTTTTATGCTCAGGACAGGCAATTCCCTTCCTACAGAAACTATTTATACACAAAATTTATTAATGAATGACATTAGCTTTGCTCACCATGTGTTCTAGCAGCAAAGGTGAGAAAAGCAGCATAGTCAGAAAGTGTAGACCTGCATTAATTGTGCTCCACATGAGTGCTTGTGTTAGCAGACAGCGAACGAGATATCTCACACATCTCTAATTGGTCTGCAGCCAGCGGCAGGGCCCGGGCAGACACAGACCCTCTGTTTCCAGCCCCTGAGCTGCGGCAGTTCTGCGCAGGGAGAGCCTTCAGCCTCTTTCCCAACCCTGCTATTAAAAAGTCTCTTTGTGCAACCCTGTGGTTTAAGTATTTTAACTTAAGGCCTAGGCAGAAAATATTCAGTAGTCCCCATCCTTTTTTTGTATATTTCCAACTTTTAATTCTTGACAGAGGATGATGTAATCTTACAATGTGATGTCAGGCTTAAATGATAAGTGTAGACTAATAAACGTAACATACTGATTTTTATTTTATTCATCTCCACCCTGCAATTCTAAAAACAATGATTAGTGATTAGAAAATAAGCTTATCATTGTTTTACTTATGGACCATAATTAATGAATCTGTTTTTTAGTGAATAATTGCAGTAATCAACTGGAAATAATAGTAGAAGCACACAGTAAATAGGTCAGATTAAGTAAAATTTTAAATGTATGTTCCAAGATGTCTCTCAAACAACTTCTGTCTCATGGGTTATATGGCATTTCCATGCTGACTCATATTTTCTTCTCTTCATGTTTATGTCTGAAATTCAAACACAGGTTTATGATAACCTCTTTGGGCAATTAACTCATTCTTAATAGAGACAACTCCCCATTTGCAGGGGTTCCCTCTTCTTCAGTATAGGAATGTGTATAAAAATATGAAATAACAGATTTTATGATTCTTTTTGAAGGTGACTGATTTTTCTTCTCTGCATATTCCAACAAAATAGTGAAATACTCTTGTGGTTTTACATGTTAGCATAAAATTAATACATCTTCAATTTGCCCACAGTAGAAATTTAGAAGATGTAAAATGAACTTCCACATGTGCCAAAAGCTACTGCCAGGCACCAGTGGCAGTCTGATGAGTACATAAAATTACTTTGAGACTGATGTACACTTAAACATAATCACTGACTCTTCAGACAGACTTTTTGTGGACCTCTGTTTGAAACAAACAAAAAAAGACAGAAAAATGAGAGTTTTCCCTCAAGGGGACACATCAAGGAAAGGAAAACAGCATTTGCTAGTACTGGCTGATCTTAAATCAGCCAAAGAACTTAAAACATGCCAAGTAATGCTGGACAACTTGATTTTTAACTCGTAAGCCTTGAAAAATGACAAAACCAGAATTTAATCTGCATGTTGGTAACCTTTAGGTTAAATCAATTATCTGGATTAAATTTTTGCAGTTTGCTAGGGGGTATCATGCCTCTGCCTTTTGTAAGAGCTTTCTTTTTTCATTCTTAAAGATTTGTGTAAAAATTATTATTTGAGCTTTTTGGATTTTGCTGTCACAAGCCTCAGTTAGCATGACTGCCCCTACAGTTTGCTGCTGATTTTATTAACACCTTTCAACTGCTCCCAAAGTTTTCACAATTTTTGAAGCTTACCCACAGTATGTAATAAAGCAAAAGTGCAGACATCCTCAAAGTAGCATTAACCCAAGCTATTATTTCTTCAAGGTCTATTATTCTCTGGTCAAGAATCTTCACAGTTCAGAAGCAGAGCTTGCTGGTGTAGAGCCAGAACTCACCCAAGGCAGCATATCCTGCGACTGGAGCTGGATCAGACCATGCCAGAACAACAACTGAAAGATACCAAGCACCAATGAGCCACAGCAACTGTCAGTAAATTCTCAACATGCTCATGGGCATTATTTACCTTCTTGTTCCCCTTGTTCCTGTCAGCAATGCCTGTTGAGTGGCATGAAGAATTGCTTGGGATGCAAGCTGCCTTTCCCAGGGCAGCTAATCCTCATCCAGGCACCAGAAATCTCTTCCTCTCTTCTGATGTGGTTTGGTTTGTTGTTTTCATGTTTTAGGTCTCTATTTATCCACAGGTAAGTGTATTAAACCCTAATTTCATAACCTCAGGAATTAAAGTAAACCATCTGTGGGAATGATAGGTAGGAAGAAAATAAATTGCTAGATATCAACAGTTCTCTTACATATTTGTCCCCTAACCTTATTAATATCAACTAATGCTGGAGATGCAACAACCTGGTTTTTATTTTGTTTGTTACAAGGCATCATTTTCAAAACTATTTGTAAACTCTTATTCAGTCATTTGTAAACACTGACAAATCAGAAGTTGCCTACTCTGAAGGACAGAGCAGGAAGATCTATTCGATGGTTGCAGTTGCAACAAACACCTCAGCAGCAACAAAAAAAGAGGAAACAAAAGGAGTCCCCAGCAATTTAATTCTTGCAACAGAAAGAAACAATTTTCCTCTCTTCAGAAATTCATGATGAGGTAGCTTCTGCAAAGCTCCCCACCCACAGCAAAGCTCCTTGCATCAGGAAAAACTGAAATCTTGTTAACCTGTGCTAAACATAGTCTGCTTCAATGGGAGGCAGGAAGGGCTTCTAAAGGCACAAATGCCATCTCTACAAAGCTCTCTCCCCAGGCTGCTGAGGTCCCCAGGTTAATACATATAAATAGTGCTTTTGATTTATGATACAGACAGCTGTAACAGATGAATGGCTTTAATTTACCAAGCCAAAAAAAATCAGCATTTCAAAAAAAAATTCTTTCCCTGCCACTGCAACTGAGAAGGCTTAGTGAGGCTTATGTGAGCTCTGCAGCAGATCCATGACCCAGAGGAGCTGTGGCTGGCCACACCAAAAATGATGGCTGGTTCCTGTGTCTGTTAGTAAAGGTGTCACATATCCTGCAGAGGGAATCAGAGAACACAGTACATAAATCCCTGATAGTATTTTAAATATCTGTTTGAAATGTCAAGTAGAGGAATTTGATTCAAAAATCAGCCTCTCTTGTCCCTAATTAGTCTCACCAAAATCTTGCATGGGAGATGAAAGCTGGAGAGATATTTTTTCAGTTCTTATAGCTTTTACCAGCTGTTTTTTGGAAAATACTAAGCATTCTTAAATCCATTGAAATAAACCAGAATTCTTTCAATTGCAAGGATAAAGGGCACATATGAAATGCTGCCTAAAAATCTGACAGCTTTACAAAGCAAAGGCACCAGATGGATAACCCCTGGCTATATCCAGCCTCAAAGGAAAATTCTCCTGTCCACTGGCCTGTTTCCATCCCCCATGCTCTGAAAGGTAATCAGGTGAAGTAAGGAAATCATCTTTATCCTGCTTGCTTTTCCCACTGGCAGTGCTCACAGCCTGTAAGCACACATTGATCTGCTGCAGGCTGTGTCACCTGAGATATGTGAGTACCCATTCCTAAGCAGCTTTGAGCAGATCTATCTGCAACTCCTTGTGTTTCCCATTTTTTGTTTGAGAATGCAGTGCTTCGTCAGCCCGATGTGGTTTGGGGTTTTTTCTGTGATTACCTTCAGATGTCTGCCCTCCCCCTATTCCAGCTGGAGTTTAGAAGCCACAATCACCAGCAGACCCAAGGGCTTTCAGTTTGTCTCTGCTGCAGTTTCTCAGTCACCAGAGCAACAAAATATCAAAGCCCTCATTGTGTAAAACTACCAGCAAGAGCAAACAATCCAGTGTTCTTTTCCCAGTGGTGATACTGTGGAGTTGTGATTCCTGAGGTATCCTTGGCAATATTATTTTATGAGAAGACATAGCATGTTTAACTAGGAAAGCACTTGATTCTTCTCAAATGAGAGGACGCCTAGGAGGCCTTTGCTGCTTTTCTTCTTTTGTTTCCATCAAGAAAGATAACAGTGACAAAAGTTGAGCATCTTAACATTGCCAATCTTACTAAATACATTAACTTCATTTATTAAGCTCTCCACAGATGCTTAGTTTATTATCATATATCAGTCCCAAGCCACTTAGAATCACAAATTAAAAGATTGAGTCATCAGTGCAACTTCTAGTCACAAGATTTGGTTTTAATTTTTTTGGCAGGGATCACAGGATGATGCTATTAAATATGGCCATGAAGAAAAAGGACATTTTCATGTCCTTTTAGACTTGCAAATTCTTCTTTATTGCAAAAGAGATACTATGATAAAGTAGTAGGCATTTGAGACTTTTTCTCAGATTTTTTTTTTCTTAAATGGTATTTGTAATCATTACCTCAGTTCCAGGTATGGGATACAGTTTCTTATAAAATTTAAAATTTTCTTTAAAAGTTCTTAGTCTGACAGAGTCATTTGACGCTGAAGCAGGTACTTAAGGGTGCACAGTCCCACACAACTTTATTTGCATCATTCCAGTTCAAAGTTTGTGAATGAAAAGGTCAATGTATAGCATATTTTTGTTATTCTTGCAAGTGACCAATAACCTAAAATTTTTTAAAAATTGAAACCTCACTGCAGAGGAAATAGATCTGCTCTATAATCTTCACAGTGAATCTGGGTTTCATTTTACTACACTGGTTTAATAGCTTATTACAGCAATCCAGCTGGTGTTCCAGGAATAGATCACTTTGCTGCTATGAGTGGGATTTTTTTTGTTCTCACATTTATCAAATATTCTGGCCAGCTGGCAATCTTTGCTTACTTGGCTCTATACTACACCAGTCCTAGTGAGTGCAAATAATCTATAAAACCTTGATGTGGGGGATTAGATGGGTTCTAAGAGGACATCTGTGAAAACATGGGTGAAAACCTTGGAGACTTGTGCAGACACTTGCCAATGGTGTGTCTGCTGCTTTTCCACATGGCTGTGAATTATGTAATGACACAAAGTAATGCACTTGCCTTTGGAGAGACAGAGAAAATGAATTGAAAACACATAATTAAACTGCACAGGAATATGATTTTCCAACATGCAGGATACTATGCAAAACCTGCCTATAAAAACCAAATTAAATACTTTTTTCCCCCCTACTTTTAGTTTTCCATCCAGAGCAGAGTTGGGAATATTCTTTTCAGAGGTTTAACTGGTACTTTGGCATTCTGCTCTGTCGGCCCAGTAAATATCAACCTCTAAGGAACATGATAAACATGAGAAATTTTGCTAAACTGGGTATAAAGAATTTTACCAGGAAGTATAGTGAAACAAAAACCAAACACAAAAAAACCCACAGTCTGGGCTACTAAAATAACTGTTGAAGAGAATAAATATTTTTGGCTTACTTATTACTTTTCATCCTTATTTAGAACACTAACAGGTGAGGATTTTTACTAAATGAAGGAAATTATAAATGTATTAGTCTCACAGTCCGAAGCAGTGTTATAAAGGTCTAAACCTTCATAAAAACCTTTAAATACATTAGTGGTGCACCTAAGTGAGATTTTGACTGAAAAGAAAATAGAAATATGTTGTCATTACAGTGCAATCGCTCCATGTTGCTTGAGTTTCCTACCTCTTTGATGGCTCTCGTAGTCAGCTCCTCTAGGCACTGACTCTTCCTGGTCCTCACAGCAGCAACTGACTCCAATTCCCACCAATCCACTCTTTTATAACACTTATTCTCATTGGCTACAGGTGTGGCCTGTTAACATCAGGCCTGCTCCCAATCTTTAGTAATTGTCTCAGCTGCAACTCTTTAGGGGATAAGATTACTTTCTATACTGCCTTTATTTACCCATATTCTATTCCGCTACAGAAATATACTGATGAGCATCACAAATTGACCTGTCAGAAGTCTAGAAAACTTCCACATAAGACTCAGGTACTGTTGCATAAAGGAGAAATGAAAGCTTGAAAGGGAGGAATTCAGTTCAGCAACGAGAGTCTGGCTTTAAAGGGTTTATGTGTGGGTGTCTAAGTTCACAGCACAGGCTGTAGGTGCCAGGCAACAGAGCTGGAAAGCATCCCACGGACAGTACCCACCAGCATCACTCAGCTCTCACAGCACAGGTGCCAATCACTCTTATTCTGCACCCTGAGGGGTCCTGCCTGGCCTGGCCCTCCCAGCCTGAAGGACCTGGAGCACCTTTAGCTCTGCTGTCACACCCACCAGCCCTGCCTCCAGCCAGGGCCAGCAGTGATGCAGGACAGCAGAGCTCCCAGCTGTTCTGACAACCCAGGATTTTGAACTCTGCAGTAATAGGTGGTACAACTCTGCTGAGCTCTACTGAGAACACAAAGGTTTCACCCATTAATGGTCAAAGCTCAGCAGGAGTGCTCCTGGGGCTTATGGTTCCACTCGAGGGCAGCCCAAATGAAACTAGACACCTTGGTTTAAGGAGCTGAATTTCTTTCTGGATGAATGAATGGTGAATTGAATTTCTCTGCTGATTTTCATTGCCCAGAACTTTTCTTAATATAGCACCAACCTGACCACGAGGAGATCCCAAATGTGTCAAATTTTGGAAATAAATTCCCACTCTACCCCACCAATAATGTCCAAACATAATACTGAAAAATATGCAGCGGGAACTGAACCGGTGTTCCACTAATTGAAGCTTAGGAGCATGTGTAACATATGGACAGGGTAATTAGCAAGTTAAAATGTGCATGATAAAAGATGATAGCCAATAGAGAAGGCATGATGCACTCTGTATGGCACTGAATGCACTCCATTAAGAAGAGGAATATAGCTCAAATTTGGTAGTTAGACCCTACTGTGTGCCCTGTCAAAAATGTTATGCTTGTCCATCACACTGACAAGGCTCTGAATAAAAATAACCTGTATTAAAAAGAGGCAGTGATGAAGTAAATTGTGCTGATAGGGAGTGTTAAAAATGCCTCATCTCTAGAAGAAATGGGTTTGGAAACAGGCTTACTGTGGTTGCCAAAGGAAGAGCTGCCTTTAGGTTGGGAGGCATTGACTGAGCCTCCAGAAGGGCCAGGACAGCTCACGTGCTGCTGGGGAGGAAAGGGATGTACCCTGAAGAAAATCACAATGTTTGTGAACACCCTGCTTGCTTGAAAGCTGCTACAAACTTTGTTTTCTAAAACAAGCCAAAGTAAAAAGTGAATTAAGCACTTGTAATTTCCAAGACTGTGCTCACACTGCCTGATGTCAGTCAGTCCTTGTACTCATCATCTATGGAATATAATTCAACAAAAATTCTTGAGATCAGACAGGTCCAGTTTGGGTTATGTCATAGACCCACTGACCAAAGAGACCAAACACCCAGATGTCCAAAGAGATGCTGCCTGAAAGCCTTTCTGAATCCCTCCCCTCGTTCTTCCCTGCCAAGCTGCCAAACACTTTGTGTCCTCTCACCCCAGCCATGGGTGCACCAAGGGTCCTGTGTCCTTGCTGCCAGCCTCCCAGAGATTTGGCTGTCACCCTCCAGGGGCATTTAAACACAGCAGTGGGCTGCCCAAGGGGGTCACCCTCCCTGGCAGCGTTCAAGAAATGACTGGATGTGGCATTGGGTGCCATGGCCTGGCTGGCAGGGTGGCAATCGGCCAAAGGTTGGACTCAGTTACCCCAGAGGTCCTTCACAACCTAAATGATTCTGTGATTTCCCACACTGTTGGTGAACTTCAGCAGTCTGCAGGTGTCCACAGCGCAGGAGCTCCCTCAGAAGCAGCCAGGAGCACCTGGAGCTTGGTAATTCTTGATAGGTCTTAGGGGAGCTGCTGGCAGGGAGACTGAGGTACCTTTTGTCCCTGTGAGCTGGGCTATCTCCCAAGCAGCAAGATGTATTTGGATATTTTTCTCAGAATAAAATATATATAGTTTCATTAATGGATGAGTAATAATCCTAAATTTCAGCTTTACTGAAGTGCTTGTATCACCTGGGGCATAACAGATATTTTGCAGGGATTTTTTTCAGTGTCATCTCTAATGACATCTCTAATGACATCCACTCTATGTCTTGTACTGTTTCATGACTCCAAAGAAATTATGAATATGTTTTAGTATTTCTTTTCAATCTTCCTGCATAGTGGAAGAGAGCAAATGCACACAAAAAAAAAAAAAAAAAAAAAAAAAAAAAAAAAAAAAAAAAAATCTGACCTTCTTAAAAATCTAAACCAAAATTAAATTACAGAATATGGTTTTAAAATCAAATTAAAGGGGACGATAAATGTTAAGCTAATATAAAAGAGACTAGGAATATCTTTAGAAAATAAATGGTTTTTATTGTCTTTAGGATTTTCTTTTTTGCCTATTAAGTATGAACATCCCAAATGTATGCTATGATGCATTTCTCCCCAGTCCTCACTCCAAAATAAAGAATTTTCCATGTTATGTTGGGCAGTAGGTTTTGTTTATTTAAAGGAATCTGGGAAAGCTGTTTTCATAAATTGCTCCTTTTTGATAGCAAATATAATGTACAGAGCACTACCAGGAAACTTAACAATCTTTAAATTTTAGCAGCATCCTTGCCACTAATAATCCTTGCCACTCATACCACATGCATTTTGTCCAATAATTCTTTAGAGTCATGTTCATCTACGTACTTTCCAACTGCACAAGTAAATATTTGCCAGAAATAAAAAGGAAAGGAAATGTTTTGGCCCACCAACAGCCTAACCCTAATGGACCAATGATCATTTGAAATCTTATAGAACGTGTCTTCCTGGTTTTCCTTGCTTCTTGCTGTTCAGTGCAACTTATAGAGGGGAATTAAAAAAAAAAAGACAAATTACCATTAAGCCAAAAATTAAATATTGATCCAAGTGGAAAATCGCTTTAGCTCTGTTTGTGAAGAAAGAAGCAAGATTTTCTGCCAGACAAAGGACAGGTCAATGTTGGGAATCAGCACAGGCTGCTCAGTTGAACTATTCATTGAAATAATTACATCTTCAGGGGATTGCATTTATCTATGAAGAACATGACAATCTCTGAATTAAATGTAAATTTCTTAGAACAGAGGATAGGTACTTTCAGCCTACAAGAGGGTGATACATGAAATGCAAAGAGAAACCAGTATGTCTTTGTCATTTTTCCCGTTTGTAGTTTTCAAGTATACTTATTTTGTCTACTGACATTTTTTTATAAAATAACATCATCCTCAAAGCATTAAATGAGCTTTGAAATTCTGTAGTTTAAACTTTTCTGTAGTCAGGACTATTGTGACAGAGGTTTAGGGTTTTTTCCTTACTGAGAGGTTACCAAATCTCATATTATCAAATATATCCCATCCACTTTAGATAAAAAATACTTACTATTTGGTCTGAATTGCCAAGATGTTGAAGGGCATTGATGTGTGAGAGAACTGAAAACAAAAATTTAGTCCAAGCAGGAAAGATAACAAGTTTTATTGTTATAAACAATAAAAAAACTTTCCCCCAAAATACTTCATAATGTTAACAAATAAAAAAATCTCTTCTTTTGCAATTTTTATGTGCCAGAAATATGTATCAGGGATAAAGTGAAAGCATGAGTACTCTCTCTAAAAGCAGGGACATCTTGTAAAGCTTAGACACAGATCTGACGTTCCAGAGGCCAAAAACTGGAATGTGTCACTTTTGTGGACTGGGACTATCAACAAGCAGGCTTTTCTTATTTTTTATCTCATTAGCTAAGAAAAATACACATATTGCATAGTCTAGTCTCTGAGAAGTTTTAGCTAACTGTGCTTTCTCCTTCTGTAATACATTCCCTTCCAAACATTCTGAAGCTTTTTTTAGTTATACAAAAGACAAAGCACCAATGTCTTCTACAGTATACTGTGAAGATGCTGATAGGTCTGAAGTCCCTAAGGTCAGTTAGAAAATCTGTTTATTTTTAGCTTGTACTGCTCATTAAAACATATACACAATTTTTAATATACACATATTTTTTAAGCTTTTTTCCATCCTACTCCTTTTCCAACATTTATTTCCTCAACCTTTTCATTTACGTGGTTAAATTCACACACAGGACTGAATTTTCAAATTGTTTTATCATGGTTTCAGCTATGTGTCTCCCATTGACTCCTTAATGAGAGCAATCTTGAAAAAATTCCCTAATAGTTTTATAAAAATGTTGCCTTCTGCTGCTTTCTCTCTCTGAGTGATGAGTGCTGTGATTGCAGGGGTGGGAGGTAAGAGACAGATAATAAGAAATTTCAACTCAAAGTATCTTGATGACATGTGAAAGATGAATTGAAAATGCTTTAGTTTAGAAATTAGTTTTCATGGCTTTTAAGGTGATGGATGAGATGACTTTGAACTGGATCTACCTAGCAGTGGTCACTGTGCTGGAGCAGCAGAAGGCATGCAGGGTGAGGGTGGGCGTGCTGCACTCCAGGGTTATCCACCCATCTATTTAAATACTTCTGAACAGCTAAAGTTATCACATTGATAGGATGTAAATACAGGTAAATGGTATTTTGCAAAAATATTCCTTTTTATAAGAAAAGGGAGATCTTGTTATAAATTGAACCTGCTGCAGCTTTTAGGCACCAGTTCCAGGAGGACAGGGTAGATAAAAGGCAGGCACACATGGGGAAGATGAGAGGAAAGGAAAAGTGGTGAGTGCAGGGGTGGACATCAAAGGCAACCCCAAATCCACAAGAGCCTCAGGGAAGAAACTCATCTGAGGCTTGGCAGAACAGGGTTCAAGTCTTTGGTCTTCTGGTTCAAATAAGTTTGTACTTGGATTCCCCATGTTACTTGGTTGTACTCAAACACTTTTGCTCTGTATGAAGGAGAGCCGGGGAAGGGCAGGCCAAATCAGTGAAACCCTCACACCCTTGTGCTTCTCTGTGATGTGCAAGACCCTGCAGAGAGCTTTGCTCTCAGCTGATCATTCTGAGATGACATAGGAATCAGTCTCTCTGTCTTTCATTTTTCTCTTATGAAAAGCTTTTAGAGGTTCATCCCAATGTGGATTAGGATTTTTTTTTGTTTTGTCTTGATAACTTTATCAGAGTGGAGAAAAGCTTGTCCACATAGTTTTATGCGCAAGTATTTAATTTTCACCTCAGGACTTTAATATCACTCAGAAATCGGAACTGGAGATCCAGACTCAGATACATTTCAGGTCACTCTGAAATTAAGCTAATTATCTTGATGAATATTTAGTTAAAGATCATTAGGTTTGTTATAAATTATCCTACACTTTCATTGTGTGGAACAATGAAATTTTTATTGCTTTCCTTCCAGTCAATTCTATTTTCAAAGCCTTGCAAATTAATTTTGGTTCTGCCTTTTAGTGCTAAAAGTTTACAGGAAGCAACAGTGAAAAGGAAGAATCATGCCTGGTGTTTTCACTGTCAAAGTGCAACAGTCAAGCAGGGATACTGATGGAGATCCCCATTTCCCTGCCCCAGCTAGGTGGCATTTTGGCAGCACCAGGGCTCAGGCATGGCTGGTGATGCATCCCCAAGTCTTGTATTGTAACCACACCTAATGAGGCAGCTAACTCAGACTTCTGCTTAAAAGTAAGGTCAATTATGTTTTAATGACATCCTCAGGCAGCCCATTCTACTGCTCGTCTGTATTTCTGTAACTGGAATGCTTTCCTAAATGTCTAATTAGAACCTCCCTTACCACAACCTAAACCCCTTGCATTCTTTTCCAAAATGCCTTATTCCTTCCTAAAAACAGCAGCCTGGCTCTCTTTCCCAAATCCCTTCTTGCTTTTCCAGATATATCAAAGTAACATATACGACACCACAGGATTAGTTTTTTCCAGACTTAGTGGGTGCCAATAAGGCAAATAGTTGTGGCAAACCTTGTTTGTCCAGTGCTTCTCACCCACTGCAACATCCTGGTCTTTCCCAGCAAGGCAGGAAAGTGACTGCCTGTATTGGAATGCCAACCTAGTGCTGAAGGCTCAGAAACACAGGTGAGACATGTCCGGACTAATACAAGCAAGCAAATTACAAGGGCTTTTATCTTTTTTCCTTTTTCCCTGAAGTGTTTTGGGCTATAAACTGCTGGCAGCACATACCACTATATAATGATGTTGTGGATGCTTCCACCATGAGATACATTTTTGTATCCTTGAGATGTAAAGTCTGTTCTGTATTTTGTGAGTGGGAAACATCTCAAGGGATTCTGACAGAAGGGTTTTCCTCCTGCTATCTTACTCAAACGTTCATTTTCCTGTACCATAATTTGGAATTGGTTCCTGTGACATTCTTCCACTTCAAATACAATTAGAGTACAATCATATTATCTTCCTATCATTTGTTGAGTATTATGCTGTCATTTGACCTAAAGTGGCTATCTAAGACTGAGATCTCAAACACAGGTGAAAAGGCCAGGGGAGGAAATGGCAATCTGACTGCTGGAAAGATAACACAGTAATTTCTTACACATACTTTAAAAATAGTGGTTGTAGCATCAGTTTTAATGGGACTTAATCTGATCAGAAAGAGAAGTTTAAAAGTACTTATATTCAGGAATGATAGTGTTCCAATGGATGGGGTATTCTTCTTTCTTTCTTTCTTTCTTTCTTTCTTTCTTTCTTTCTTTCTTTCTTTCTTTCTTTCTTTCTTTCTTTCTTTCTTTCTTTCTTCCTTCCTTCCTTCCTTCCTTCCTTCCTTCCTTCCTTCCTTCCTTCCTTCCTTCCTTCCTTCCTTCCTTCCTTCCTTCCTTCCTTCCTTCCTTCCTTCCTTCCTTCCTTCCTTCCTTCCTTCCTTCCTTCCTTCCTTCCTTCCTTCCTTCCTTCCTTCCTTCCTTCCTTCCTTCCTTCCTTCCTTCCTTCCTTCCTTCCTTCCTTCCTTCCTTCCTTCCTTCCTTCCTTCCTTCCTTCCTTCCTTCCTTCCTTCCTTCCTTCCTTCCTTCCTTCCTTCCTTCCTTCCTTCCTTCCTTCCTTCCTTCCTTCCTTCCTTCCTTCCTTCCTTCCTTCCTTCCTTCCTTCCTTCCTTCCTTCCTTCCTTCCTTCCTTCCTTCCTTCCTTCCTTCCTTCCTTCCTTCCTTCCTTCCTTCCTTCCTTCCTTCCTTCCTTCCTTCCTTCCTTCCTTCCTTCCTTCCTTCCTTCCTTCCTTCCTTCCTTCCTTCCTTCCTTCCTTCCTTCCTTCCTTCCTTCCTTCCTTCCTTCCTTCCTTTCTTTTCGGGATTAGGATTATTGTATTAGAGCTCATGCCCCATCTTTGACAGAAGGGACTAAGGACAAACCCCCAGTGGTAGCACTGGTGGGAGCCCAGTAAGTGCCTGTAGCTGGAAGAGCTGCTGGGAAGCAGCTTGTGGAGAGCACTGCTTCTTTTTTAATGCCTTATGGAATTTTCTAGCACACAGTCTGGCTCTTTTTGTTATCTGCCAGCAGATCTCTGAATGCATGACCCATAGCAAAATCTACTTACAGGGTGAAAAACCTGACTATCAGTTAGTGTTAAGCTGATTTAAAAAAAACAACTAAAAACCCAAAACAACAAGCTAGTGCTTGGGGAGAGAGAATGTTGTCTTTGAGGGCTTTTTTTTTCCCCCTTTAAAATCAGTCTGAGCATTAAATTAGAAGGCGCAAGTGAAAGAATGAATATTTACAGAAAAAAATAATGGAAAGATTCCTAGAATAATTCAAACACATTAGTTGTGATAATTAACCATTAAAGAAAAATACTAGTAGCACCACAAATTAATAGCATTATAAATATTCATAATTCAAAGCCTTTTAAAACAGTTTATTGTGCAGAATACTAATTTAAATCTAACCCCATTTTAAAAATCAGAATATTCAGTCAGGCTTAAAAATGAATATGTAATATTTTTTAGAAACAGGATGTGCAGACTCAAATGGCATACATTTAGCCTTCTGGAATGAAGTTTCTGTAGCAGTCCAGAGAGTATCACTGTGAGGGGAAGGTTTGTAGAAGTGGCCAGAAGAATCAGACTAGGCCAGGTCTGTCCCCACCAAAAGGAGAGTACAATGGTGATCTTAGAAATTCATCCCACCTGGGGTTTTTCCAAGAGGTGGGCATGGACCTGAGATGAAAAGGGATGTGGTGCCCATGTGTGTGTCACTGTCACTCAGGTTTGGCTTTGTCTCTGAATTCAGAGTTGATTGTGTCCCAGCCAAAGCCCTTCCCTGGGGCTCTGGCACCCCCTCTGACATCCCAACACACAAGCAGAATGGAATAGGAATATGGTGAGACAAGCATTTGGTGAGGGACACATCTGGCTGTACTTGATGGTGAGACCTGCTAAGGTCAAAGCCTAAAACCCAGGTCCTTGCCCAATGCAGGTGGAGCAGCATCAAGAAGAGAGCACATCCTCCTGTTTGGAATAGCACCCAATGAGCAGTAAAGGAGAGCTCCTGCTCCAGCAGTGAGATTTTCCCTGTGTCTCAACATCACCTGAGAAAGCCTCCACATGGGGGTCATCTAGCCCTGCAGTTGAAGAAAACTTGCTGTCTGGAAAGGGTCACATCCTGCTATTTATCTTTTATATGTATGAGTGTTATTGTTTATCAATTGATCATATGGAAGTATTGATTGTAGATTGTTAATATATCAGGAGACCTTCATGGTTGTTATACAATTTGTATTTGTTAGCCTCCTCATAGCTATTTAGTTGTTTTAGTAAATCCACAAGAAAATACAACCTGAAGATCCATGTAGCTCAGACAGAATTATGAAGCAATTTGGGCACTCTTTTTCTCTAAAAGCTCAGGCACATGAATCTGTGTGGAGGAATGGCTACGTGACAAAGACCACACAGACATGCTCTGGATATCTGATCAAGAATTGGGAAAGTACCAGACCCAGCTAATCTGAGTCCCTGAGGGCTGCAAGGACACCATGTCCTTGAGCATAGCTGTGGTACAATAACAAGGTGTTGTAGTTGAGACATGAGAAAAAGAGGATGTAAGTCATAAGGAATGAGGAAGTAAGAGAAGAGCTGATATCTATAGTATAACCAATAGACTGCTTGGCTTACAGAATATGTATGAGCTTATTACTTATTGTGCATAAATATCTGATGCTCTCATCAATAAACAAATCTTGATGATCACTCATATTGAGCATCCAAGTTCTCCCTCACCACGACAAATGTGCACAGATACAGGTCTGGACAGCTCTGAAAATGTGGGCGTTGGATTAAAGTATTACAGGAATTACTGATCACCCGTCCCATGCCCCACTGAAGCTTTACTGCTCCATGGCAGCAGAGATGTTTCATGGCAGTTCTTGTGGGGATAAGGAGGCAGGAATGTTTCATGGCAGTTCTTGTGGGGATAAAGAGGCAGGAATGGTTTTTGGCAGTTCTTGTGGGGACAAAGAGGCAGGAATGTTTCATGGCAGTTCTTGTGGGGATAAGGAGGCAGGAATGTTTCATGGCAGTTCTTGTGGGGATAAAGAGGCAGGAATGTTTCATGGCAGTTCTCGGGGGGGATAAAGAGGCAGCTCTGCTGCAGGCTGCTCAGAGAGATTTATTGCAGGTACATTGAGAGGATAAAAGCAGAGGTCTCTGCTGCAGGAAAGCCCTGCAGAGATCAGCCCTGGGGTCTCCAGGAGATCCCTCCTGGCAGCACTGGGGGCTGGGATGCTCCCACCCCCCTGCACACCTTTGTCTTGTCAGGCAGCTCTGTCCCAGGCCAGCTGTTGTCTCCCTGAGAGCACAGCTGGCTGCAGCATGCTTCCTCTGGCCAAAGCATGCAGAAATGGGCAAGAATTTCTCTCCTGATGCAGTGATTTTGCCTCACAGCCCCCAGTTTTTGGCTGGAAAAGAAACCTCTGTGGTTATTAGAGGGGGATTCAGGGAGACAACCTGGCCAGAGGTGCTCTGCAGTAGAACAATCTCAGGCTATTGATCCTGGCTCCACTCTTGAACTTAATTTGGAGATTTGAAGGCATAAAAATCCATTCTGGTACATTGATCTGATTTCCTGTATATCCAGGGTATGCAACTTTATCCATTAAATAAATTCTGAGTTAGGTATTTTTATGTTGCTGGAAGTATGGCAGGGAGGAGTTCCTTCTTGGCTGAAAGAGTCATTTCCAAAGAAATCTGGGACTGGAGTGTTGGTGCAGCACTCCCCTGTTACAGACAAAGAAGTTCCTTACAAGTCCTGTTTGTCTGGGTTTGCCCCCAAAAACAAAGTATCTTGTTCTTAAAACATGCCAAAACAACTTTCTTTCTATTAAGTTTTTACTGAAAAATTATGCTGATCCCAGATTAACTCAATGAGGATAAATTGGTTTAGTCTAACAGTTGCAGCATATGAAATATACTAACTCCAAATGATAAAGGATTAGCCTTTAAAAATATACAAATTGATTTCTTGGTTTCCTCTTTTTAAACCTAGAATGTCATTAATATCTACAGCACAAATAACACAGATAAATTGCTTCCTCATTTTTTCTTCTACAAAATGTCATGCTTTCATCCAGCCTAAGATGGAAGGGAGGATATATTTGCCTCTTTTTACAATTTAAAGTATAAATGCTCACAGTCAGAGCTGCTAAGTGTTCCCACATGTAAAACAGGTACCTTCTAAGAACAATGACTCATCATTATTTCAGTGATGGCTGTATTTTAAAAATACAATATAGCATAGCAACAGGAAATATTTATATTATTTAAATAAGAAATGGTTATTATAAAGCTCTGGTTTTAGATAACAAGTGCTAGAATTTGTCTCATCTGGGACAGGAGGGAGCACTTTTAATTATCTCCTTGTGTAGAAATCAGTACATCCATCTGCCTTATATGTCACAAATATTTCTTGCAATGTAGGCAACACTTCTGCACCAGGAATCTTTGCAGAGAAGAGAAAGCAGCTTTAGAAGGGACTGCAAGTCCTGAAGGAGATGACTGTCACAGGAGCAGCTGCCAGTAAATCCTGCCTGATGCTTGTGTGCTCCCCAGATCTCCAGGATATATGTCTGCTTTTCAAACAAGATGTGTCAGAGTAGTTTTCCTTTTATTTCTGCAGAAGAAGTGAAGGTGCTACTTTAGGTAGAGCAAAAAGCTTTCTTTTCATAATTCATGGAGACCATTTAAATCTCTAAACATGTCAAAATTAAAATTGTACCTATGTCAGCATTACAAAGATATAGATCTTGGCCATTTGGGGTGAGTGAGTTTTTCTGCACTGACCTTAAAAGTTTCTTTCTCCAGGAGAACACAGGGTGTGGCTCTGGGGGATCTGTCCTTCCAGCTTTAACTCTGCCTATTCTCTGCATCTCAAGGATTGGGGAAGAAGAAAAGCCAGAGGTGGAAGAGTCAAGAAAGAAATGCATAGTTGTTTTGGTCTTTTCCTTCCTCCCTAACAACTGTCTTCTACAAAGCTGGTAAAAATGACACCACATAGCCCAGGAGGACAGGGAGTATCCTAGAGCTGCCACCATGGTTTACCATGCAAATAGGCTGGGGTTTTGCCAATTTTTGTTACCAGTGAGCCTTCCAGCTCTCACAGGGGGTGAAATTCATTGAAACTGGTGGGCGTAGCTATTGCTCTTGTAACAGTTCCAGCTGTGCAGGGAAGCAGTTAAATGGGGGTTTGTTCAGTAAGGCACAAACAGATGCTAGACCACAAGTGCCAAAGAGTGTGACATATGAATCCAGGCTATGGTACTCCCTGGAGATTATCATTGGCATGAGATAAGCAGGAAGAAAAGCTCAGTAATTACTAGTGGGGACATAGTAGAAACAAGTAATACAGTGGAAATTTGTGCACTAAATACTATTTGCAAAGCTGTAAGCAAGGATGTTCAAGCTAGAAACAGGAATTCCACAAGGGCACTTTGACCATCTTCTTGTGAAGCTGGTGGGGAGATGTCCCACCTAATGAGAGTAAAACCTTTGTCTCTGCTCTCTCAGCAGAAGCAGAAATTAATTTGAGGATAATTTTACAAATACATGTATCAGATATTTTCAAGATCCACAGAGCTGTCACACCACAGCCTTTCCCATAATTTAACTATACATATACAGGTGAAGAATAATTTGCAGTGGGGCATTTTTCTGATGACTACTTGAAATGCATTTCATTCATATACCCACAGAACAAAATGTTCATTAAAAATGTCCACCAGGAAATTGAATTATAAGCACATCAAGAGGTGGAAGTTCTCAAAATCAAGATAATATGCAAAATCGTGATGTGTTATTCTCAGAGGATACCACATTTGGACAAAGATCTAACTTTCCAATTCTGCCATATGCTTTCTTTTCCATTCTTACCTTTTTTATGTATGCTAAATTGCATAAAGAACCACATTTCTAAAACCTGAAGTGTCCCAAAAGACTCAATTCATATACAGCATCATGAATTATAGAGCAGCTTGAATCCCTTAAGAAGCAGACCTCTGCATCTAATGCAGTATTAGATGCATTAGATACTTTAGATACTTTAGATAATTTAGATACTGCATTAGATGCATTAGATCCTTTGCCAGATATAGATATATATGATCCTTTGCCAGATTCAGCCCCTCTCCAGTACCTTCCTATTTGTCAGAAGATTCCGGTAATGCCAGACACTCATAAGACAAAGGCTGAATGTCTTATACTAATACTTAGGTATACCACATCTACACCAGAATTTAGACCACAGTAATGCCCTTACATCTGATTATGGTTCACAAAGAATTGACATATTTATAACAGCATGGTGCATTTAAACTAATAAAAGAATCTGGATGTTTTTGTTTGGTTGGTTTTGGATTTTTTTACTCCTTTAAAGTTTCTTTAATGGTATCTTGTGACAGTGTTCACAGGGGTTCTTGGATGAGGGGAGAGACGAGAATGTTGACTCTATGTTCAGAAGGTTTGATTTATTATTTTATGATATATATTACATTAAAACTATACTAAAAAGAATAGAAGGAAAGGTTTCCTCTTAAGGCTAAGAATAGAAAAGAATGAATAACAAAGGTCTGTGGCTCGGACAGAGAGTCTAAGCTATTTGGTCTGTGGTTGGCCATTAACTGTAAACATTCAAGATGGCTCAATCAAAAATCTACTTGATCCATTCCACAGCAGCAGATAACCATTGTTTACATTTTTTTTCTGAGGCTTCAGCTCCTTAGAAGGAAAAAATGTCAAGAGAAGATTTTTAGTGAAAAGATGTCTGCGACAGTATCTTTTCTTGGAAAAAAGTGTGCTCTCATATTACTAGTGTTGTGAAGTGTAACTAGTTATTATTATCTAGTTTTTAGTTTGCTCATATTCTCTGCATAATAGTTTATGTTGTCTTCTGGTTCATGCTGTGAGGTCAGCTGTGGAGGTGATTTCATCTGACTCTAGACTGCCTTGGCAAGGGGCTGAATTTTTGTTTTGTTTGTTCTGTGAAAAGAGGGTATTCCCACAGATGATCTAATATTGCAGCTCAGCTCTTAGAACACTTGTAGCACTTGTCATTTGTCATGAGAAACATCTGAGGAGTATTAGCAGCCTCCTGGCTGCAGTGAATTATTTTTCATGCCATTTCCATGACCTCATTTCCATGGAGACCCCTATTTCTCATTACAAGGGTTCTCCCCCCTGTTTTCATGCTGTTACATGAGAACTATAAAGTCCTTTCAGCCTGTGTAGTATTTAATGAGGGAGTTCTGGTTCTAAAATAACTAGTCAACAATGAAAGCTCTATCTGAAAAGCCAGGAAGTGTAGGGAAAAAGTGAATAATTGCCAAAAAATCCATTTTAATTAGTTTTTGCTAAGAAAATTAAGGAAACCATTTTAGACAAGCAGTTAGAAATAGAAATTTAGAAGAAAATGAGTTACTATTCTGAATGATGCCCAAATGGAAAGTAGCTTTGTTATTTTAAGCAGAGGAACATCACCTTGGTTCATTCATCACCTTGAGCTGAAGCCTATGCCTCCATGAGGGGAGAGATACATGGCATCCAGCTAAAACACTTAGTGTCAGGAGCAGAGAATTGAGAGGATTCCTGTAATACAGCAATGCTGCACATCCTCATACATTGGCTAAGACCAGCTTTGGTAGAGTGGTGAAAGAAACCCTTTATTTAAAATATTTTTTTTAAAAACCCACAACAAAATAATTTTTTTTTTTAAAAATCAATGGCAAAAAAAACCCCACCCATCAAACAAACAAAAAAGGAAACATATTCCCTTATCAAAGAAAAGGTGCCAAAAAGCACACTGGCACACATTAGGTAGGAGAAGATAGCCAAGTACATATTACCGAGGAATGCCTAAATAATGGAAATAGATGCTATGACTCAAGGTACATTCACTTGGTTTAATTAAGCCTCCTTCCAGAATTGTGAAATAATTTCTAGAATACAGACTAACAATTCATGAGAAAAGGTTGTAAATAAGATGTGTCTTGGAACAGTCAGCTGCTTCCTTAATGGAATTAGCAGAAAATGCTGGTGAAATGAGTGGGTAACATAAAACTGGGAAAAGTTTTGTATGATTGTATGTATGTATGATTGGGATATGATTTGAAGAGAAGTGAACAAGAATACTCAGAGTAAGAATGGCTCAATAATTAAATAGCAATGTAAAAAGAGAATTTGAACATCAAGATCAAATGTTATGAAGAGAGAACTTGCCAGTTAAGAGCAATGGTGAGGATAAAGAAACTGTGAGGTCTGTTGGCCAGAGATGTGTACAAGCAGCAGTGGCATGTGGCAATGAATGGGATAAATTAAATCACTGGGAATGGTGGGAAAACACTTCCAGTGCAGACAGGGAGTGATGAATAGTGCCATAGACTTCACAGTGAGATGCAATCTAAGGTCTGGTCACTGTTGCCAAGGAAAGATTAATTAAGACAGAAACAAACCTAGGGAGGTTGCATGAGCAATGTGAGCACAAGAACAAATATATGCCCATACATTTATTTAGGCTGAACACTGACAGTGAATTCAGCAAGCAGAGCTCACAGGAGGAACAGTGGCCAGGTAATGAGCCTGGTTTCACATTTGGAATCTGGACCACAGTTTTCAGAAACACCAGAGAACAGGAGCAGCATTTCAGACCTGCCATGTTCCAGCTCTTGGGACTTGACATGTTCTTCTGCTGCCTTGTTAAAGTCATTTAATATGGCAAAAAGGGAAACTAAAATACAATAGTTCTTTCTTATGGAAAACTTATATCTCAAATTCTCTGCAAATTTTCTCTGAAACCTCCCAAAAAATATCAGACAATTGTCGTCACCAGCTATAAGCATACAAATATCAAAAAAGGTAGATAGATTTAGATAAACATTATATAGATGTGTTTAGATAAACATTGTATTTGTAGACACTTAAAATATAATATATATGTATAAATAGAATACATATATATAGATATATACATCTCAGCTATAAATAATAGCTCACTAGGATAGGAGCTCCTATCCTACCCTACCCTAATATTTCTAAATATATAAAAGTAATTGTTACTAATTGCAAATCTTTTTCTCCAAGGATTTTGGTACAATAAAATTTTTTCAAAACCTGAAAATAGGATCATATTCTAAGAATACTTGGTAATATTTACATAGTAAATACTTAAATTCTTATTATGACAGAAATACTCAGGATCTGCACTGAAAGTTTAATAAAAACTAAGAAGATACCACATTGAAATTCCTGTTTTTTCATTAATATCCAAACTTTCAAAATTGTCATTCACCATCTTTCTTGTGTCTTCATCCAGCTCTATTTTACTCATTATCTCTCTTTCAGCACTGACATTTTCAACACTGTCATACAGAGTATGTCTTTTTGTCATAAGGAAGGAAATGGAAATCCATTCAACAGAGACACTGCTGTTTTTTTCTTTATCTGCAGTGATACTTAGGGTATCAAGCAGGGATCAATACCTGTTTCATTGCACTGGCTGCTCTGTGGACAGCAGCAGAGAGGCAGCTCCTTTCCTGAGAGCTCTCTTCATGACACACAGGCTGAATAAAGAGGCAAAAGAAGGAAAGGAGGACAGTTAACCGCAAAGGCATGTACTTGCATTATTATTCTAATCATTCACTGCTTTATTTTGCAATGCATCATCAACTCTCTTAATCTCTTTATATATTATTAGTTAATAGCTCTGTATTAGCAATTCTTTTTGCTCCTGAAAGAACAAGGAAAGAATATGGAGATTTGGCTTCTGTCTCTGACATTTTAGTGCAGACCTGGGAAATGCACTTACTAAGGTATTTTCTCACAGCACACTCTGATTATTTTCTTATGTATTTCATCTGGAAACAGCACCAAAAAAATTTGTTAATTAATATTATCAAAATAGTCAAATCATTCAGCAGACACTATTCCACTATTCCTGCAACAGCAACAGCAGCAGCCCCATTCCCAGGATGGACTTCCTGCAGTATTTTCATGCACCAAGGTCCTTTGGGCAGCTCTCCCTTGCTGTTCCTCAGGTTCAGGTACATAACAGGGGCTGTGTGAGGACTGGGAGGTTTCCTCTCCTTTGGCATAGCAGAGTCATAAGAACAGTCAGAATTTAAAAATCATCTGCAAAGACAGAGAGAACTGGGGATATCACAAAAATCAACAGAAGGCACAACAAAATATAAAAGGCTGCTGCGAAGTCAAAAGGAATAATTTGTGCTCCACATCCATGATGAATAGGACAAAAAATAGAACTGAATTTCTACTCTCTATCCTTATCTCCTTCTTGTTCCTTCCTTCCCAACCATCAGGTCCGTGTGATCTCGCCTAGGATTTGAGTCTTGCTTGATTTGCCATGAGGTGGAAGGGGGACAAATTTACCCTCTTAGTGCACAGTCAAAGCTGTCAGTGTGATACGAAGGGTGGGAGCTGGAAAAGAAGTGAAATCTGTGCCGCCCCTCGGGCTACAAAGTGAATGTTGCATTTGTGAGCATCAGCTGGGCCTCCAGGGTGACTGTATCAGATGAAACATAAACAACAGGATCCAACGTGACAGATCAGAAATTAAAAACTAAAGCTGTCTGAGCAATTTACAGCAGTGGGTGGTTTTATCCTGGCTTTTTCTTTCAGACAAGAAAAGCCTTCCTTGCATGAAATTATTGTGGGAGTCTGAGCACAGTCCTGGGCTTTCATGAATGTAACAACAGGTATTTTTCTACAGTATTCTTAGGGTGTTTAGATGCTTTGGGCCCTTCTTTTTCTCTCTTTTTTTTTTCCTCTTTATTTTAATTCAAGTTATATTTATGCTTCATTTGAAGAAAATCAGATGCAAATTTTCATGGTTTGTGTACCTCATTATCTTACACATATTTTCTTGTGGCGTGCTCATCACACTCTTACTTGAGTCTCCTCAAATGGTGCATTGAGCAACTTGAGTGAGAGCTGTTTGTTTTGCCTCCTTTCATATATTTTTGAGAGATGTTTCCTGACTATTTGGCTTCATGTTTCAATGCTATACACAAATGGTTTCTGCTAGTAAATACACACTGCTTTAAGAGCAGCACAGACAATTCATACTTGTGCCTGACTGATGTAGGGTAGGTGCTGGCAGTCCTGTGGGAATTATTTCATAGCCTCTGGAACTTCAACAGGAGTCACTCCTCTGTCTGTCAAGATTGGTCTCGCTTGAAGAAAGCTGCATCGGGAAAAAGTACTGGTCATTATCCTTTTCCTCAAACTTTGGGTGATCATTCGCAGTTACCAAATACTTCTTGTGGAAGACTACAAAAGAAAAATAAAAAAGAAGACTAAAATATTGATTTTTTTTTTCTTGTCAAACATATTAATTTGAAAAGATCACAGTATTGGGGATGTAAGTACAGCAAGGAACACAGAGACCTTGGAGTGCCCTACAAGTGTTCTGTTTGCTATTCCAGTTACTTCTCAATTTATCCATGTCATTCTGCGATAAATCTTCAGATTCAGAGAGCCAAATTCTGACAGAGACATGAGATTTTGTCAGTGTCTACAGCAGCAAGATGCCCTGCACAAAAGGAGCAGATCAGCAGGAACCACTGGTGCAGGGGATCCCCCCCCTGCTCTGCAAGCCTGTGGAGGCAGGGCGTGGAGGAGTGACCCCAGCCAGCAGCCAAGCACCCACACAGCTGCTTTTCCAATTCCCACTCCCAGGGGGACACCGGAGAGGACAGGAAAAGCAAAAGCAATTAAACTTTTGGGTCAGGACAAGATAAACAGATGAAGGGGAAAAGAAAAAAAAAGCGATGCAAAAGCAATGACTCACCAGCTGTCACAGGCAGTGCCCTGCCAGGCTCCAAGGGATAGCCACCCTGGAAGATGAAAACTCCCTTTCTTCTTCCACTACCCCAGATTTTACTGCTGAGCATGAAGCTCTATGGTACAGTATATAATTTTGACCAGTTTGGGTCAGCTGTCCTGGCTGTGACTCCTCCCATCCTCTTGCTCACCTCCAGATGACTTTCTGGAAGGACAGAGTGAAAACACCAAGCATTGACCTGGTGTCCAGCTGCCATTCAGCAAAAATTGATGTGTGCTCAACAGAGGTTAAGGCACAAATCCAAAAAGCACCGTAGAGTCTGTTGTGAAAAAATTTACTCCATCCAAGCCAGACTCAGCATGGGGACAGGGCAATGTGACTTCAGAGTAGCTCTTGCAGCTCCATGAGGATGTCTATTATCAGCTGGACCATCTCCTGAAGGTGATCTTCTGGAGGATATCTTACATCTCAGTTTCATCTGAAAGACAGCTGGCTCATGCACCCTTGAACCAGTGTAAAATCTGACCCTGAGCTGGGTAAACCTTTCAGAAGAGCACAGCTCACCTGAGCTGCAGCACTAATGTGGAAAGCAGGGGCTTGTTCCAGCCAGCAGCCAGCCCTGTGCCACCTCCTGAGAGATGTGACACAGCAAGGTTCAGCTTGGGATTCTTGTGGCCACCATTCATCACCAGCCCTCATGCAAATGGGCATCTGAGCTGGGAAAACAGACTGGTAGTGACAGTGTGAGATCAACTTTTCTGCTCTCCCTGAGAAGCAGGAATTGCCAGCAATTGGCAGCTCTAACAACTGGAAACTGTGTCAAAAAAAACTTTACTGAAGAAAAAATTATATTCTTTCAGAAGTCTAGGTGAGAGAAAATAACTCCATGATGTGTTATGACCTAGAAAGGAGAGTTTTGTGGGCTTGCTTAATTTTATGAGGGTTTTTCATTCTTTTTTATTTTTGTTTCTTATTTTTTTTAAGTGAGGCAAATTGGGAGGGATTGCATGAACCCAGCTGCCTGTAAAAGAGGCAGCTTTGCTGTGCTATTGATACAGGGGTTTCTCAGGGGGTGGATGAGAGCATTTATATGTATTCCTCTGCAAAACTGAAGAGTATCCAGAGCACATCCAGGAACACAGCAAAAATTGCTTGCTCTGTCATATGCATAATTTTGTCAGGCTTTGAAATCAAAGAGCAAGAAGATGGTTATCCCTTCTGATACACTGCTTCAAAACATAGACCTCTTTGAGAGAGAGGCTCTGTTTTAATCCCCCTAGAGAGGTTTCTGTGGGGAGACAAACCAGCTAACAAGCTCCATTGCTTATTGCAGCCACTTTCTGTTCTTCTGCAAGGGTCACCTGGCTGTGTGAGCAGGGCCAGAGACCCAGCAGTCGTCTCCCGGGGGGCTCCCAAGGCAGGGCAGTGTGACCAAGGGAAATACTGCCCAGGGAAATACTGCAAATGATGCATGGTCTGCATTGCACACTGTCATATTGCCAGCAAGCTGCCAAGGGGTTTTGTTTGGTTTTGTTTTTCCTGTGGGTATGTATGGAGACCTGTCTGTTACAATATAGATTCTTTATGAGAAATAATTAGGCACAGAAAGGGCCCAAGGGAAGCCAGGGGAGATAATCTTAGCCAGGATGTCCCAGTGCAATTAGGATGTCTCAGAGACAGTGTATATGCTAATGAGCATCTTCTGTGTTATCACTTCATTACTCCTGCCTTAAACAGGAGAAAATAATTTCTTCATGCTTTTTACATCTGGAGTGTAAAATAAAGAAGACAAAAAAAAAAAAAAAAAAACCCAAAAAAAAAAAGAGAACCCAAAATCAAAACCAACCAAACCAAAAAACCCATCCAAACCAAAAAACCACAATCAAGCCAACAAACAAAATAACCCCAAACAAGTAGTGTGAGCAATTCATTTCCTTGGACAGGGTTAACCCTTTCCTTATCTCATTATTATTGAGATGTCTTGATCAGTTTAGTAATCTCACTAGTCCTGCAGAAAATGGCAAGGACTGTACCAAAGGCACACCACATCTCTTCTATTACACCAGAGGGACAGACCTAATCATAGCAAAAGGTACTTTTTACCTTATTAGAGCAGGAAAGTCTCATAGAAAAAGACATGATCTGATGCAAACAGCCAGCCTGGATACCTGTAAAGAATATCTCATTGCTACAGCACACTCAGCTAGCTAGAGAGTATTAGGAGAAAAAACCCCAACATTATGAGCAAAAATAAGTATGCCTCTAATGAGGTCATTTCTTTTTACCTTATATCAATAAACAAAGAAGGAAAAGCATAAATAGAATGGTGTCATGTATTAACTGCTTCTGAAACAGAATTATCTTTTAGGTGTCCTTAAAATGGTTCTGAAATGTCTCCTGGCTTTTTTACAATGACATAAGGCACTTGGGACTGGATGGCAAGATGATTCCTACAGATAAAAAGGCTGCTGTTGTCACTCTCTGGCAGCTCAGATTTAGGTTGCAAGCCCTTCAGTGCAGCGACCTTCATGATGGTTTGTGTCTACATAGACCAGCCACCATAATTCTGTTCTGTTTCTCAAATAATGGAAAAGGAAGCATGAATCTAGTGGATGTCACTTTCTCCTAAACAGAGAAAGAAAAGGAAAAAAAAAAAAGAAAAATAAAAAAACAGTTACAAATTTGTTTACAGAAAGCATGAAACACTTAAAATCCTAAGTGATGGAAAAAAACCTTTATGATTAGCTCACACAAACCCTGCACTCTCACTGCTGCTCATATTGGTAGAGATGCCACCTGTCAGGCTGAAAAGGCAATAAAGTACAAAGAGAGTTATTAAGGATGTCAAAAGAGAGTTTACAGCTACCAGCCTCATACTCTCATCTGCACAAAAGCAAGACTAGCAGCTCAGTTTTGATGAAACCAATACTGATAGGAAAATATCTTCCACTGCTCAGAGGAGACAAGAGAACAGGAGAGAGAGTTTAAAATGCAGCCTCAAAAACCCTTTTCAACTGATGCGGGCAATTAAAATTTCATAGGACAATGCCTCAGAAATGCTGGGGTTAAAATGCACCTGCCCTGTCCATGCCCTGAAGCAGAATGCATTGCAACAAACACAAGGACTGCATTAACTGCAGTGCTGCATTTCTGTATCCCACCTTGCTGTTTTCCTGGTTAAACACAGTGGTGTCTGTACTTCCCAGCACTTTCAGCATACTAAATTCTGAGGTGATGCTTTACAGCCCAGCTACCATTATGTCCAGAGCATTTCCTAGGGGTTATTTCTGTGTTTCTAAGGCTGTAGGGGAAGAGCTTGTAGTGGAGGATGTCTGGTTGTTTATGCTAATTAGAGGCTTGAATCACCCTTTGTAAATTGTTTTCATTTTGCAAAATACCCCTTTCCCAAATTTTCAGTCCCTCTTCTGCTTCTGCTCTTCATGCAGCAAGGATAAGGAGAAGGAAACATCCTGACACAAAGTCAGCCAAATAATGTCATTAATCACATTACCCTTCAAAGTCAAACTGAGCTGGTTTTATCCCCCCTCAGCTTTTTCCCAGATTGTACCATTTCCTTTGAGGTCTGGGTCAGCACAACTCTCTACATCAGCTCTTTCCAAAGTGCACAGTCCTCCCCAGCTCCCAAGACATTGAGGCAATTCCCTTAGAAGCCTGGAGAAGGGAGGAGAGCAAATGTCCTCAAGGGGAAAGAAGGATCCTTTTTCCCTGGGTGTCCTGATACTGTGGAATATTCTTCTGCACTGGAAGGATGACTCTTCCTTTCACCATCAAAAAAATCCCTTTCATCTGAGAGGGGAGCAGGGCTGCCAGCCCCCTCAGCACCACCTGTGTATGTTCCCAGTCGAGCAGTCTGGGCTGGGAAAATGAGGCACTTGTGTGAGTGGGTGCTGTGGCTGCCATCAGCTGTAATTGTGAAAATTGGTGTATTCATTGCTTGTGTCTTGTGGCCAGGAAATGAATCACCTTTCTGTTTCATAACTCTAGTCTGCCAGACATCATTTTTAAGATGTACCTAGTCAAATAACCAAAAATTACACAAATCTCCCATTTTGGCTGCAGCCACCACAGAGCTGCTTACAGACATGTGTCTCCTGTGCTGTATCATCACCCCTCGGGAGTCCCTCCTTGCTCCTTCCACCAGCTCTTCCAGTGGATGGGGACAGCCTTCCTTTGCTCCTTCCTTGTCATTGTCTCCATCCTCCTTGCTTTCTTGTGCAGCAAAGTGCTCCTCAGCTTCATGCTGCAGTCAACCTCTCTCTCCATTTCACCCAGTGACACTGACTGAGGTTTCCCTTATTGTATCCTTCATGAGGGAGCCCTGAGTTAGGTGAGGGGGACAGAAAACATTGAGATTCCTGTGTGGAGCTCCCTCTCTCCCACTGTACCTTTGCATTTTCATCTGAACTTCCCTAGTCATATCTCTGAATCCTACCTTCTGCTGGGTAATGTTTCATACAGAAATACTTCCATAAAACCTTTCTCATGAGTAACAGATCCCTTTAAATTATTTATACAGGCATTCCCAGCAGCTCTTCTCCTGTTTGGGTCAAGATGTCAAACTAAACAGACCATTGCCTTGGTGTCTCACTGTGCCCTTTATACTGCTTCCGGTTGGGTTAGGTTTCCTCACCAGTTTTAGTCTTCACAATAAACATGGTTATGTTTGGTGGCCAAATACTACTGACAAAGCACAACATAGTTGCTTTTGTTTGTTGCCATTTTCTCTTCTTTATTTATATTTCTAGAGAATATCACAACAGTTTGATAACCTCCTGGTGATTATCTAGTAAGAGCTTTAGTTGATAATTAGGTGTTATTTACAGATTATAAATATCCCCTTATAGATTTTTGACTCAAGTAGGTAAAGATACCAAATATATATAGAATTAAATTTAAGCAATTTTGGTTTAATACCATGGTAAATAATAACTAGAGGTTTATCAGAGATCAGATGCTACCTGCTGAGCTGGCAGCAAAATGAAAGCAATTCCAATTCTGACGCTTTTAAGAAGAGCATAGACTTTCTCTCAAGTCTTCTTTCTTGAGACTTACTGCAATCAAACATGTCTGACTTATGAACCTCCATGTTTCCTGCAGATCCTTAAAACAGCTCAGTACATATATCCTTCATAGAGCAGTCCTCTCCGAGGATGCTGGAAATACAAGGATGCTTACAGTGTGGTCCAAGGTTTATGCCAACAGCACTGAAGAACAATTATTTAATCATGTGACTGTTTTTCTTTTCAATATATATTTCAGGTCTTTGAAATAAGCAAGTAGATTAGCTATCAGCATTTCCTAGTATGAATTATTATGAAAGATGATTATAGTTTGAAGGAAGGAACTATTTTTCTGTTTTCTGAGATTTGAAATAAATGGCAGAAAAAAAAAAAGCAAAACAAAACAAAAAAGCATAAAGCATCCAGGGCAATTTGTTTCCATTCATGCCAAAATAACAATACCTGACTATAGATAAATTACTGCAAACCTTTTTTTCACTTTGTCATGGAAGGAGGAAGCCTGTGTACCTTTCCCCGTTCAATTTTACTTAGTGTATCATCCTGGCAAGCTAAAAAAGTATAGAGACATTATTATTTTGAATGATCCTATTATTTTTCCCCCAAAATTTCTTTAACTGGCAAATGTTCTTCCTTTTTTTTAATGTGTTTAGAAAAAGAATGCTCCTGTTCTATGTGTCTTTCCAAATTCACTAAGTTCATACCCTTTTCCAGAGCAAATACACAGAAAGCTTTCAAAATATGAATACAGATACAGTAAGAATACTGAGATGGGATTTGGGAGAGAGCTCTTCAATGAAGTATCAAACTGTTACCCTAGCAACCTTCCATCAGAAGCCTGGGTTTTTAATACTCCCAAAGGTGTATTATTTTGGGAGGGGATATAGAAAATGAACAGAGAGTCAGAAACAGAAAGAACTTAAGTAATTTTTAACATCATGCTATTGATATTGTCAGTATCTCATCCCTTTTTATCCTCAGCAGAACAGTTTTCCTGCCATGTGGCTCCTTCCTCAGCTGAAGGAGGAGAAGTCACGGCCATGGATGTGCCTGGAACTGTGCTCCACCATCACTCACTGAACACTCCCATTCAAAGATACAAAAGGCCCCAGCGACTTCAAGTTGCACTTGCACAATGAAATATACAGCAAACACACTTGGGAACAGCTCAGATCCTATGCTGGAAGTTAATGATTACGATTGTTAATAACTCCTAGATTTATTTGTGTAAAAGTCTTTCTGTAATGATTTTCAATCACTTGTAATCTGGCGGGTCATAATTGCTGAGGCTATATTCTTGTGTTAAATTGTCTTAAAAGAGTTTATTTATAATTGTGTGAACTCTCTTGACATTTCTGTGATGATTTTCTTGTTTGGAAAAATCCAAGACTCAGAAGTTCCTTAAAGAATAAAGGTCCTTTAAAAAATAGGTTTTTTTCTTGAGGAGATAAAAAGGTGAAGTGATGGATTTGCATGGCACACTAAACTAAAATGTATTAACTTACTGCTAAGTCTAGATCTTTGACAAATGCTGGATGCTGTTCAACGTGAAGCATTTATGTTGAATCAGATTCCTTGCTTTTGATGCACCCCTAAGTTGGGCAATGTATCATGGACACTGAAGAAGTGCACCCAGCAAAAATAATTGTGTAGGAGTTCCTGGGTTTGGGAGACAAGGAACCAGTCTCATTATCACAAATTTAGAATTATACTTTAAAACCATTCAGAACTCTCACTGTTTAGGGCCTTACAACATTGTCCTAGGAAGCGCTCAGACTCTGCATGTCCCTGTTGTCAGGAAGAGCTGGCTGAGAGCTGGCTGCAATGTGCAAGGGGCCAGCATGGCAGCCCAAACCTGCCCAAAGCTCCCTGCAGCCTGTCCTGTCCTTTTCCACTCTCAGGCTGCCTGCAGGTTGTTTAAGCCATCATCCTTGATCTCCTCTCATTAGGTGATGTGCATCACTTCTGTCCTCCTTAGCCCTTTACTCTGCCTTTTAGGCTCCACCTCATGCTCACACCTACGTAGTTTCCCTGCAGAATGTCCCCTGCACATTTGCCAGACACTGATGGGAGGTATTTTCTTCCCAGAACTCCCTCCCTATCCCCCTTGCGTCCCTCAGTTAAATTACCTGAAAAATCTCTCAGTCAAGCAGCAGGGGATAACAAACTCCAAATGACCCATGCAGTGTTTGCTGCCATGGTTATGCACATTGCTGGAGAAGTGAGGGTTGGAAAGGGAGACCTGAATCAGGTACAAAAGACATAGTAATTTTGCAAACAGATTTTGGGGCAGAAGAAAGTGCAATAAGAATGTCAGGCAATGCCTCCAGGTTAATTATGCCCTAGATTAATTATGATGGAAATTTCAATCTATGAAACTTTAAAAACGAAAAGAAAAAAAAAAAGAAAAAAAAACAAAAACCAAAACAAAACAAAAAAACAAAAACGAGCAAACAAAAAAAACCACAACAAAAAACAAATTAAACCAGTAGCAAACTAAGTATTCCAAAGCTAAGCCATGTCTATTACATAAAGTCCATAAGGGACAGCATGCATGAGATGTGTTGGAAATTATGTGGTACCTATGCTGTAATTTAAAAGCCATTAATAAGGTTTAACTAAAGAATAATTCTTTAAAAGCTGGAGAGATGCCTTGGATTCCTGTTTCAGCTCCACTAACACAACAGCACTATGTGAATTTGGTGAGTCATCTCTGCAAGCAGGAGCAGCCCCTAAGTGGAATGCAGAGAAATCAGAGTGCTCAGTCCAGCATAATGAAAAAAAAACAACTGTTACTAGAGAGTACTAAATAAGCAAATAAAAACTAATCTTGTTATATAACTGTTGCAGGATCATGTACTTTCATTTCCATAACAAAAGAAAGAAAACAGTCAAAACCAGGAGGAGGCTAAATGTATTAGTAAAATAGAATCTGACAGATGTCCCTGAAATTATTTGAACAGTCAGGTGACAACTGTAGCAACCAATATGCAGAGAGAAGAAAATGTTTGTATCAATATTAGCACTTGCTATTCTCCCTGATTACAAAATACATGGAAATGTAAAAATTCTTCCAACCTACTGACTTTGTGCATTTTTAAACATCATCAGCCTTGATGAACCAAACATATCAAAACTGAAGCTTAAAAGCTGAATTTAGAGATTTAGAGCCACTGTCTTCATGAAACAAACAAACAAACCCAGTTTGCTTTATTGGGTGCTTATAATGTTCCAAATTTAGATTATTTGTATACACAGCCTTCATAAAAGCACATTTGCAATATGCATAAATCACTTATAAGGCAACCACCAGCTGAACCTACCTTCTCCACAGGAGTACCTCCAATGACGCTGTTGAAATGAAAGGCAGATTCACTGCACATCCTTATCATTTCCCTGCTGGGAACCCTTTGGGCCTGCTCTGTGAGAATGTTTAATTACATTTGCAAAATCCTTGTCTTGGCTTGTGTGGGCTTGCACAGGGCTCCACCTTGGAAAGCATGGCCACTCCTGGCCACATCTGCAGCAGTACTGCATGACCAACACTCAGCTGCCTAAGGGGGCCTTGCATGCCTTATTTTCACTCTGAACCTGTCCCCCTTCCATTTCCAACATCTGTATCTTTTTATTACACACTGTTGGGTGAAGTATTATCAAAATGTCATTCCCCATACAACCACAGATCAGCTTAACTTCCCATTTTCCCTGAACAGAAGAGGAACAGAGATCTCTTACCCAAGATTTTGTTTGAATTCGTGACATAGGTCAAGACTCCATCCCTCCAGTCTTCAAGGCTGGACAACCAGGCAGTTTTTAAGTTGCTACTGTGTCTAATGATTGTGTTGCACCCTAAAGTCTTCATTTAAATGTGCTTGATATAATATTAAATTATTTTTGGAAGACAGTATATTATGCTGATGTTAACATAAGTCATATCCGCAAGAATATACCAAATTATTTAATGCTAATTTGATTGCCATTATTAATTGTTCTGTTTATCCCCATTATTTAATAGCCATTTATACTGGCCACTACATTATTTTGTTTGATGTAACTGAAGAATTTACATCTGCCTTAGCATCATATTTATTCCATGAAATTCAGACATAACAATAACTAGATTTCTTTCAAAGGCATTTTCAAATTAATATTTATGACCGAGAAGGTCCCCTACACAGCTTTCCCAATATTTTAGGCAGAAAGCATAGCTACCTAATTAAAGAATTAGTGAGCAAAAAACATCTAGGAAACCAAATTAATTTAGAAAATAAGCAGGTTTTGATGGATAAACTTGGGTTTTTTAGAGATGTATTTTCAGGAAAAAACTCCCACTTCCTCCTAAATCATTTATGTTGGTACATCATAATATCATTTTACGATGAAATCCAGGGGAAAGGAAAAGCAGAAAAAACACATGAAAGGTTTTCCCCCTGAGATATTTCCATAATTATTTTATGGCAAAAAGCTGTATGGGAGTGAGGTGATGTGCTTTGGAGCTGCTCTTTGAAGCTTTCAGCAGCAAGTGGCTTCCTCCCCAGCATGTGTTTTAAATGTTTTGCTGGATTACAGTCCACCTGCACAGAACTGCTCTGACCTTTTTACCCCTCCAATATTTTAAACATTTGACCTGCTTTCCTTCCTGCAGTTTTGCTTCCGAGGGTACTCTTGAAATAATTATGTAAATATCATCTTAATGCATTTTCAGTGCCACGTGCATTTTCAGGCCCCTTATGATGCTATCTTTGCACAATGCCAGAAAAACATGAACCAGATGTGCTGAACACAAAATACAACAGCAAGGATTTCCCTCACAGCAATCATGATATGCAGGTTCTTAAAGCTTGCCATGAAGTAATAAGGCTAATTTTAATGCAAGAATATAACACAGGTAATAGAGTTTGAAATGTATTAAAGATGTATATTCATATTTACTGTGCTGAGTAATACTGGGCTACAAGAAAACACTTCAATGATGCAATAAAATCAAACACAAAATTTCCTTGTCATTCTAAAATTTGCCACTACCATTAAGGATTTATTTCATATTCATGGGTAGTTGATTTTCTGCATTCATTTATTATATAAGTACAGTATAAAGGTGACTAGCACAAGCTGAGCTGCAGACTGCTGGCATCCCACATAATTGCATATTGACATTCATTAGTCAGTTGACTCTTGAAATTGTGCTAACAGACTAAACACTAGTTCTATATTTGATTGCTGAAGACCTTTGGCTTAGACCTCCTGGGTGAAAACACAACCAAGTCTTTCAGTCAAAGTGTCTCTTGCTTGTGACAAATTGTTTATGTGTGTTGGACTCTTCCCTGAACAGCATCATCTCTTCACAATCCCACTCCATACTCAAAAGTGAGAACAGTGCTGGCTCCATTCTATTACTCTTCAGCAAAGAAGCTTGTTTCTATCAATCTTCTTTATCATTTGACTTGCTTAATATACTGACCAGTGAGAGGAGCCAGGCTGGAACTGAGGCCCTTAACCTATCCTGAAGTTGACAGAGTGAAGCAGGGCTCTGCAGACAGTCCTATGCCAGGTACCCAAGTCTTTTCCCCAGTAACACTCATGGCAAGTGAACTGCCCCTTCTCTTCTTCTGTATCAAACCCACAAACACAGTAAGAATATGAATGACAGCTGCAGCGACTACAGCTCCTACTAAAGTCACATTATATGGAATATGTCCTGTGATTTGACCCAGTAAGATATAAGGTGAGGCAGTGCTGGTGGTACCTATCTTTCCATGTAGATCTCCTCAGTCACTCATCATTTGTAAAGAGGTCTTTATCATAACGGCCTTGCAAACTTTAGGGGTTTTTAGAAATAGCATGAACACTGTGACTGCAAAGAGGACAAAAAGGTGTAAAAATCTGTGAGAGAATTGCCAGAAAATGTCAGTTTGACTCAATGCATTAAACTCTTAAAGGTATAATATTAAAGCATTCTTTTATAGATTTTTGCAGAGACATTGAGAGCTTCTGCTTAGTGGCTTCAGACCATTTTTCTCCTTTCACTTTTTAATTATGTTTATACTGGGCCTGAGCCTTGCCCCATAAAACCTGCCACAGACTTGGATGGTTATTCTATCTTTTGATGAAATGTTGGGGTTGGCCACGAGCTCCCAAGCATCTGCCATTTGACCTTGGTGAATTACAGCTGGATTAGGCATGCCATGTTTTATTTGCTTAATGGTAGCTGCCTTAGAGAAATCTGCACTCTAGTGCACAGACTTCTTTCGTTGTTCATGACTCAAACTCTGCTGAAACTTCTCAGGATTGCTCTTAGCACCAAGACTAAACTTTAAACAAAACTCATTAAAAGACCCTGTGATGGACAAGTCAATCTGTAGTAGAGTATCCTCACACCACAGTTTTCATATCTTTAATAGGATGAAATTTTCTAAGGCTGAAAGAATAATTTTAACACATCTTAGAAGTCTGCCATAACCATATGGATTTGTAATATATACACTTCTTATCTTAGTTTTGGTTATATGACTATAATAGAACTTAAACACATTTCTGAATTGGTGTTGGACATGTCTGATTTAGACTAAGGTAATGTCTATTGACAATCTTTCTTTATGACAGAAAGAGAAAAATCATTGCTGTGACCTATGAGTCAGTGACTAAACAACGCTGAGTTTTGATAGGGATTTGACATGGCTCTGAGAGACTGGCAAAATTTAGATAGATGATGCAGGGTTATAGTCTTGCAGTACGAATGAAAAGGGAAGAGAAACATGGCAATATATCAAATTCTGATTCTCTGAAATTCTTTGAATTTCCACTGAATTAAATAGGACCAGAATGTCATCCTACCTATTAATGTGTATGCTATTTTTTCTTGATGGAGGATGGGGGTCAGGGGTGAGAAATGCATTAATTCTACAAGTCAAGCTTACAGTAGTTGGGCAAATCAAAAGTCAGAATCCTCAATGCTGGTTTTTTATGCAAACCTGATACAGTCCCTGCTAACACTGCTACACAATATTATTTCCATGGTATCCCTATCTGGTTCAAACTGAAGAGATTAACAGGTACAGATTATAGTAATGACTACAAGGTTTAAAAAATATTTGTAGTAGAAACAGGTAGTCAGCTTAGAATCTAATTATAAGGTAGAATCTAATTATAAGGACTGTTGGATAACATATTTTGTGACTCCAAGTCACAAAAATGTTTTCCAGTTATCTTCACAAAACACCTCTGAAACCAAATCCACATTCCTACAAGCCTGGCTTGATTTCAAGCCTCAAGGCAACATTTTAGCTCCTCTCTTCTGTTCCTTTTCTCCAAGCCCTGACTTCACAGATAAATAACCTTAGAAGGGAACCTTAAGTAGAAGGTGAAAGTAGGCAAAGAGAAGCCTGTGGAACACAAAGAGCTTGGTCTATGCAGAAAGGAAATTAGGCATTTCTTAAGCTGGTCTGGTTCTCCAAGCTCTTTCCTCTTGCCAGCACTGGGTCATCACCTGTGCTGCCCTCCACAGCCCCACCTTGTGCTGCTCAACAGCCTCAATAATCTTGTGTTCTGCTGGACCACTTAGGCTGGCAATAGCTTTTTGCCTTGTAAGCAAACAAACTGTGTTTACCTTCTTCCAAGCTTTTCCTTCTTCCATTTGAAATAAATAGCATTTTAATTTTGAATACGAGTGAAACTTAACACAGAAAAAAAATGTGCTTAAAGATGAAGGGAGATGCCCACCACTCTATTGACTTTTTTTGCCCTTTCCCTGCAGAAGTTGTTTCTGTCAATTTATTTTCATTACAGCTGAGCAAAATGGGAAGGAAAAAGCAGGTTGACACAGATGGTTGTCAGCCAAGTGATGACTGCAGCTGAGAATGACTGTACAAAAATATACAGCTTGCTAAACTGTGTATTGTTTGGCTTCCATGTGTATCAAATGTCAAAAGAAATAAAAATTGGAGGTTATATTTAGAACTCTTTTTTTAAGATTGTTAAATTATTGTAAAATGGAAGAGTGGTCATCTGTAAAGGAATGTAATTGAAGAAAACAGAAAATTGAATTAATCCTGCATCCAAAACATGAAAACAGAACACAGAATAGCCTCTTAAATACAAATCTAACCCCTTAAATGAATGATCTGGTTTGAGAGTTATTTGGGTCTTTTACAAGTGCTGAGAACCCCCAGTCCTATTGAGGTCACCCAGAGAGGAGTATTTGAAAGTCAGACAAAGTTAAAGGTCTGGATGAAGATTTTTGAACCCCACTTTGAGACTTCTGTTTTTAAAGGACCACTTGGATCACACAACTGACCACATTGTACTTTAATAGACTAAACAAACTCAGTGAGGAGAAATATTTAAAATAAGCTAAAATAGTCTTCCTAGAGTTTGTCAGAGTGCTGCCAACTTCAGGGTGGGGGCAGGCTTTGTCCACACAGGAAAGCTGCAGGGTTTTAAAAACAATTAATCTTATTTTAACTTAGATCTGTGTTGAACCAAGGCTAAGCCTAATGCAGGCACACTGAGATCAATTGCAATGTTGCCTGTGTCATTAGCTAATTTAAATGTACATGCATTAGCAGATTGCATCAGTTCACCTAGATTGATCTTTAAATTGCCTTGTCTAAAGTTGGGCCTTTTCTGGAGAGCCAAGGTTCTCATTTTGAAGAGAGGGCTGCCAAAGCCACTTACCCTTCTCCTACCTGTCACCTCTGCAGAGTACTGCCCAAATCAGTCAGTAAATACCCAAGTTATCTGTACAATCACTGATCAACACACCAACTAATACTCACAAAGCTGTGTAAGA
This sequence comes from Ammospiza nelsoni, assembly GCF_027579445.1. Taxonomy (NCBI): domain Eukaryota; kingdom Metazoa; phylum Chordata; class Aves; order Passeriformes; family Passerellidae; genus Ammospiza; species Ammospiza nelsoni. The sequence goes on from NC_080634.1 coordinate 99,146,209, forward strand.
GTATTCCCAGGAGAAAAGCCATTGAGTTATACCCATCACTACTACCCTTCTACTGAGATTAGTTAAATTTTACCAGGCATATCTTTGGACCATAACAGACATAAATATTGTTAGCATATGTTTTGTAGTCAGAACTTAGGTAACTAAGTCAGTGATGACTTTTGAATATTTGAATTTTTTTCTGTTCTTGAACTGCTGCCTCTGTGAACTCCAAAGACTGACAACCAAGCATAAACTAATTTTAAATTGTGTGGCCTTTCCCTACCAGCTTTCAGAGCAGTGTAATCTCACCTTCATTCTAGCGGGGTAAAAATAAGGTACAGAGAATAAGTGTGAGATAATGAATTCCTCTTACTTTCCTTGATCATTAATAAATGAGGTTATTTACCTCATTGACTCCTGGAATTAGTTGTGACACAACACCTTTATATAATCAGTTTGTTCTGAAAACCTGATAATAGGAACCCATCTGCTTAGAGACATAAAGGAGAATTCATTATATGCCCAGTAATTACTTTCAATGCAACATAAAGAGATTGCATGCACAGCTTCTTAGAGTTAAACATGCTGTCAAAAAGAACACCTTGATGTGTAGGAAGAAGAGTTCAAAAATGTCATAGCTAATAACAACATTTAAAGATTTTAACAGGAAAAATTTGTATTGTTCCTAATTGTCCTTGTCCCTAACTGCAGAGAAACCAAACTCTTTGTGCAGATTCAAAAAATCTGCTCCTGAGTGCCTCTACTGTAGACAAATCCTTTCTCTATCTACCTATATTATGACAATGTATAAAATGTACATTTCCCTTTAAAAGAAGAAAGGACAAAATGTCATGTTTGATGCTTAACTGTTGTGGCTGTGGCTGTCCCCAAAGCTGGCAAAGCCTCCGATGCTGCATCAGGATTTTATATGCAATTGAACATCAAATGTTAAGGCCACAAGAGGAATACTATAGGCTCCCAAGCAAGTATTTTCTGTTTCTTTTCAAGGAGAACAAGACCAAAGCCTTGAAGGATGAAGTGAAATGAGTTGGGTTAAGTGTGAAAAGCAGGTGAGTGGAACTTAATCTGTAAGGAGATGGAAAAGGAGAAAATACCAACCCTTTGATCTCCCTGACATACTATCCAGATGGCCCTTGCTAATTATATTTCCCCTTGTGGTTTTAGTTACCAAACATGTACAAATATTTACAGTGGACAAAAGTACAGCTCTGTTTAAATGTCACTTTTTAATTGTGTTTAATCCATGGAATAGTACAAGTCCAGCAATTTTCTGATCATATTTTCACTTTATGAGCTGAAGTTCTCCCATTTCTTTTCCCACTTCCATTCCATTTCTTTATATCTTTCATTCTAATGAAACATGGCATGCTAAGAGACTGTTATTCTTGGAAATCATGAGGGGTTTTAAACTGCCTAAATATTCCTTTCAGCCAGGAATAAAGTTGCAAAGACAATTAGCATGCTTGAGGTTAAAAATATAGTTAAGTGGTTTGTCAGATCAGGCTTTAAATACGATTTTATGCCAATAAATTTGAGATACTCTTCTTTGACTTGGCTCTCTGCATCTAAGACTTTCGTGCTCAGTAAAAACAAAGCTATTCTGAATACAGTGCTGCAAGGATTTGCTGGAGAATTCTGTAGCAGCTAGATTTTCTGAAAGATAATACCTCCTAAACATTATTAAATACCACTGTCCCAGAGGATTTACCTCTTGAGGACATGTTGAATATAACTAGTCAGCCTTGACAGAACTCTCAGCCTAATGATATTTTCCCTTCTTTTTTAATCATACAATGAAAGCTCTCACACTTGATGCAATTAAATATCCAATGACACTTTAAAAACAATAATGTTATGATAGAATCTTGACAAAACTACAAGTATAATCCTGTCTCACTGGGACCAATGGCAAAGCTTCCACTGTCTTCCTTGAGGCCAGGATTTTGCTCATATCTAAGGTCATTACATTCTGCCTGTATAAATTCATCTTACACTTACCATTTTTATTGTCAAAGGGATGATCAAACCCACACTAGTGCTGATAGAAAGCCAACTGCTGTGTAAATTTGCCATGAGCAAATATATTACTTTTTCCCAGTCTTTCTCTAAGGACTGCATACTTTCTACCCTTTCTTGCTCATGACCAGGTCTTGGAGAAGCAAACTGACAAATTTCCCTGAAATTGAGAGGGAAAAAGCATTCCCAAGACAGTTCATCTGTGACAGGGGTGAGATGGAGGAAGGAACAGCTATGAGAAGGCTTTACTGTCACAGTTTGGGACCCCAGGGACTGCAGGGGTAGTAAGACACTGGAACAGAGAAGCTGTGGATGCCCCATCATTAGAAGTGTTATGGTCAGCCTGGAGGATGCTTTGAGGAACCTGATCTGGTGAAACTTGAGGTCCCCTCCAACCTAAATCATTCTGTGCTCCTGTGCATCTATGATTTCTCAAAGGTTCCCAAAATCCAGCAGATCCCTTCTGCGCTGATTCTGTGTGCTGCTCCCACCCCTGTCCCCGCCAGACCAGTCCTGCCCTTGCTGCCTCCTTCACTTGGTCCATCATTCATCCCCAAATTCTCCTTCCCTGGAGGAAAAGTGCATGCAAAAGAGGTGCAGATGTCATCATGCTTTGAGAGAGGAAATGTGTTACAGGCAGCTTGAAAAGTGTGGATCTAGCCTGTGCTCCTTACCCTGGAGTTTACAAGATTCCTGGATGCTTCCTGAATTCAGCTCAATTTTTTGCTTAGCATTAAATGTGGCATAAATTATTATTTATAGCTAGTAACACTGAACTCAGTAATGTTTTCAAATCCTTTAAAGAAATTCAGAAAGATGTGGTTAAAAACAACTTTCTACATTAATTGCTGCATTTTAATGTTGTTTGTTTTAAAATAAGCCTGTGAGTTTGTACACTCTCTTTTGGTGTAATATGTTCTGCAATTAAATACAGTTGAAGAAAAATTATTAATAGATGAATGAGCTTCTAATATTAGCTGATATCAACTGTCTAGTCTGTTAATCAGAAAGAATGACGGATGGTCACACGGGGGTGTTGGAGATATTGGATATGCAAGCTGTACTGCCATCTAACTATGACTGAGTTTTATCTTACTTATTTCAGTATAAAAATTAGCCTTGGTAGTTTCCCTGTGTCAGATAAAAACCTTGAGGTATCACCTCTCTCTCCAGGAGGGCTTTTTTGCTCCTCTGTCCCAGACAGTAAAGAGGGTCCATCCAAACACTGTTTTACAATTCTGCAGTCTGACCTACAACAGTTGACAAAATCTAATAGATTGGAAACTGCCCTCCCATTGATCAAGGACTGCTAAAATAAAAATAGAAACCAAGGCAGTACCTAGCAGATTTGGCCATGTGGATGTTAGTTTGAAGCATGTCATAACTATTAGATGCTTCACTCTCATTAAACCTCTGGTGCAATCTTTCTTCCTCTGTGATGAATGTCACTATGAATGAAAGAAAACGAGAAGGACATCAAAGCTGGAAATCATTCTGAGTATTTATTACTTGAATGATATTTCCAACTCAAAGAAAATTTCTAGTTCTAAAAAATGCTAATGATCAGTAGAAGGAAAAATCCTTGGAGGATATTTGCAATTCACTGTCTGGGGAATTTAATCTCACAATTTAGCTAGAAAGAAACAATTATCTAAATCCACCTATGCCATTCTGAATATTTACCTGCTGAAGTTGGCTGACAGAGATAAAACAAAACCATGTGCAGCTTTTATTTAAAAAGAAATCCATAAAGAAGTTTCCAAAACCCAAAGGGCAAAATCCAGGCATATTTTAATCATTTAGGAGCAGAGCCAGGTTCATACCAATATGATTCTGAGTTCCCTGTGTTCTCTTTCAAAGCCTTTCCTGCCAATTTATGAACTAAAAAACAAATCTCAACATAATTTTAGGAAATTAATTTGAGAATAGCATAGCAGTTATGTTTGTAAGAATTTATTCATCTAATTATTCAGGTCAACAACAGGTATATCTGCTGTTTTGAAGAAATATGATTGCAGACTACAGTCTGTCTCCCAGACCCAATAAAGGAAAGCCTTTCTTATATCTGGGCTGGATGAGTTTCTACCCTTTTCAACAAACAAATCAGATCCACTGGGAATACAGATCAGTGTATATGGTGTTTTATTCTAAGCTCATAAATCCTTGACAGATAACCACAAGAAAGATGACATTTCAAACCCAAAGTGTCTGCAAATGAAGAAACTGCCCTGTGAGGACTTTTTCCAGTTCCCCCCAACAGAGGTTACATTTGGAGAATAAACAGTTTTTCAGCTTGTAAGATGTCATGAGGTCTCCCTTCACTGTTCTGCCAGCCCCTTTGTGTATTCAATTTTAATGTCTTGAGCAATTTTCCCCATTCAGGACCAGACCCATCAAATACTTTCAGGTAAGAAGATTGTTATCTTCAGCTGTGACAGGAGGCTACAATGTCATCACAGAATTAGATTTTATTTTTCTCATGTCATTGCATAACCTGACACGTCAACATGAGTTCATTCAACTTAGTTTATCCTTCACTGGTTTGGAATGGATATTAGCAGGAAGTCAAAATATATTTTCCTATTATTGTTTTTAAACTCCTCAGTTCTGTGGTTTTTGTTCTGGCAGTTTGGAAATATACAGCCCTTTTAAAATTTTTGATCATTTTCCAAAGCCTTTTTTGATTCTTGATAGAGTCTGGAATTTTGGGCTTTTGCCCATAAAATTTCATCAGATATTGGTATTGAAACTGTAACTATCTTTTCATTCCATAGAAAATGCCTCATGTGCAGTTGTACTGCTGCTATCACCATGTACCAGGATCAATCTGAGAAAATCACCCTCACATTTTATTTTGTAGTAATGCAGTTATCAAAGAAGGCAACTTTACGTAAGTCCTCACAATTCTCTGTAATCCTTCGAAAACAATTTCCAAATGTATCCACCAGACCAAAATATGAAATAAAACACTTTGAGCTTGATACTGCCCTGACTATGCATACACACCTCTCCCTTAGACTCAAGAGTTAGGTCCACTTGCATTGGATTTTATTTCATTTTTTTTCCCCACCTCAAAAAAAGAGAATATTGATGACAGAACTGCCATCATCATGAGCATGAGGTTTAATTTTCAAAGGGATCAATACTTTTTTCACCTTTATATAGACAAACACATGAAGAGTTTTTTGAGGTACATGTTGTGTGATCAGTAGCACTATAGCAATAATTTTGATGTAATTCAATTTATAAACCTACCTGCTGATTTTAAAAAGTTAAATAAGAGATAATTTTAAACACCAAGCAATTTCAAGCTAACCCTGTGAAATATCCAGAATTTAGAGAACCATGTCATATACCATCAGCAGTTTTGGTAGGACTTTGCTTTTTGGGGGATGAAGGGAAGGACAGAAAGGTCAAAGACTAAATCCCAGGGTTGCAGAGGGAGGTCAGTGGGGTCAGAAGGATTTGCTGCTTTCACAAAGGACACTACAATCAGTAATCTGCTGTCATGCTGCATGTACTGCTCTTTAAGCACATTTGACACTGACGCATGGGAAGCAATCTGAGTGGAGAGCTAAAAAGGCAGTTACTTCAAACATATGAATAGTGCACTGGAGTGATGATGTGAAAATAGATTTAAGACCAAAATAAACACCAAATCAAAACAGAAGAAAACACTAATTACCACTATAGATGGCAAGCCACTTATACAGATGATGCTAGAGCAAACCCACTTCAATTATAAAATTAGTATCATTAGTCTCACCACAATTTGAATAAAAAGTCATAAAATCAAGGAGCTGCAGACATTGTCTGACTAGCATCAGACACTGCCTACCTGAATGAGCATCCACCCATCTCATTTGATTCATTAATCTAAAGACTCTGTCTCCTGCAAGCCGCATCAACCCTAACAAAATTAGGTATTTGGTTAGCAATGATCTTTGAATAAGTAAATCAGAAAGGATATGAGAGCTCAGATTTTTAGCTAATCTGCAGAACTAAAAAATACTGTGAGTTTATGTGGTTGATTTTCACATGGACAATATTAGATCAGTCAGAAGGGCTCAGGCTTCCCCCAGCCCAGCGCTAATTGCAGCCCTGTCATTAGGGTTTTAATTGAATGTCAGTGATGGGGGAGGAGGAGTCAACGCCCCAGGAGGGGCACACTGAGTACCCAAGCCTGGCTCATTCCTTGAGTCCCTTTCCAGATGGGTTTGTATTCTAATGCAGCTGCTTGCTTCTTACCTCACAGACATAAATACTCACCTGAGCTGAATTCATCTACCCAGATGAAGGCCAGTATTTAAAAACAATCTATCTGGACATAAATGAGTTTATTCTGCAGCCTTCTCTTCTTTGTACCTCCATGAAGTATGAAATATTTCCACAGACGTTTGCTCAGACTTCTCTGTTGACACATTGCTCTCCCATGTGTCACACCAATATCCTGCTGTGTTGATATGACTGTTGTCAGAAGAATGCCGTGGCAAATACAGCTGAGAGGCAAAAGTTGATCTGAAGAGATGTAGATCTTCACATCCTTTGAGAGAGGATTCTGAGAGCATTGCCCTTTCATTTATAAAAATGCAAAAAAGAAAAAGCCCTTTAAGAATGTACACAGAATTCTGTGCTTATATATGACAATGCCACCTGGGTTTTTTCAACTGAGTATTTATGGGGCATTTTGTTCCCTTGTGAGAAGAATAAACATGCCTGAAACCAGCCCAGAGCACAGGCTCAGACTGCTCAAGATGCTCAAAGGTGGGAAAAGCCCTGGGGAGCTGCCCCTGGCAGTGTTTCCACAAGGAGTGAGAAGGATGGAGGCTTGACTCCACAGGAGTCACTGCTTTTATTGGGGCTAAGCTTTTCTCCCTGATTTCTGCACCCAAAGTTACCTAGGGTTTTTTAAAATCCTTTTTCTCTTTTTTAATTGTAGTAAAACTCTGAACTTTCCAAGTTCCAAGAGGTATACTCTATATATACTATATAGTGTGTATATATATACTATGTAGTATATATATACTATGTAGTGTATATACACTATATATAGTATAGACTAGGCTGCAAGCTTTAAAGTCAGCCAAACCAGATCTCTATTTTACATTGGCAGGAGCATAGGTGCTTTGTTTTTCAAGTCACTTTCATGGCTTAATAGTCCCAGTCAAAAGTGACACATCTCACTCTTTTGGTCACACAAACAAATTAAAAGGAAAAAGAACTTAAAATTGCAGCTAAGATTTGGGAGGGGGAGGGTGACTCTCTATCCTGTTGCCTCTGCAAAAAGGATATTTGTATTGATTCTTTCCTTAAGAGTAATTGAATTAAAATAATTTCACTCATCCCTATTCCCTCTCTTTTGAGCCGTATCAGATGAGATATTGGACACTGGGAAATGCACTTTGCCTGTTACTCAGCAGTGCTCAAAATGCCTAACAATGCCAGACTTTAGCTGGGTGAAATCTGAAACTGAATGTTTCAAGGGACCATTATTACTAATGGGCTTTTTTATTAGAAATCAAATAAAAATGGCAGGAATTTAAAGTGCAAGGAAGAGAGGCACTGAAGTTTGTGAGTAACATTAAAGAATAATATTACAGTTTTATGAGATACTTTTGTCAGGTTACAGCTCATCACAGAATAGGCACTGAGAATTTTCAAAAACATCCAAGCATCTCAGAAACACAGTGTAGACTTCCAAACTGAAATATGGCTTTAGCAGTCTAATTTAAAGTGTCTGCTTAAAATACACTGACCCCCATGATGCAGTCTTGCTGCTAAGTCACAGGAGAAAATGTCAAAGGCTGGGAACAGAATCCAGCAAGTCTGAGGCATCCCTTGAAAATATTTATCTGTCAATACCTACACATCCCTCTGCTAAGGGATCCCATCTCAGGGTGCAGCCTCACCCCTGAGCACACTGCACAAGCACCCACAGGAGCCACCTCTCCTGCCGGGAGGCTGAGGCTGGGGCTGGCATCTGAACGTGCACCCTTCACTTTTGAGCACCTAAAGTTTCAGATACATCCTGTGCCTGTAGTCCCAAACCCCTAAATACATTTTAGAATTTCATAACAAAAGGCAGAGATGCTTCACTGCAGTGCAAAACACGGAGCTGAAAGGCTGATAGAGCTTCAAACTGCTGCCACTGATGGAACTGCTAAGAACTAAATTATACAGAAACCACTCTAAACCTCCCTAGTGCAGATGAGTAAAATAATACTCTCTTCAGTACAGCCACTTGCATATTTCAGCAATACCAAGAAAAACAAGTTCTTTCCTGTCATTTGTGAAAATTTGTTGTGAACCCAGGCAGAAACTCACAGTACACAGCCTGAGTATATTTACCAGTACACTGTCATTGTTGCTTGGACAATATATGCAAAAAATTTTCCAAATAATTTACAAGATTTATGTCACCCTGCTGCCTATTTTTCTTTGAAAACAAGATGGAAAGCTCTACTGTATTATTACAACTTCTCCTTCAAAGGTGCAGGTATAATTATTGGAACCAAACTCACATTTTCACAGCCACTCTGTAAATGCACATCTTCTTGTCATTGTGAAGATACATGACATATATCAAGTTGTCTTTATATTCTTCTTCCTGAAATTTAACATACCTACAAAACACACCCTACTGTGAGGATGTGGGGAACCTATGAAAGCAAATGAACCAGACCAATCCTGGCTGCTTAGAGACTCATGAACCATGCTGGTACCTGGAGAAAATCCAGCAAGAGAAGGAATAATGTGATCTTCTGCAATGCATTCTTATTTTTAAGAGAGGGAACATTCACCTCATCCTTTAATTGGGACTCTCCAACACATAATCTAGGTATCTTTGAATCTTGATTGCCTCAATAATCTTATCAGCCTTAGAGATCTTAAAATCAGTATGTCCTTCATTTACCTAATCTTTGACTGGGGATAGTATAAAGTTTTTTGACAGCCTTAAAGGTGCTCACAGCCAATTTAAGTTTTCAATCAATCCATTTAACCCATTCATGTTATTCTGCTTGCAATATATATCTTTGGAAAGAAATTAGAAACTGTACCATGCTTAGATATTTTTAGATGTGAAAATAGCAGAATGATGTCTAATACCAAGAACATTATGTGATCACTAGGTGTAACCAAACAATTTCACTATTGAGAAAATATCGTCTTGATCATAAGGCTTTCTTTTAGCATTTTGTGCTGGGAAGTGAATCTAACAATTCAGTGTTAAAATTTAAAAAAAAAAAAAGTAGGAAAATAGCTACTGATTAAATAGCTGAAAATATAAAAGGAAATATGGATTTGTCACTTCTAACATTTGCATGGATATGTTCCCATATAAACACCAACTCTGCTACTATCCATATATATCCTATATCCATTTTTTATTATCCATAAAAAATCAGTTTCATGCCTTGAGAAGGCCTGAAAGCTAAAGTATTCCTGAATGTATTTATCCTGTAGATTTTTCAGATGTCCAGTTTTGTTTGCTTTCTCAGGCAGTGTTGCATTCAGCTTCAGTAACTTGGGGACTCAGGTGGGAAAATCTGACACAGGCTACAATAATAAATGTTGAAGAGTGATGACATGCATCTGCTGGGTTGCTTGGAGTGGCTCTGGGCAGCTGATGCCAAGGCTGAGGATGGCTCTGGCTGTGCTGATGAGCAGGGCACAGGAAGGGCTGCAGCAGATGAGCCACGGTGTCACCCAGGCTGGGGACCTGTCCCTGCCAGCAGCAGCAGCAGCAGCAGTGAGTAACCAGGAAAAGCGAGAGCCCAGCAAGGATGCAGCCCCTGAGCTTGCAGCAGCCAGGCTTTGAGGGACTGTGTTGTGCATGTTAGATTTAACAATTGCTGTAACCTGAAAGTGGTTTTGACCTCTGCAGATCCCATGGAAGAGTTGCATGGCATCACTATGTCTGGTCACTAAAAATAGTGTTTTCTTTAGTTGTCTCAAGAGACATCATAGTTCTTCTTTGAAAAATAGTGAATTGTTGCTGCTTGTTAACCCTCTCTTCCTGCCTTGTCATATTCCCCTTGCAGTTGCCTTTTCCCAAGCCTTTCTTCTAGGACTCCCCCAATTCAGGTACAGACAGAGCCTGGTTTTGGTTTGCTCAACAAATATAATTTCTCTTACACATGCAAACCTTAAAATTTTTCTGTCATTTCACTGATCAGTACAGTATATATGCACTTCATTGCATGCTATTATCTTTCTGTTACTCTCTGAATCATCATCACATTTGATGTATCTTGAGACTGTGATGACACTTTTTTATTAACAGCAAGCTTCATCATCTCACTGTTCATCCCCTCTGTAGAAAACAGGGAAATATGTGGAGAGAACACTCCTTCCACTTACAAGACTGGCTGTTTGATTTCAGGCCAATCTCCTAATATAACTACTCTCCCACACTGAAATTGTTGGCAGTGTAACCAGCATGGAAATCAAATGTGAAGATCTGTCACCATTATGTTTCTTGTAGCTATTCACTAGACAGCTAGGAGGCTTTTTGCTTCTTCAAGGAAGGACTCCAGAAAGCCAAGGTCCTTTGGGTAACCTCTTGCAAGTGTAGAGATCATCTATTTCCAACCATATTGAGTGAGAACAGAAGATGCTCATCAGTAACCAGAATATTTGATTTCACCATTATGTTCCCTGAAGTCAGCTGTCAAGTCTAAGCCAGTCATTTAGACGACCTCTTTCATCAGGAGGAGAATGATTTCTTCAGAAGACAACTCATTTCACCCTTGGACAGACATCATGAATGATCCCATGGAAGGACAGTCCTTATCCACTTTCACTGAAATAAAGGGATCCAGATAATTTGAATAAACTGTAGACAGTACAGTGAGTCTCACCATATATGCTTGCAGTAGAAGAAATATCACTGGACACAGATATAACAGCATCACCATAAAGCATAATTCACAGTAAAAGGAAATTGTGTTAAGGGCAGCAGCTGTAATACAGGTGAGTGCTGCTCTGTGACCTCATACATCTTCCTCCAGTGCCCTCTGAACTGCTCTCCCCCATCGCTCTTTGTGTCTCTTTTTCCCTGACTGACTGAAATGCAGCCCACACCACACTCTGCACCACAATCCACGCGTATTGACTGGTGGGTCAATATGAGCTGTCAGGTGACTGGCACAGTGCTTGATCCTAAACTGATGTCTTTCCTCGTTAGAATTTGTTCCTTTTCCTCCAGTCTACTGTAAAATTTTGTATATATATAAAAATAGTAGAAACCCCTTGTTCCCTTTTAGATGCAACCAAAGTTATCTAATGGATTTCAAAGTTACAGACACAGTTTCATAAGCCTTAATACACTGGGAAGTCAAGCAAAAAAAGTATGTCTCAGGAGTAATAAACCATCTATTTCCAACATTATCTGTCATGTATTCTCCTTCCATCCTTTTCCTATAGTGCCCCCTTTTCAGAAAGCCAAGATGGGTGATTGTAGAGAGTCTATGAAATACATCTCTAAACTGAGAAACAAGGTCAAGTTTGATCTTGAGTTTTTCTGATAGAGACTGAATTATTAAAAGGCTATTGTCTGCTTTAGAGTGACATTCTGTCTGAACATATTGTACTTTGCACAGTTCATGAAGAAAATCAAATGTAATACATCTTAAATAAAAATAGCCCCATCTTTGAAGCTGCTAACCCTGTTCATTTGATAATATTTTATCCATACTCCATTTTACTGCTTTCACTACACAATTAGTCGGTTGATTCCCCAGGCTGTGTTTGTGGACATTTCATGTGGCAGCAGGGAAGAGAAAAGATTTAATATATACATTTTTAAAAGGAAAAGAAAAAGTCACTGACAGATCCAGTTGCAGTTAATGTAAATTGCATTTTATAAAAACAATTAGTTTGCAAATAGAAGAGGTCCTAAAGTTGTTTCCTTCTCTTTCCAACTTTTTAAATGCTCTTCAAAACATAATTAGCCAGCATTATTCTCATAATTGCAAACTATAATATCTTAATAAGTCCTTCTCATTCATACAGGTGTAGGGAAATCACATGTGTTACTTGGAAGATAAGTTGATTTCTCTCTCTTGGGAAATTTTTTATATACAAGGAGCTTTTTGTTTGTTTTCTTAGAGTGTCTGACATAATATTTTCACATACATTTAAATTGATTTCTCTGAAGGAGAAGTGAACGGGAAGAATATATTAATCTGTAGAATTTTCCTCCCATGATGTAGTAGATGGTTTTTGTCCCTCTTTAAATATTTTAGCATATACTTTATTTTTCACTTTGCATTTTAAAGTGTTTGCAATTTGGATTTCCTCATCAGAAAAGAAATCATTGCTGGACTCTGAGAGTGTGTGTGTGCGTGTGTGCGTGTGTGTGTGTGTGTGTGTGTGTGCACAGTCTGTGACTCACTGGGGATTTTGTTACATATTAAAATTCAGGCTCAGATTATTTCTTGTTCTGAAATAAGATGTCTGCATGAGCAATGAAATTCAGAGATCAGGAGAATGTTTTCCTGACTCTCAGAATGTCATGTTTGCACTGTTTCTAGTGTGATTTTCTAAAATTCCCCAAGGGTAGTGAAATTTCATTTCTCCAATACATATGTGTTGAATTGGCATAGTGGTGAATGCCCTGCCTGGCTGACCCTACAGCTGCTTCACTGCTGTTGTGCCATCCCAGGGCAGTTTCAGTGCTGGCAGAGAGCTTTTGTCACTCCCTACATTGTCACCTGCTCTGCAAACTGCAGGCAGCAGGACTGATGTCTTCTGCAGAGTAAGGATCTCTTTGCCCAGGGAAAAGAAATAAAGGTTCAGAGATTCCTGGGGATATACTGTTATCATAAGGACATTTTTGAAAAGTCTTGTACTAGACTAGCTGCTTGACCTCAAAACTGCTAATCCAACTTACAGTGCCAGTGCAGAAGAAAGTTTCAGATGTCTTCTCCACTAAACTCCAGGATCACAAAGAATTATTAGATCATGTCAATATCACTGCCCTCACTTCACATGTGAGTCACTGGAACGCGTTGCCCAGAGCAGTGGTGGATTTCCAATCCCTGGAAGCGTTCCAGGCCAGGCTGGATGAAGCAACCTGGTCTATTGGCAGGTTCCATGCCCATGGCAGGGATTTTGGAACCTGATGATCTTTAGATCTCTTCCAACACAACCATTCTAGGATTCCATGACTATTGCAAGGGATTGACCAGACTTTAGTCCCACAGCAGTAAGAAGGAGCAGACATAGATTCACCCTCCAGAACTGGTGACATTTCAGGAGCTCTACAAACAGAAAGGAAGGAAAACCTTAAAGCAGTGCAAAAGCCAAGGCAGACACAAGACAAGTGGGAAGATCAGACACTGCCATGGACACCCAGCCTCTGGAGAACCTGGGCCTCCATGTCTGTAGATACCAGCACTAGAAGTTTGCAGAGGAGAACTGCTCACCTGAACTCTGTTCATTAAAGTCACAGTGTTCATTTAAAAAAAGAAAAAGGTCCTGCTTGTTGTGAAATTCCCTCAGCTTTATTTATTTTTAAGTGCAAAGCAAGGTATCATTGCATCTGAGGAGCTGCCGTTTCTGAGCTTCATGCCTGGTCCCATCTGGTAAAAATACTGACCACAGAGGGTGACTCTCTCCCAGATCAGGTTCCATGTGTATTCCATGTTCCATGTATTTGAACATTCTCAGCCTTCCACCAGAAACCATCACAGCTCCCAGCCCACCTTGCAATCCTTCCCTTTGAACAGAGCCCAGTGACTACCTCAGCCTTTGCACACACATTCACATTAGAAAACCTTATCACGAAAACATGTTGGGGAAAGAATGTTAAATTTGATGAAGGCCAGATACAGCTACTCTATCTAATTCCTAGTTTTGCCTTTTTTGGACACCACAGCTTTCATGTGATTTTATTAATTGCCTTTAAAAGCATTCCACCTTCACATGCATGGCATATTTTACAGTTGCCCTTTCAAGTACTAAGCACAGGATTTCCATACAGTTTTAATCTGTCTTTATGTACATAGAATCTGGCTGAATGCCATTAGGAAATAAATAGGTTGCATCACATCGGTAAGTCAGAAATATGAGATATTGTCTGCCTTTCAAGTTGAGAGCTCTGTGCATGTCTGCAGGGATAAAAGCAAACAGAATTTGAGCTCCAAGTGCCCCATGGGGGTGTTAGCACTCCAGCACAGAGCTGCTGTGCCACCCACGCTCTGCACGCACCCCACGATGAAAGGGAGGGCATGGGAGCCCAGTCCAGCGTGTCCTGTGGGGTTCACAGAATATTGGCACACCATTCCAACCAGTAAATCCCAGCAAGACACTGCAGCAGTGCATTGAGGGATGTGATGTCAAGTAGCACATGAGGCAACACAAAAAAAAACGTTTATCATCTTTATGGGTTCTCAGTGTTCCTAAGAATGACAGCTTGAAATTACAGCGGAGAGAGCAGGGCACAGAGAGACAGATGAAGGACTGGGAAAAAAACTCACAACTTTACTTGTGCTGCTGTGTCTTCAGTGTTGCAGACACAGCTCTTCCATTGGAAGTTAAAAATTGTTTCTGAGAGCCCCTTTTCTTGCTCCAGCTCAGTTGCTGTCTCACTATTAAACCTCTCAAGCCTTCTGAAGGATAATTTGACTTATATTTTTAAAAATCATGTATTTGAAAGCTTTAAGGCAAAAACCTACACGTATTTTAAACAAAATACTTCAAAGTACAAGAGTTTGAAATTATAATTTCAAATTATTTCACTGATGTCTTTATTTTTGTTTAGCCTTAATGTTGCTTCTAACATCTTCTTATTCATGATACCACTGAGCTAGAACTTCAGTTAAAAAATAGCTTTACCCAGTGGAAATATATTTTCTGAAAATTTCCCTAGACAAGCTTGACATAGTGAAAAACTTCAGGACTTCAGAACTTCAGAAGAAGACTTCAATGATTTTTAAGATTTTGTATTTTTAGTAAGAAACCATACCACTTGAAACATTGCCTCTGTCTTTAAAATTCATCAGGAAAAGTTACATTAGGATTAAAAGTATGGAATACTCCATGAGGAGACCCATCATATGTTAAAATGATTGTATGAAATATTTTATCAATTCATTTTTAGATTTTCTGTTAGAAACACATTAAACACTGCACAAAACATAAAACACACTGTGCACATAAAGTCACTGCAAATATTTAAAAATTATCTCCATTCACCCCAGTAGAAGGCACCTCTTACTTAGCAGCCATTCCAGAGCAAGTCTTCTGCAAATGCACAGCAGAGAAAAGGAGCTCTCTCCAGCCCAGCCCTGAGCTCACTCCCAATTTCCCACACCTGCCAGCCTGGATCTCTCAGCTCTACAGCCCAGGGGCCTCCATGGGGTCTCCTCGGTGCACACTTAACAAACCCCTTAGGTACCATTGGCTGTTGTGAGGACCCTAAAAGATCAATTTGCTGCTCCTCTGGGAGACCCTCTCTGTTCCTTTGGCAGATGGAGTGCCCTGCACACTGTGCAGCTATGATCTGAGGCTGAAGTGCTCAGCAATCTCCACCTTGCCAGAGAACTTCAGCCCCTGCTCTTTGATCTCCCCAAAGCAGCAGTGTTCCTGCAGCTGCTCTGGCTTTTGTTAAAGAGTTCATTTCTTTGTAACCAATTGTTCAGTGGAAGTTTTCACCCATCAAGAGAATTTTTTTTTCTGCAATCCTGCAAACTATTTTTAGCTGCTTTGAGGCTCATTGCCATCACCCTGGACCAAAAACAGTCTGAAACAGAGCCAGAAAAATGATTTCATATTCCTTTATGCTCTTTTCCTCTCCACTGCTATTCTCCCAGTAGGTCTGCTGCAGAGAGATGGTGGCACTGCTGTACCAAAGACCAACTGGTAATGGTGCTGGAATTATTTGCTAGCAAATGCATGAACCAGAAGTGGTGGAAACAGAACCCTGAGAACAACCCAGATCCTGATACCATCACTGCTCCAATTTGACCTTGGCACATGATCTGCAGTGCACTGAGTGCAGTGACCAAAAACCCAGCACCTCATGCTGAGGCTGTTCCTGCAGTTTGTACTGACCAAGTCACCACAGAGCAGATTTCATCTGTACTCTACCAGTGTCAACAGCTCCAGAAGAAAGGGGTCATGTGGTCCTCAGCACTTTACTGAAGAGAACATCTTGTTTTCTGTCCACTGACACTCAGTGTTGTGGCAGCTGAAGAAATACAGGAAATAGCCATGGGCCAGGTACAGTCATAAAAAGAATAATCTCCTTCCTATCATCACTAAAAAGAGATCATTAAGACATTTTTAATTTTCTTGGCAAAGGCAAAAGGTTGAGTCCTCTGACATTATATATCATTGGTACTGACCGATTTACAGCACCTTAAGAGAAAGTATTTGGCCAGGTCAATAAAATATATGTCTGTCAAAGATGTAAATTGGGAATTCATGGAGCCAGCACCGCTGTCAGGGAAGGTGGAGAGTGTGGGAAGTACTTGGCTGGCCAGCCTTTGATTTCCACACACAGTGAGCTCTGCCATCAGCGTGCCCTAACAATAAATAATGGTGTTTGTCAATACACACAGGCAGAGCCTAACAGAAGCCTGGAGTCATTAAGTGTTATTGTGTTACAGGGCACAGCAGAGTGCATACACTTCTGTATTTATATTTCTGTCTACAGTCAATAAATCAGAATCTGTCATACCTGCATTATCCAAGCCATCTGCTTTACCACATTAAAAAAAATGAGTAGGTGGGAAAAAACTTATGATAGCTTCTTTTTTTTTTTCCCATTCCTGTTGCTAGAGAAACCAATTCTTTAAAGTATTTTCTGATGTCTGAAAAGGAAGCTGTCATGTTCCCCTTCCCCCACAAAAAGCCTGAAATGGTCTGTGTTTTATGATAGTGCTATAGCTGCTGGAAGAAGGGGAGAAGAAATCAAAAGCACTCATTTTTTCACCTCTTCAACTGACTTGTTGACTGACCTTGGGCAAATTGTTAGGGGCTCCTGTGAGTATCAGCTATATTAGGGAGTCATAACAAGTGGAGAGCATAACATTGGAAAGAATGATGCCCTTCAGAGGCTGACTGAAGTTGTAAAGCAGAGCATTTGTATGTTTTTAAAGTGCCCATGCTGTCTTCAGCTGCAGACCCGGGTGTTGCTATCTTTAGTGGGATTGGTTCATCTCTGTTAAAATATTTTGGTCCAAACAAAATCAAATTAACGAGTGTTGAAGAAAAACAAATAAAGAAAGAAAAAAAAACCAAAACAAAACACCATAAAAAAACCCCTCAAAACAAACCCACACTTTCTTTTTTTCCTCCCCAGCCTGTGAAAGTGACAGATAAAATTATTTATTCCCTCTGTCAGCTTTTACACATATAGGACTAATAGGTGTACTAATAGGTACAAATAGGACTAATAGGTGTACTAATGTTGCAGTGCTAGGAAAAGAGTTAGTTACTGTTGGCAAGTCCTTGGAGCTCCATACATAAATTTGTATAATTGTGAAATAATATAATTGATAGTGCTCTCTTTGGAGTTTTTTGTCTATCCTCCATTAATTGGCAATGATTTTGTATAAGATGGCAGGATGCACTGCTCAAATGACCTGTAAAAGAGGTCACACAAACCCAAATAATATTCCCAACTACCGACTACTGTAGATTTTAAAACTTGCTATTCTTAAGTTTCTGCCACTATTTATCCCTCCTCCTATAACTGCAAAGACCATTTAAAAAATTATTAATCAAGTACTATCTGATCTTGTCATTAATCTGAGATATGGTTGCCAAAGGAAAGGATATCAATTTTGTGAAACCCTCTTTTTACTGTCTTCTTTACTCTTTTCAATATCAAATTAAAAGAAAACAAACAAACAAACCAATAGAATAGGCATTAGAAAAACAAGAACAGTTTCAGCCTATCCTTGTACAACAATTTACTCACTTTATTTCAGGATCATGTGGAGGAAAGTTTCATATTTAAATTTGTTCTCTGTTTTGGGAGGCAAGATTACAAACTGCATCACATTAACTTCACAACTTAAACAGGTGTCATAGAGAGAACTGATTTTACCTTGTTAGGTCCATGTGGTACTCACTAGCTTTTCACCATGCAAGACTTCCAGACTTTTTGAATTCTAAGAATTCTTCACCACCTTAAAGACTCATGATTTTCTTCTGGAAGCTGGGTTAGATGGGATTTTTGTTCCCAGCCCAGACAGGCCCTGGCCATATAGTATTTTGGCAGAATTTCTAGCTGGACAAAAGTGAAAGACAATTAATTTGATAACCCTGTTATTGTCTTGATGTACGTATAACCCGCTATAAAGCACATGCAAATAAAAGAAAACTCCAACAGAACACAGTGACCAAAGAAAGGAACATAGCCCAAATATAGCAGCACACAATGTTTTAATGCAGTTTATTACCATTCATATTACCTTTCTAAATTTTTTGTATTTTCTTAAAAAGTATTTCGAGGACTTTGTCTGTACTGCATGTGACATTTAGGGATCTGTGAGCATGAAAATGTGAAAGCTGAAGACTGATTTCTACTAACCTGAATGGCTGCAGGGCCAGCTTATAAGATTATCATGTAGCAGAAGTTTTTCTCTTAATGTCCCATTAGTGGGTGAAGGTGCAACAAACTTTAGTCAAGGAATATTATTCACTGTGCCATTCCCTATTTCCATTAAAATTAAATGAAACATTTAAGCCCATTCAGAATTCTGTGTGGGTTCATACATGCGCATGGGTGTGTGAATACGTGTGAAAAGAAAGGCTT